>NC_092504.1:92459995-92774745 GCF_047511675.1 Marmota flaviventris
GTTGAAAATAATCATCATAGTCATAAACCTTTGGGATGCATGTAAAAAATTTTAAACTTACATGTTAAATCTAAAAATACAAAAGGCTTATTTCAGTAGAGAAGCAGAACTCTCTATCTCATTTGGAATTTAGTCCTTGTGTATGGTTTATGTATGAGGTGTCCCCAAAGAGCTCGTGTGTGAGACAATGCCAGGAGGTTTTAGAGGTGAAATAATTGGGTTATGAGTGCCTTAACTTAATCAGTACATTAATTCATGTAAATAGATTAAGTGAATGGCAATAAGGAGGTAGGGTGTGGCTAGAGGAGGAGTGTCATGGGGGGTTATTTGGGGGATTATATTTTGTCTCTGGTGAGAGCCATCTCTGCTACCTTATTGGCGTCTCCTGAACTGCTTTCCTCCTCTGAACATTTCAGAGATGGTGTTCTGCCTCATCTGGGGTACAGAGCAAAACACCTTGAATCCTATCAGAACCAATTCTTGTGATGAAAAGATAGAAAGTGTATCAGCCTTCACTATGATCCTTATCTTTTCACTGCAGGCGGAAAGCTAGACAAACATGAAGTTGATGGTGAGAATTAAGCAGTAGACACATGATGGAAGATGTAAATGATTGTAGGTGGGTTGGGATGAAATTTATGTGGTAAACACACATAGATGTCATCAAACAAGTAAACCCTCAGGAGTGAGGCTTCTGAATTTGTGTAGAGAAGGTGATACAATTTAACAGGACCTGAAGAACAGGGTTTTAAGACTTGAGTGGAGCACAGTAGAGGAAAGAGACCAGGAGAGGGAAGAAGGGAAGGAAAGGCAAATACTGGGGAATGATATTGGCTAATTTATATTGTTACATTGTGTGCATGTAAAGATAGATATATAGCAACAAATCCCACCATTATGTACAACTATAATGCACCAATAAATATGGAGGAAAAAAAGACTAGTGAAATGAGAGAACAAACTATGTATAAAATGGGTGAAGAACATTCTAGGTGCAAGGGATAGAAAATACAAAGGCCCTAGAGGCTTTGCTGAGGAATTGCAGGAATGGTGAAATGTATATTAATTGCCAATAATTTCTAGATGCTTCTTAGGAACATACCCTAATAATGGACACTGTGGGACATTTTGCTTTGTTCTGAAGTCTACGGATTCATGGATATGTTCTTGAACCAGAATGTTGTCATATTTTCTTAATTTTGAACAGGTTTAATTCATTTTCTCGTTCTTGAAATTTTCCCAAATAAATGTCTTTGGAAATAGAAAAAAACACAGCAAAGATTTGGCTTTGTTTCCTACTCCTGGAAATTCTCTAACTCCTGAAGAATATCTGGGGGGATTTTCCTCTAAATTATTTTGCTCTCCAAAATGTTTCATTAACTCTCAGCAGTGAGCTAAGACTTACCATCAGCCACCTCCAAAGAAGCTTTTGTTAAGCTTGTTTATTTGTAACAGGTGTTAGAATTTGACATTTGATTTGACTTATCCATATTTTTGGAGACTGTAAATTAAGAACACATCTGAAATATGCACAAACTGTTATGCAGAAACATACTTACAGATATATGGGCAGAATTAAAAAAAAAAACTTTCAATAAAAACCTTCTTTTTACTTTAGGTTTGAAAAGGCTTGATACTTTTCTAATGGTTCTCAGCCAGCTGATTTCAGTCCAGGAGGCTAAAAGGAATATAATAAGAAACCTGTTCTTGTAAAATTTTCAGTCTGTCTAAAACAAGTCTGAGCAGGAAGCGTTTGTGAGAAGCCTGTTCCTGCAGAATCTCCCTCCTGGCTCCTAATTTCTGGAGGTTCCTTCTACTCCCAGATGAATATTTGAAATGTTCGTGATTTTTTTTCATCCCACTAAGAATATTAACGGGAAAGGGGCAAGTGGATCCAACTTCTTAACACAAGTGAGTGATATAGCACTTCTTGTTTACTGCTGATGATTCTGTGCGGATCAATTTAACCTTGTTTTGTTATTTTTTAGAGCCAAGCTTCAATACATAAAACTTAGAGATACTGCCTCATTTCATAAGCCTGTTCTGTTCTAGACCCCATGCATTCACACTTACTCTTGTGAGGGCAGAAACCACACCTGTCCTGTTCTCTACTACTTCCCCAAGGTACAGAAAAATGCCTGTCACATGGAATGTGTTCAGTGAAATTATGTTACGTATATTAATGACTAGCACATGACTACTGTCTGTAGCTTCCAATTTGAAAAATTCAAAATCCACACCAGGTTCCAGAAACTCTGGCCAGAATTTATTGTCTCAAACCTCCAGCATTTATTCAATTTCATCCTTGTAGTAACTCAAATTAATGACTCTTAATAGCCCTTAATATACAAAGGCAGATACTTTCATGAAAATTGTTTTTTTTCCAGATCAATATACTAAAGCATAAGAAAGTCACACGACTTGTTAAAAATCCAATGATTATTTTAGTAATGATTCAATGTTCACAAGAAGTATACTTCCAGTAACATTGGTAATAACAGCAATCATAAAAATAAACTTCAATGTTATTTTCTTTTGGGCAGGTACCAGGGATTGAACTTAGGGGCACTCAACCACTGAACCACATCCCCAGCCCCATTTTGTATTTTATTTAGAGAGAGGTTCTTGCTGAGTTGCTTAGTGCCTCATCATCGCTGAGGCTGGCTTTGAACTTGCGATCCTCCAGTCTCAGCCTCCTGAGCTGTTGGGATTACAGGTGTGCACTACCATGCCTGGCTATCTTTAGTTGTTATAATTCAAAAGCAGGTATATTAGAGACCTACTAAGTAATTAAGTACCATGATAGATGCTATCTATAAGTATAAAAGAACCCAAAGAAGGTATTTAATATGGAGGTATTTAATAACAGCAACAACAAGCTGGGGATATAGCTCAGTTGGTAGAGTACTTGCCTCAGATGCCTCAATCCCCAGTACCACAAAAAAACAAAACAACAAAAATCCAACATTTATCAAGCACTTAATGTGTGCCAGTTACTGAGCTAAATCTATATATTTCAAAATTTTGTCTTCCTGCCTATGAAATACACACACACACACACACACACACACGCACGCACACACACACACATACATACACATACATACATACACACACATACATACATACTATAGATTTCCACATATAACAAATGATGAAGTTAATGATCAGGAATGTTAAAGAAATTGTCCAAGGTCAAGTTAAAGAAAATGATGAAAGTAGGATTTGAATTTTTTGACACATTATCTTCTTTTTCCTTAACTAATTAACTTTATTTTTTGTCCTTCAAATTTACCCTGTAGCTGAAGGTTCAGGACATTCATATGCAATAATACTTGTCAAACAACATATAAATGACCATAGTAACTTGAATACAGACCACTAAAACCAGAAGAGGGTAAATGCAACCCAAGTGGCAGTTCATATTGCAAGTATTTCCTAGAGAAAATCAGTTGGAATCTATATGAGCAGCAATGGAAAATGTACTTTTTGGTGAAGATAAGAGATATATTGCAACTCTTTATGTTAAAAAGCTAAGCCTTTACTTTTAAAAGCCTAAACTTTAAAAATTTATACCTCTTTGCTCCTGGTAAGATAATGGTCATAACAAGAAGAAAAATAATACCATATATTTCTATACAATTAAGAAAATATAATTTGGTTCCATTTGTGGACTAATGGCCCTTAATGTGATAAGTTCCATTTTAATATAAACAAAAAGGAACTAGAAGATCTTTCCTGGTAAAGTCTTGAAAAAGCACAATTCAACAAATGCTGCAGGGATGGAAACCCTCCAGTCCTGCTATGAACTCCCTTTTTAGTTGTTTATGAAACTTCGAGTCTGCCCACAAGCCCTTCCCCTGTAGCCCACCCCACCCAGTTCCCACCACACACACAATGCTGCTCTTTTTGAAAAGAAACAGAGAAAATCCCCACATTACAGATGTGGTTTTCATAATGGATAGAATGGTTTAGAATGTTCACCAACTGCATCTGTTGTGTGGGGCTATGTCTTTACCCAACTTGCTTCAAATCTGGTTTTTGCCAGTGGTAACTCCTTGTGTTAGTTTATATTTCTGTTATTGTCAGAGATGACAATTCCACTTCTCTGTTTCATTATTACACATTGTTCATATTTAAGAATTCAAATTTTATTTTTTTTTCAGAGGAGAATCTCTGATGTATACTTTCCCCTTTACAAGAAGCATGCTAATATGACTTAACTAAAGAATATTGAAGGGAAAGCAAGTTAGAATATTTTAGGTTAATAATAAAATGAAGCATGATAATAAGATACAGAGAGGAATGAAGGAGGCACAGAGATGTGCCTTTGCAATGCTACCGAGCTCTGGTAACAATATTCAGGGATTGGTGGATTTGGGTGACAGTAAAAATTGTCTGTCAAACATATATAGTTTACACATTTATCTGTAATAAGTCTTAGCATCTCTGTGTATTTTACAATATATAGGAGAAAAATGTAAACTTTTTAAAGAATATCTCCTGAATTTATAAAACAGTAACAAACCCCATTAACTAGCCACTCCCTGTGTGAGAGATAGTAAATAAGAAGAGCCTTGTGTGATGGTATAAAGACAGCCATCATGAGACAGAGGTGACAAGAAACAAGAGTGGCTTTTAGCAAGAAGGAGAAAATAGAAGACCAAGTTTCATTCAAGGCATAGCCTGGATTTATGCTAGGAAATTTATTTGTTTTTATGCAAGAATCTTGGAGTTAACCTCTTATTTAGATTAGGTCAAGAATCATTTGTAATGCATTTTAGTGTTCTTCATAAAAGTTGAAAAATAAGTATATATTTATACTTGCTTGTGTATGGTCTCATATGGGGATGGGACAGAAATAAATTTAAGGACTAGAAACCACTTCTGGGCCAGGTTGTTCCCAATAACATTTTCTTCTTGATCCTACCTACCTAATGGAGTTTACAAAAGAATAAAATAATAAAGACACAAAATCCCTTTTAAACATTAGACTCATTTTTCATCTCAGATATGTGGCATATTTAATAAATTCAAATCTTGGAGCTATTCTGTTCCTTAATATGATTCTTTAAGTTAGAGCATAGCAAGCTGCCCCTTTCATTATATTAGTGTTTAGCTATTAAAAAATAAAAATTGAAGTTGAGTAACAGAAAGAAGTACAGAAAGTGCATATATACAGATACTTATTTCTCCCCCAAATTAAGTTAAAAACAGAATAGCATCAAGTTTTCATATGAAAGAATTTATGTTTTTCCAAAAAATAGCAAATAAAAAGGAAGGATGCCAAACCTCCTTAATAAAAACCTTCAAATATTATCTTTATATTTGGAGAGATATAGAAACAGACTAAGATTTTTGTATATTTTAGAGTGGGGCTTACTTACTGTGGAAAAGAAAACAACTTATGTAAGACTTCACAAATTTACAACAGGTTTTGTGGTGGATGAGTAGGTTAAGGTGTTAGGTAATCCAAATCCATTTATTTATTCAAAAAATGTTTAAGGAACATTTTCTATGATCCAGACCTTTTTGCCAACTTCTAGGAAGTGGTGGAGAATAAAGCTAAAGGTAAACTCTCTTAAAGCTTACAGTCAAGAAGACATCCAGGCACGATGGCACATGCCTGTAATTCCAGTATCTTGGGAGGCTGGGGGAAGAAGATGGCAAATTCAAAGCCAGCCTCAGCAACTTAGTGAAACCTTATCTTAAAAATAAAAAAGGAGTGGGAATGTGGCTCAGTGATAAAGCACCCGAGTTCAATCCCTAGTACAAAAAAAAAAAAAAAAAGGGAGACTGGGGGTGTAGCTCTGTGGTACACACACATACATACATACTACATACATACCCCCCATAATCAAGTAAATAAAAATGAGTTCATCAACATATACATGTGAAACTGCAGCTATGAGAAGTGCCTCGTGGAAAAGGCAGAGTCTGTAATGAACACAGCTGGATGTCAGGGGAAGATTCCAGAGGAAGATACTTAACTGAGATCTGCAAGAAGAGAGATGAGGAAGTGCATTCCAGGCATTGGAAATAGGAGTGAGACGACAGAGAATTGGACCCAACCAAACCTTGGCAGAAAGAGGAGCTCAGACTGGAAAGGTCAGTAGAAAGCAGATCATACAGGTCTTTGATGGTCACATTAAGAATTTATCATTTTTAAAATATTTTTTTAGTTGTAGTTGGACACAATACCTTTATTTTATTTATTTATTTTCATGTGGTGCTGAAGATCAAACCCAGCACCTTGCACGTGCTAGGCGAGGAGCGCTCTACTGCTGAGCCACAACCCCAGGAAGAATTATAATTTTTCTAAGAACAGTGGGAAGCCATGAAAAGAGAGAAGCAGGTTGGTGACTTATTCAGACCTTCAGCCTTCCATTTGAAAGAACACTCTGGCTGGAGCTGGTGCTCCTAGTTATAGGAGGATAGTTCGAGCAAGCCATTCTTGGGGAAGGAACCTTGTCTACTAGGTTGGTGTTGGGTATAGAAAGAAGTGAAGAACTCAGATCTATAGCAGATAAAATTAGTATGGCTAGTGATAAAGCAATCATGGGCTCTCTTTCTCTGCATAAATATATACAAGAATATGTATATTATTCTTATATAGTCTTCATATATTTTCCATGTATCATACATATATGCATATATATAAATGTATGTGCAGGTATGTGAGATTAGCGCTTTATAAAGGATGCTTTCATAGAGCAATATTTATGGTTAGTTTCTCTCTTTTTAAAGCAGATTCTTTTGTTTTTTTTTTCCTATTAAGTGTGATGGTTATGACTTCCATGTAAACAGAGAATGTAGAATGAAAGTGAAAATTGAAGTAGAAAATTTTTCTTTATTAGAATGATTTGACCATGAGGTTAAGATAATTAAAGCACACACTTTATACTTTTTCAAACTGAATTATGCCTAGCTTCCCCAAAAACCATTAATCAAAGAAGTTACTTAAATAATGACTAGGTTATAATAATGTATTATAGTTAAAGTGACAATAGAGGAGAATTAAAAGTGAAGAATGCTGAATAATGCTTAACTGCCATTACCCAGGTGAAACATGAATGATTTAGGGTCAGCCTGAAGAACTGTATTGGAAAAGTGACTGGTTTCAGGCTGAAAGCTACTGAATTTTTTTTTTTTTTGTATTGATTTTTTCCTGTCACGATCCTACCATTCTTTTTGATGAAATTTGTTGCTTTTATAATTCTGATTTGGTAGAAGAATTTAAAAGTGTAAATTATAATTAAAATTTCCATGTTTTTTTCACACTCTCTTATAAATTTTGTTCATTTAGCAGTTAAGTGATTTTCCTATAAATAGAAATTTAATAGCTTAGTCACCTGTATGGTGTCTGCCACTGAGTGTTCTTATCTGAGAAAAATTTTCTTGGGGATTTATATTTCTAGAGTACAGGACTTATTGTCTATTGAATAGTTGGAGATGGATTGTATCTATAGGAGATTGCCTGTATATGGAACAAACAGACCTTTGCATAATATTTGGATATAAATTTAATTTCTGTCAGAAAATAACAAGCAGTAGAAAATAGCATGTGTGGTAAAGGAGGAACCAAGTTGCCAGAGCACTGAGCTATGTTACGACTTATGGAAAGATTTGCTCAGGTGGGGCTTTGGTGGGCTAGATGACCAGATCTTGCCTTGTTTTAGATTTTGCTGTCTTATACATCCTAGGTCATAGCACTATGTTTCTGAGATTAAATGAGACCAGTGTACTGCACTCTCCTGTGTTACCTCAACCTGCTCATAGCAGGCAGAACATTTTAGAACACATTGAACACATTACAAGTGCTTTTGCACTCAGTGTTCATCATCTGAATCTTTTTTCTTTTAATCGTATATTCATCTTTGAACATGAACTCCAGGGTATCACATGGCAACCTACAGAAGTTCAGGAAAATAATTTAGCTTTGATTTTAGGCCTATTTCCTTATAATATAAATGGTCATTTTCAGCGGATGCTTTCTACCCTAAATGATTAATTTGGCTTGGAATATCTTTTATATGTTACTATTAATTGATTTGTTTGTTTGTTTGTTTCTTGAACAAATATGAAATACAAATGTCCTGGATAGAGAGCTTTAAAATGGCTGCCACTGTGACTCAGAGTTGTGTTAACTGGGATTCCTGTTTGTGTTATCTTTTTGACAGCAATATTTCTTTCTGCTTTTCTGACAGCATTATTTCTAGGGAATCAAGCTGATTCCTATTTTTCTTTCTCTGTTAAAAGGATTACTCATTTCCCTCACATGTTCCTAGTGTGTCCTTGTTTCTGATTAAGATGATCTATAATAATAATCCATGTGACTCCTTTGAAATTTTGAAAATAAAATGTTACGTATTTTTCTTTTTCGCTTAACTCCATAAATTGATTTTTGGTTCAGATTTTACCACCTTTATGAACCCTCCCTGCCCCCAGTTCTTCTTTTACCTTGAGATATTTCTTGACTCAAAGAAGATGAACAAATTTATTCACGTTTTTATATGTATGCAATATTGCTTAAAATGTAATTCATGATATATTTACATTTTTTTACGAAGTATCTGTAAACTTAATCTCATTTTATTTTTTCACAATGGTAAGTGTAATTATCCTCAATTTATAGTTTAAAAAATTGAGGGTTTAGAGAGTTTATGTATATGAATGGTCTAGGATATTATTTTTGGAAAATGACAAAGTCAGGCAACAAGCCAGATGATATACATTTTAAATATACTGTTTATAAAGAAAAAGCATTTAATAAATCTCTGTTATAGGTGAAGCATTGTTCTTAGCAGTGTCCTTGGATTTAGAGAAGGAGATAAAAGATAAAGATCTTGCTTTCAGAGAGCTCATGTTCCTCAACTGGGCATTTCAATTCATTTTTTTTACTATAAATATAAAACCAAGATGTTATTACTTACCTAACAGTTTATTATAAATAATTTAATCATGGAGCTTCTTGTTTTTAAAGACTGCTACAATAACATGAACACTAAACTATTATAAATACAAGATGCTCTTCAATTTTTCTGTACATGGAATGAGAATGGTGCTTCTAATTCTTTGCATTTGAGTGATAAAGTGCATTTCTGGAACTGTTGGTCGAGCTGAGGGGTTCTGTGGCAGCCATTAAATGGAGTCAGGCTAAATGATCTGTACACAGTGGCCTTCCGGTCTTGGCCAAGCATTGAACCTCTTATACAGGCCAACACAGCATGCCAGGAGACCAGTCTAGGTGTTGATGGAGACTGACTTTGCTGACATTGATAGAATTGCTCTGTGAACTTACATCAAGAAATTCTTCCTTTTTCTAACCCCAGTACAGAGCAGCAATTCTAGTAATACTTATCCAGTTCTGTGCATTCCACAAAATAGCAACTCGTGTGTTCCCTGAGTTAACCATTCCTTGTCCTATAATCACTCAGCTGGCAATTTGGTGACCCCAAATATACTAAACAAGATCTTTTGCCTAGGTTTTTATTCTAAAAACTCTTAGGAGGCAGAGTATCTCGGTAATATTATAATATTGCAATATTTATGGCATGTATTCATTTGGAAGTAGATGAGAATAAAATTGTCATGAAGATTCAGAACCTATTTAGCATGCAAATAAAATAATATTTAGCATGCAAATAAAATAATATTTAGCATGCAAATAAAATAATTATTTAAAGCTTTAGTATTGTCCACATTTTAAGTCTCTGTGAAAATAGAATATCTGGGGCCCAGTGAGTCAGGAGTCTAGGCAGTTGTAGGAAGGATCCAAATATGATACTGGTTGACTGCTGCCCACAAGTTGAACCAAGACAATGATCAAAACTCTGTACAGAAAATACAAGCCTGTTAACATTTTCAGCTTTAATTGTCTCATGTTGGTGGAATATTTTGAAATATTTGCAATTGATACATTATTTGGATATTGGAATGGTGACATAGAGGTCTCTTTAAAGCAAATATAAAAACAGAACCCCTTAGGCTTGGTACATGAAAATGAGAGTTAAAAGATGCCTTCCCTTTAGATCAGATTTGGTGCCAGGGGAAAGACATGTAGTTCTTCACATTTCCAGCAGGGGTCAATATGTTTTCATCGTTACATGCTGAATGCTCAGTGAGCTAGCAGCAGAAGTGTTGATCCTAATTGGAGCAGACACAAGGATCTTCTATAATCCTCTGACATCCTTTTCAAATAATAATTCTTAGGTGGGTGGTGGGCTGGTGGCTGCAATGCCAGTGCAGGCTTCTCTACAATGAAGCCTAACCATTGTCAATTATTTTTGATGTATGCTAGCTTAACTTAAGTCTCCTTCTTACTGGCTTTTCCATCCCACAGAAGGGTATTCCTCCTCCTAATTATTGAGACACAGGACCCAGCATGGTCAGAACAAGTGTGTTATTTTGGCTTAATGTGCTCTCCAAAACCCATTCCCTTGTTTTTCAGCCTCCCTGTACTCTTGCCACTCAGCACAAAGAGAAGTATATACTTTCAGGAAAAAAAATAGCTTTGGAGTATTTTACTTATAACCTTAATTGCTGGGGTCTTTGACTTTAACTCATTAATTGCCAGTCCTCGGAAACAACTGCAGATTTTATGAGTATACAGGATTATAGTTGCATGCATACAACTTTTTGTGACTAAATCTTCCCTTAACCCTGCACTTTCTAATAATTTGTTCAGGGGCTCTGCCAGCCAGTGGTATTCAGGGAACAATTTGTCATCCTTCATGTGCATTTTAAAGAATGGTGGTTGCCTGAGTCTCCAACTGACATACAGAAGGAGTTCTCTTGAGTCAAAGGGGAAAAAAATATGTCCTGCCCCACATTTGTAAGCTCATTTTTTAACTCTCTTTGGCTCTGACTACAACCGTTTCTGCTGAGCAGGGGCGAGTGAATGTCTCCATGTAGAGACATTTTCAGAAATCCGATTCTGGAGAGCTGAGGAGTGTTGCAGCAGGAATGTATTACCGGGGACACTTAGAAGGCAGTTAACTGCTTGAGTGCTGCTGCAGGCACTGAAGAGAGAGGGGAGGGACAGCGCATCTAACAGCAGCAATAGCTCCCCCAAGCTTAGCCAAAGCAGGATTTGAGAGTGATGCCTTCACATATCCTAGGGGGGAAGGGAAGTTCTTTTGGAATATGAAACCTGGGTTGTAAAGGTGAGGTCAGAGTCAGCATGGCAAAAACAGATGGTATTTGGATCTTGCACTGGAGCTATAGAGGTTGGGGTAATTTTCCACTTAGAGCTCAGTAGGTTCCTGAAAGCAAATATCCTATCACATACTAAAGCTGCAGTGTCAGATTAAAAAAGGAATATTCCTTTTGATACATGTAAGTACATTTTAAAAATCTCCTCTAAGTATGTGATTTATTTTTAGAGACTGCAGTATCCTTTAATGAATCAATAATAAAAACAAATCTAGTCTTCTCTATTATTTTTGGCAAATCTTGCTTTAAAGTTCATATTGGACAAATCAAGTGATAAAACCCCTTAATGAGACCATTCTTTATCTCCTTTACTTTAAATTTATATTTACTTAAAAAAACCCCAAAAATATCATCCTCAAATTCAGGGCAAGGTCTGAGATATAAACGCTATAGATTGATGAAGAGGACATCAGTGATTTCAGCTTGGGTCTGACAGGCACCTGACGGGTGACGGGTAGTGTCTAATGGGTAGTCAGGAGAGGAGTGAAGAATTTTGAGCTCATTCTTGGCCGTTGCAGCAGGCAGATTAATTTCTTCATAGTTTTAAAGGTTATGGTTAACATGAATGGAAAAAAAATGGCTTAGATGCATAATAATGTCTCTCTTAAAGTAAGCACCATTTATTTATTTATTAAGTGCCTACTGTGTTCTAGGCGATGATATAAGTATTGGGACTATGTTAAAGAAAAGATAGGAAAGGGCTGTATTCTCCATGAAGGTTACATTCAGCTTGTTAAAATATACATGCTTTGAAAGTATATAAGTATATGCTCTAAAAAAACCCTTCAGTGTATTTTTGTTTCTTCACTTCACACATTTGCTTCTTCATATTTAAAATGTAGGCTGAAACACTCCTTGTATTCTTTGAAGGTGAAAAAAATATGTAACTGCAGGGTGAACTACAGAATTTCGGTGACTACAGAACTGCTTCAAAACCTAAATTTGGAACTGAGTGGATGTGAAATGGTTTACAAATAATTAGCAGATCAGGATGCTTTTTAGATAGTGCATTCATTCATAAAACTGAGAAAACTGCATCTGGAGTAGCTGACACCGAAGTTCAAGGTTGCCCATTTCCTCCGCAGGAGGCCGTAATAACTAAACATGACCATTTCTTGTTCTCACAGCAAGGCTTCAGGAAAACCAAATGGTCTTTGCCCTCAGAGTCCTGATCTCATGAATTAGGAGAAGTGAGAGGACATGGCTTCCAGATTATCTTTCAAGACTTCTAAGGATTTTTTTTTCTATTCATAGAATTTACCACTGAACAATGAAGTTAATTTGAAACAGAATAAATAGGTTTGTGTTTTGTGTATTTATAATACTATAGTTCTGTGCTCAAAGACCCCAACATTTAATATTTTTTTAAGAAACATAACTTTGAAAGCTTAATTGAAACCCATAATTTGAAACTTTGCTATATCTTTGCTTATTGCTAAGATGGTTCTTTTTCATGGCATCTGGGAAGCAGAACCTTGAGCATATCTTCTATCCTCTGTGTAATGGACATGATGCTCTTTTACAAGTTCAAATGTGAACCCTCACTATCCACTCAGAGAAGAAAAATCCAGGACCAAAGATAAGATCTAGTTCTTTCTCTTCTCTATCACTTTGTTTCTGACAACCACCTTCCTCTGTTTTTCTGCCCCCAAAGATGTGATTTCCATCATTTTCTTGTTCATACTTACCTCTAATTAATGAGTATTCACAAACTACCAGGTCTCCTGGCTTTGTCACCTTCCTGATTACAAGAAATTCCTCCGAATTTCCAAAAGAGATGCTGAAATTTTCTTTTGGAAGGTGTCAGAAAATTCAGATACTCTTGCTTTTGAGAGTTCCAACCTCTTTTGAGAAAAGAGATTACTGTTTTCCTAAAGCAGAGTTTCTTTTTCTAGTGTACAATCCCTTGTTGAATATATATTCTTCATAATAAATAGGAAGCACACCAAGAGGGAAAGTGTGCTTCTTCTCTTGAGAGTACCCATCCAGTGGGTACAGGTTACCTCAATGCTTTCGTATTTATTATGGGTAAGTATTTCTCTCCTCTCTTACATGACTGTTGATTTTCTTGGTTATGACAAGCATATTAAAAGTTACACATAGATTTTGAAATAAAAGAAATTAGTCATGTTTTTCAGAAACTGCCCAGGTTGGATTTTTCTCCAGATGCTAAGATAAATGTTTAAAGGAATAATCATGACATAAAATTATCATAGTAGACAGCTTTTAAGATTGTTTTTGGTTTCCAACTTGGATCACAAGATGATTTTTCACTCTAAGAAAACTTGCTTTTATCATAATGGATTCTTTTCTTATCTAATATGTGTAGTACAAAGGTGCCTTTTGAAATTAGGCTACCTTGGTGCCCTATAAAGCCCATGAACATGAAGCAGTGAGTATAACTCAGGAAAAAGACAAGAAAATCAGGGACAAGAGTGTCCACTCTCACCATTCCTATGCTATACAGTATTGAGATTACAAACTTTAATGAAAGGATTATAAGCATATTGGAAAGGGCAGAAGAAGAATTCAGTGAAGATTAGGTTATATCTTGGAAATTCTGTATTTCTAAGTTCTTATTCTTCTCTTATGTTGTTTCTTGACCTCAAAGAAAAAAATTTATCTTGATTCTTCACACAAGTAGACGGTTTCCCCTTATCTTTCATCTGCTAGGAAACTCAAATAAAACTCGAGACCTTTTTATAGCAATTATATATATTTTAAGAATGTGGCTTAACTTCAACAAGGCTCAAACCTTCAAACTTCGGACAACAGCAGAGCAGTTATCTTGTAAATTTGGAGACTGAAACTGTAAAGAAGCAAACCTTGAAAATAAGATGATGTGTTAGGTAAAATTTGGGTTTAGACAGTTTTTGGTCTGAGAAAACTCTCCCATCTATGACTCAGGGACATGCCAGAGCTCAAGTGTAAGCTATGATGCTGACAGCTTGAACAACAGAGGATGGAGTGAGGACTTGTAGACATTCAAAAAGTGAGAAGGAAGTTTCAGAAAGGAACAGTATAAAGGGAAGTCTTTCTTAACCCTGAACTGCCTATGTGAGGGTGAAAGGGAAGCCTGGTGAAAAAGAACAGATTAAATATTGAATTAACTAAGCAGAGATTTCAGCTGCTGCCCACCAAACTAGGGCATATTTTCAATTTAAATCCACCTACATTAACTTATTTCTAAAACAAAAATAAATGCTCTTCAGAAGAAGATAACAGAATGCAGAGACCCTACAATGTAATGTTCACTATGTCCATAACATTAATAAAAATTATTAGAGGTGGGAAAATAACAAAATGTAACTCATAGCCAGAAGAAAAATCAGTTCATATAAACCTCCAGGTGTTACAAGTGGTAAATCTAGTGAATAAATACTTTAATAAACCTCTTGATTATATTTACCATCTCACTCTGTGTGTATACACTTTTGAGTACATTGAATGTATTCAACAAAATGTAAAGAGAAATTAGAGTCATAATTAATGAACAGGTAGAGAATCCCAGACAAGAAATCTATAAACAAGAACCAATTGGAAATTCTCAAACTGAAATTCTATAACTGAAATTACAAAATTTAATAAAAGGATTATAAGTATATTGGAAAAAGCAGTTGTTCAGTACATTTAAGATTTAACCAAAACACTAGAACTTAAAGATAATGTAGAAACATACTTAAAATACTAAGAGGAAAAAAAAATAAGGAAGAACATAGAACTCTATTTCCAGCGGAAATATCCTCTACAAGTAAAGGTGAAATAAAAACATTTTCTGATAAAAGAAAACTGAGGGAATTCATCACCAGTAGATTGTCTTCAAAATGCTTAGAAAGTTCTTCAGGCTAAAGAGAAATCACATAGATGAAATGTCAAATCTAGAGGAAAGAATAAAGAGCGTCGGCAATGGCATAAAGATGCCAATCAGAAAATATTTTTGCTCGGTTTAATTCCAGAATTATATACATGTATATTTGCATAGCAATAGTGCCTTGGAATACATTAAACAAAGCTGAGATATCAAAGGGGAAAAAAGAAAAATGCACCATCATAGAAATTTTTATACTCTTTGGTATTAATTTGATATCTAATTCCAGCTTAGAGAAGCAGGCTCCATGCTGGAATTAGAGATGCAAGCAATTTATGGGAAACAAAGCAAAACAGGGAGGGGTGCAAAAAAAAGATGTAGGTGCAACGCCCTTGGAAAGAGAAGGGATCAAGATTGCATAGAAGAGTATCACAATATAATTCCAAACAGTTTGTTGGATAAATGGGGAGATTCTGAGCCACAGTTGCCTTTGGAGCAGTTCTCTGTCTTGCCAGAAGGTCCCCTCTTTGCACTCTCAAAGTGCTGAGTTATTGACTGGAAGCAGTCTGTGGGAAGCACAGCATCAATGTAATGAAATAGACGGGCACCTACAGGGTTAGTGATGCATATTCATGATGTTCAAACCTTTTCTCAGTAAATAATGGAGCAACTAGAAAATAATCCTAGGTGTAAAAGAGGTCTGAAGAGCAGTCGAGCAGATGGACTAGGTGAATTTCTCTCTATACCCAACGACTACAGGATGCACATGCTTTTCATGTGGACATGGAATACGCTCCAAAATAAAGTACATACTGGTTCATAAAATATATTACAGTACATTTTTAAAAACTGGAATCTCAGTAGGCTTTCAAATAGAATGTAAAACATTAAATTAGAAATCAGCAATAGGATATTTAGAAACTCCAAGTTACTTGGCAATTAAGCAATAGATTTCTGAGAATAAATAAAAGAAGAAATCACAAAATTAGGTAACATTTGAAGTAAATCAAAATGAAAATATGTCAAAATCTGTGGGATGCAGCAAAAGCAGTGCCTAGAGAAAAGTTGATAAGTTTAAATGCTTAGGAAAGATGAAAGGATAAAAATAAATAGTGATTCCTTCAAAGAAGTTAGTCAAAGGTAAACACATTACATCCAAAGTAATTATAAGGAAGGAAAAACAGAATTAAAAGTGGAAATTACTCAAATAGGAAGTGACAACAAAATGATAAGCAATACTTACAAAGCTAAATGTCTGTTCTTTACAGATATTAATAGAATTGTTAATCTGAAAAAAGAACAGCATGACAATAGAAAGGCACAAATTCTATTATTAGGTTTGAGAGGATAGGACCATAGCTCCTACAGATATTGAAAGATAATAAATATTGTGAACAACGTTATGGCAACCCATTCGACAACTTGGATGAGATGAAAAATTCTCTGGAAGTACACAGTAGGACTAACTTAAGAAGAAATAATTTAGGTAGCTCCATGTTTTAGTCAGCCTTTTCACTGCTGTGACTAAATACCTGACCAGAACAGTTTTCAAGGAAGAGAAGTTTATTCAAGAGCTCACAGTTTCAGAGATCTCTGTCCATAGACAGCTGGCTGTGTTCCTCAGAGATGAAGTGAAGCAGAACATCATGGCAGCATAGTGTGGCATACAGAAGTAGCTTGCATTATGACGAAGAAGCAGAGAGACACTCCACTCACCAGATGCAAAATATATCCCAAAGCCACACCCCCCCCCCCCCATGCTGGCCTCCTTCAGCCACATCCTACCCACTTTCAGCTACCAGTTAATCCTCATCAGGGGATTCATTCACTGATTGGGTTAAGGCTCTCATAACCCAATCATTTCTCCTCTAAACCTTCTTGCATTGCCTCATGCATGAGATTTTGGGGGAACACCTCATATCCAAACCATAACATTCTGTGTCTATAAAGTAACCAAAAACCTTTCCACAAAGAAAACTTTAGTATCAGGTAGTTTTGTTGGTGGGATTTATCAAATATTTAAGGAAGGAATAATATCAGCTTACTCTGGTTCAAAAAAAAAAATGTGAGAAAGGGAATCCTTCTCAACTACGTCATGAGGTCAAGATAACCTTTCCTTCAAAACCTGATACATACCAAAAGATAAAAACCAATACCTCTTATAAATGTAGATAAAAATAATATGAAAAGCATAATCAAATGCCAATTGGCATTTGTCCCAGGATGGCATTTTCTGAAGCAACTTACCATATTAACAGAATAAAGAAGAAATATCTAATGATTACATAATTAGTTACAACTATGCAAATGAATCACCTGATAAAATTGAATATCAAATTTTGATATGAAATATCTCGGCAACCAGGTGTAGAGGGAGAATCTTTAGTCTGATAAAGGACATCTATATAAAATCCTCAGCCCATTATATATTTAATAGTGAAATATTGCATAATTTTTCCTTAAGATTAGGAATCATAGAAGGATATTGACTTTCCTTCCTTCCGTAGAACAGTGTCCTAGGACTCCTACCTACTGAAAAAAGGCAAGAAAGAGAAATAAATTTGTAAATATTATAAATGAATTAAAACCTCTTCTCAGATATGACATTGTTGGCTAAGTAGAAAATCCTAAGACATCTGCAAAGCAACTACTAAAATTCATGAATGAATCTAACAACTTTGCAGGGTACAGTTTCAATACACTCAAGCATTTTTCTATTTACTTGCAGCAAATAATCAGAAATAACCTACAATTTACAATAACATCAAAATTATGAACTACTTAAGAATAAGCAACAAAAATATATGATGAAAAATTCAGAATATTGCTAAGAAAAAGACCTAAAGAGAGTGATATATGACGTTTATATATTAGAAGAATCAGTATGGTTAAGATGTTAAGTTTCTTCCAATTTAGCCATAGATTTAATAAAATTCCAATAATAACTCCATATGACCTTTAAAAAAGTAAATTCACAAATATATTCTAAAATTTTGTGGCTAAGCAGAAGATCTAGAACACCCAAAACAATCTGGAACAAAGTTGGAGAATTTGCATTACCTGACCTCATGATATAGGCATAAGAATACATAAATAATGTAAAACAGGAGAATAAAAAGTCCAAAAATAGACATACACTTTAACAACTGATTTTTTTTACTAATGTATCAAAAGAGTTTCATGGTAAATGGAAAATTTATTCAACCAATGGTGCTAGAAGAAATAAATATATATTTTGACAAAACAGTAGCAATCCCTATCTTATACATGCATATCAGTTTCGGTTGTGCTTAGAGCTAAATAGAAGCTCAAACTTCTGGAAGACGTATAGGAGAATATGTTAATCTTGGGATAATAAAGGATTTCTTCAAAAGTGCACAGAAAGCATCAACCATCAAAAAAATTTAAATTAGACTTCATTAAGTAAAAATGAATATTGTCGTCATTGAAAGACACTGTTGAAGAAATGAATGAGCTAGCCACAAAGTAAGGGAAATATTTGCAAAGCATGTATTTGGTAAAATACTTGTAGAGGGAATACATAAAAAGACCAACAATCTAATTTTAAAAATTGGTAAAAATTTGGATACATGGCCAATAAACACATGAAAGGATGCTCAACATCATTATCATGAGGGAAAGGAAATGAAAATTACATTGAGATGTCAGGATTCACCCATTTGAATCACTGAGAGTATGAAGATAATACCAAATATAGAAAGGGTGGTAGGGAAATAGAACACATGATTGCTGATAAGAATGTAAAATGGTACAAAAACTTTCAAAAAATTATGCTTAAATTTTCTATAAATAGAAATACTTCTATGAAATGGTAATTTCAAGAAAATGGAGCAAGAACTTACTCTATTACAGCAATCACATTTAACAATTTGGCTAAATATTACAGATGTTATGCTGAATAGAAGAAGTAGGAGCAATAGACTATGATTCTATGTTTGAAGTTCTAGAAAAGATAAAATAATTTGTGAACATATCAGATTGTGGTTGCTTCTAGAACAGATGCAAGTTTGGGGAGGGTCATGAGGGAAATTTCTGGAGTAATGGATATGATAAGAGTGTGGATTACTTTGGTGCAAACATTTATCAAAACATTGAATTACAAACTTACGGTTTATTTTTGTTATTTTGTTTTTGCATTTTATCTCAAGAAGAAAAACTACAACACATATTTTTCTTTGTACAGTGATATAAACAATTAATAAACAGTTCTGAAAGTACTTTCTAGATATTATAAGCTTAAGCAAATGGAATATATTAGAGATAATGGGAACCAGTTTTCTCTCTATTAAAGGAAGGAGTTAAAATATGCTCGATGAAAAATCTAGAAGAAATTCTATGGTGTTAAATTAAAATTGAAAGTATCAGTGTAAACTCATGCAGACAAATATGTAGGTGAATATATATATATATATATATATATATATACACATATACATTTTATATATATGTATATATATATATATTTAATTTATGCATATATGTGTATATTTAATAAATGTCTATATTTCTAATTTTTTCAACCTAGGAAGTTCTAGAAGTGAAGATACTCTAAAAACAATGAATAAACCTAGCACACAGACCTTATTTCTATATCTGTTTTTCACTAAAAGAAATTAATGCCTCTTGAAGAAATGGCTATTTCCACAGCAGCATCAGGGTAAGTTTAGGATGAGTTTACACGTGTCAAAAAGTGGAGAAGTGCTCAAAGAATGATATGAACCTGTGAAGAAAACATAGGAGCAGTTTTAGTTCTGATGTGTCAGAATCTTGGGGATTGTCATCATCATCCTATCCTTAGAGCAAAAAAAGCTGAATAAACTTCAAGTTAATGAGTTTTTCTTCAATCCATCAGATGATTGAGGTTGCTGAGAAACCACCACCTTGAAAGCTAGGTAGATTGGTGAATAGGAACCAGGCCTTTAAAAAAATAAAGGTAATACTGCAAACTAGAGAAGCAAGTCAATGCAGACAGAAAAGAACTATAGCATTGCAGAGACAAGACTCTTGTGGAGGTCTCAGCCCAAGAGACAGGCCTACCAGAAAACTAGACTTTAAGTAGAATAGTATAACACATTTGACCTCTCAATACCTTCTGACCATACCAACATGGGTCCAACATCTTGGAATTGAAAGAGCTGCAACTTAATAGTTAAGAAACTATTATAACAAGAGACCAAAGTTGACATTACCAATATTGGCATGATCAATATCAGGTGTGTCCTGATAGGATGTATAAGAAAGAACCGAGCATCACATTTGTGATATTCCTGCCCAAAATGCTTCATGTAAATTTAGCCACAAGGAAACACCAGGCAAACCCAAATAAGAGAGAGATTATAAAAAAAAATAGCCAATAATCTTTAAAAATATTGAGGTAAAAACAAACAAACAAACAAACAAAAAACCCGAAGAAACTGTTGTTATGTGTTAAAGGATACAAGAGATAGATGGCTAATTGCAACACATGATCTCAGATTATATCCTGGTCTCAGAAAAAAATAACTATTAAATATATATTGTTGGGGCTAGGATTGTAGCTCAGTAGTTGGGTGCTTCTCTCGCATGCGTGAGGTTCGATTCTCAGCACCATATAAAAATAAATTTTAAAACATAAATAATAAATAAAATAAAGATATTGTGTCCATCCACAAGTAAAAAAATTTAAAAAAATATTTTGTTGTAAAATTAGAAAATTTGCATAGGGGCTATAAATAAGACAATAGTATTGCATGTTAAATGTTCTGGTTTTGAAAATTATACCATGGTTATGTAAGAGAATGTTCTTGTTTGTAAGAAACATGCATTGAAACATTTAAAGAGGTATAATATCTTTATTCTCAAATGGTTCCAAAATATTATCTATATTTCTGCCTCTCTTTCCTGATACATCATATATCTGCTTCTTTCTGTATAACTAATCAAGAGCATGATAAAATGAATTATGGTAAAATGATTGTAAATTTGGGTTAAAAAAACAGTGGAGTTCCTTCCTTGTGCTATTCTTGCTTTTTTTTCTGTAGTTTTGAAGTTATGTAATAATTAAAAGTTACAAAATAAGTTCTGTGGAGACTCTGACACTTATGACTTTGTTACTCAAACCATGTCACATGCAGGATTGGAATTATTATTGCCAGTGTGCTTATAAGTATGCTAAATCTCATACTCATTCCTGATCCACTCCATCAGAATCTGCAATATAACATCTCCACATGATCTTTATTCCCCAGATGATTTTAAGACACAGTAAAGATTAAGCAACTGATTTGTGTGAAAGTATTCAGCAGCATCTGCAGATGCTCTAGAACTTCATGGTGGTTGTTCATTTGCTCCTTTGCATCACCAGGTTGGTCCCATAGATGACCACTCCTATTCCCATTTCTATACATAACTCCTGTTCCTCTCTACTGTGCATGGTGCAATGATACAGTCAGAAACTTCATTCATGAAATTTGCTTAATGTGTCTCTTGCCTTTCTTCTACCTATTCTTATTCAAGTCTCAGTTTGACTCAACTCATTCATGAACACTTCCCTCTATTCCTTGAACATCTTTATTTTTATTTTTATTTTTTTGATTTCTTTTTTTCATTGGTTGTTCAAAACATTACAAAGCTCTTGACATATCATATTTCATACATTAGATTCAAGTGGGTTATTAACTCCCATTTTTACCCCAAATACAGATTGCAGAATCACATCGGTTACACATCCACATTTTTACATGATGCCGTATTAGTGACTGTTGTATTCTGCTACCTTTCCTATCCTCTACTATGCCCCCTCCCCTCCCCTCCCATCTTCTCTCTCTACCCCATCTACTGTAATTCATTTCTCTCCTTGTTTTTTTTCCCATTCCCCTCAGAACCTCTTATATGTAATTTTGTGTAACAATGTGGGTCTCCTTCCATTTCCATGCAATTTCCCTTTTCTCTCCCTTTCCCTCCCACCTCATGTCTCTATTTAATGTTAATCTTTTCCTCTTGCTCTTCCTCCCGCCTCTGTTCTTAGTTGCTCTCATTATATCAAAGAAGACATTTGGCATTTGTTTTTTAGGGATTGGCTAGCTTCACTTAGCATAATCTGCTCTAATGCCATCCATTTCCCTGCAAATTCCATGATTTTGTCATTTTTTAGTGCAGAGTAATACTCCATTGTGTATAAATGCCACATTTTTTTATCCATTCATCTATTAAAGGGCATCTGGGTTGGTTCCACAGTCTAGCTATTGTGAATTGTGCTGCTAGGAATATCGATGTGGCAGTATCCCTATAGTACGCTCTTTTAAGGTCTTCAGGGAATAGTCTGAGAAGGGCAATAGCTGGGTCAAATGGTGGTTCCATTCCCAGCATTCCAAGAAATCAAATCTCCATACTGCTTTCCAAATTGATTGCACCAATTTGCAGTCCCACCAGCAATGTACAAGTGTACCCTTTTCCCCACCTCCTCGCCAGCACTTGTTGTTGTTTGACTTCATAATGGCTGCCAATCTTACTGGAGTGAGATGGTATCTTAGGGTGGTTTTGATTGGCATTTCTCTGACGGCTAGAGATGGTGAGCATTTTTTCATGTACTTGTTGATTGATTGTATGTCCTCCTCTGAGAAGTGTCTGTTCAGGTCCTTGGCCCATTTGTTGATTGGGTTATTTGTTATCTTATTGTTTAATTTTTTGAGTTCTTTGTATACTCTGGATATTAGGGCTCTATCTGAAGTGTGAGGAGTAAAAATTTGTTCCCATGATGTAGGCTCCCTATTTAACTCTCTTATTGTTTCTCTTGCAGAGAAAAAACTTTTTAGTTTAAGTAGGTCCCATTTGTTGATTCTTGTTATTAACTCTTGTGCTATGGGTGTCCTATTAAGGAATTTGGAGCCCAACCCCACAATATGTAGATCAGAGCCAACTTTTTCTTCTATCAGATGCAGAGTCTCTGATTTGATATCAAGCTCCTTGATTCACTTTGAGTTAACTTTTATGCATGGCAAGAGAAGGGGATTCAGTTTCATTTTGTTGCATATGGATTTCCAGTTTTCCCAGCACCATTTGTTGAAGATGCTATCCTTCCTCCATTGCATGCTTTTAGCCCCTTTATCAAATATAAGATAGTTGTAACTTTGTGGATTAGTCTCTGTGTCCTCTATTCTGTACCATTGGTCCACCCGCCTGTTTTGGTACCAGTACCATGCTGTTTTTGTTACTATTGCTCTGTAGTATAGTTTGAAATCTGGTATCGCTATGCCGCCTGATTCAGACTTCCTGCTTAGAGTTGCTTTTGCTATTCTGGGTCTTTTATTTTTCCATATGAATTTCATGATTAATTTATCTATTTCTACAAGAAATGCCATTGGGATTTTGATTGGCATTGCATTAAACCTATAGAGAACTTTTGGTAATATCGCCATTTTGATGATGTTAGTTCTGCCTATCCATGAACAGGGTATATTTTTCCATCTTCTAAGATCTTCTTCTATTTCTCTCTTTAGGGTTCTGTAGTTTTCATTGTATAAATCTTTCACCTCTTTTGTTAGGTTGATTCCCAAATATTTTATTTTTTTTGAGGATATTGTTAATGGGGTATTTTTCCTCATTTCCATTTCAGAAGTTTTGTCGCTGATATACAGAAATGCCTTTGATTTATGCGTGTTGATTTTATATCCTGCAACTTTGCTGAATTCATTTATTAGTTCTAGGAGTTTCTTTGTAGACCCTTTTGGGTCTTCTAGGTATAGAATCATGTCTACCGCAAATAGTGATAATTTAAGTTCTTCTTTTCCTATTTATATGCCTTTAATTTCTTTCGTCTGTATAATTGCTCTGGCCAGTGTTTCGAGAACTATATTGAATAGAAGTGGTGATAGAGGGCATCCCTGTCTTGTTCCAGATTTTAGAGGGAATGCCTTCAATTTTTCTCCATTCAGAATGATGCTAGCCTGAGGCTTAGCATAGATAGCTTCTACAATGTTGAGGTAAGTTCCTGTTTTTCTAGAGTTTTGAACATAAAGGGATGCTGTACTTTGTCGAATGCTTTTTCTGCATCTATCCAGATGATCATATGGTTCTTATCTTTTAGTCTATTGATGTGGTGAATAACATTTATTGATTTCCATATATTGAACCAGCCTTGCATCCCAGGGATGAATCCTACTTGATCATGGTGCACAATTTTTTTGATGTGTTTTTGTATCCGAGTGGCCAGAATTTTATTGAGGATTTTTGCATCTAGGTTCATTAGAGATATTGGTCTGTAGTTTTCTTTCTTTGAGGTGTCTTTGTCTGGTTTCGGAATCAGGGTGATGTTGGCCTCATAGAATGAATTTGGAGAGCTCCCTCTTTTTTTATTTCCTGAAATAACTTGAAAAGTATTGGTATTAATTCTTCTTTAAAGGTTTTGTAAGACTCCACTGTATACCCATCCAGTCCTGGGCTTTTCTTGGTTGGTAGTCTTTTGATTGCTTCTTCTATTTCATCCATTGATATTGGTCTGTTCAAATTGTGTGTATCCTCCTGACTCAGTCTGGGCAAATCATATGACTTAAGAAATTTATTGATGTTTTCACTATCTTCTATTTTATTGGAATATAGGTTTTCAAAATAATTTCTAATTGTCTTCTGTATTTCTGTAGCATCTGTTGTGATATTGCCTTTTGCATCCCATATGTTAGTAATTTGAGTTCTCTCTCTTCTTCTCTTCGTTAGCATGGCTAAGGGTCTGTCGATCTTATTTATTTTTTCAAAGAACCAACTTTTAGTTTTGTCAATTTTTTCAATAGTTTCTTTTGTTTCAATTTCATTGATTTCTGCTCTGATTTTAATTATTTCTTGCCTTCTGCTACATTTGCTGTTGTTTTGCTCTTCCTTTTCTAGGGCTTTGAGATGAAGTGTGAGCTCATTTATTTGTTGGTTTTTCTTTTTTTGAGGAATGACCTGCAGGGGATGAATTTCCCTCTTAAAACTGCTTTCATTGTGTCCCATAGATTCCGATATGTTGTGTCTGTATTTTCATTTATGTCTAAGAATTTTTTTATTTCCTCCTTTATGTCTTCTGTAACCCATTGATCATTCAGTAACATATTGTTCATTTTCCATGTGATGTAGGATTTTTTTCTTCCTTCTTTTATCATTGATTTCCAGTTTCATTCCATTATGATCAGATAAAATCCATGGTAGTATCTCCACCCCTGTATATTTACTGAGGGTTGCCCTATGGCATAATATATGGTCTATTTTTGAGAAGGATCCATGTACTACTGAGAAAAAAGTATATCCACTTGATGATGGTTGATATATTCTATATATGTCAGTTAAGTCTAGGTTATTGATTGTGATATTGAGTTGTATAATTTCTTTATTCAACTTTTGTTTGGAGGATCTGTCCAATGGTGAGAGAGGTATGTTGAAGTCACCCATAATTATTGTGTTGTGGTCTATTTGATTCTTGAACTTGAGGAGAGTTTGTTTTATGAATGTCGCAGCACCCTCATTTGGTGCATAAATATTGATAATTGTTATGTCTTGTTGGTGAATGGCTCCTTTTAACAGTATATAATGTCCTTCCTTATCCCTTTTGATTAACTTAGTCTTGAAGTCAATTTTATTTGATATGAGGATGCCCACCCCTGCTTGCTTACGAGGACCGTGTGCATGGTATATTTTTTCCCAACCTTTCACCTTCAGCCTGTGTATGTCTTTTCCAATCAGATGTGTCTCCTGGAGGCAGCATATTGTTGGATTTGTTTTTTCAATCCATGTTACCAGCCTATGTCGCTTTATTGGAGAGTTTAAGCCATTAACGTTTAGAATTACTATTGATATATGGTTTGTACTTCCAGCCATGTTTGATTATTATTATTTTTTTTTTGTTTAATTTAGTTTGTTTCTCCATGATTAGCTTTCCCCCCGCCCTCTGTCTTACTGAGGTACTTCCCAGTGTTGGTTTTGGTTATTGTTTTTCATTTCTTCTTTGTGTAGTGTTTTGCTCAAGATGCTTTGCAGTGCTGGTTTTCTGGCTGCAAATTCTTTTAACTTTTGTTTTTCATGAAAGATTTTTATTTCATTTTCGTATCTGAAGCTTAATTTTGCTGGATACAAAATTCTTGGTTGGCATCCATTGTCTTTCAGTGTTAGAAATACGTTATTCCAGGATCTTCTCGCTTTCTGTGTCTGTGATGAAAAATCTGTTGTTAACCTTATTGGTTTACCCCTGAATGTAATCTGCCTCCTTTCTCTTGTAGCTTTTAATATTTTCTCTTTGTTCTATATTGAATATCTTCATAACAATGTGTCTTGGCGTTGGTATACTGTGATTTTGTATGCTCGGTGTCCTGTATGCATCGACAATTTGTATATCTGTTTCCTTTTTTATTTCTGGAAAGTTTTCTATAATTATTTCATTCTGCAGGTTGCTCATTCCCTTGGTTTGAACCTCTATACCTTCCTCTATCCTGATGACTCTTATGTTTGCTTTTTTTATGTTATCCCATATCTCTTGGATGTTTTTCTCGTGATTTTTTACTAGCCTTTCTGAGTTGGCGAGACTCTTTTCAAGATGATATATTTTGTCTTCATTATCTGATGTTCTGGCTTCTACTTGCTCCACTCTGTTAGTGATACTCTCATTTGAGTTTTTAATTTGGTTTATATTTCCTGCATTTCTAGAATTATTGTTTGATTTTTTTATAATCTCTATCTCCTGATAAAGATGCTTATTTGCTTCTTTTATCTGTTTATGTAATTCATTTTCAATGTGTTCTTTCACTGTTTGAATTTGCTGTCTCATATCCTCTTTAAGATTCCATTCCATCTATCTAAGGTATTCCTTGAGTTCTTTATTTGGCCATTTTTCTGATGCCTCTAGGTCCTCCTGAATATTTAGGCTGTCCTGCATTGTTTGTACTCCTTTTCTTCCTTGCTTTTTCATGCTGCTCATGTTACTTCTTGTTCTGTTTGACTGCTGAGTTACTGTTTACTCCTATAAATTTATTTGATGCTTGGGAAGAAAGGTATTAGAAGGGAAGGGAAGAAGTCACTAAAGAGAATGAGAGTAAGCAGGTAGAATTCAAGGATGTGGGAATAAGGAAATTGAAAATAAATGAAAAGACAAAAGAAAAAATAGAAAATAAAAAAAGAAAAAAATTTAAAAAAATAATCAAAAAAATTAAAATTAAAACAAATAATAAAAAAATTTAAAAAAAATTTAAAAAAAAATGAAAATGAAACCCCCCCCCCCAAAAAAAAATTAATAAATGCAGTCTTAGAGTTTGATTAACTTCTCTTTCAGTAGGTCGAGCTGTGCCCACCGGGCCAAGCTTCTCCTCTCAATATGCGGGAACCAATCACTGTGCAGCAGCTCCTCCTCCCATACTGGGCGGGTCTTCAGTCCTGAGTGCCTAGGGCCTTCTCTTGTGTCTAGTCACTTCTCCACTTTTCCTCAAGCCAGGCCCCGCTCACCGGTGATGCTCACCACAATACTGGCTACACGCCAGGTCTGCTGCTCCCAGGAGCCCAATTTTCTTGAACGACTGGGCACACTCTCCCCGTTTGCCCTTCCCTCAGACCCTAAGTTTGTGCAGCTTGGGGCTGAGAACCCTCAGCGAAATTTTGCTTGCCCTCTGGTAGCCACAACCCCAGTAGCTGGTGCAAGAGACCTCAGTTGTCAGCACTGGTGGGAGTGGTAGCTGGGGGTTTCACGCCACGGGTCCCGCACCACTCCTGATTCCCTCCGTCTGACTATGGTGCTCACGGGAGAGCTGGGAGGGGCCCTTAAGGTTTCCCCGCTGTGTGGAGAGGAAGGGCTAGGGGGTTACACACCTGTCGCCGTGGGTTTCAATGAAGTTATCTCCTCCGCCGCATTCTGATGACTTCAGTTCTCTGCCATGGTGGTATCCCATGCAAATGGCGACAGTTCGTTCCCTTTGCCGGGTGAGCAATGCAACGGGTGGGTCCTGACTGGCTCTCCCAAGCCCCGTCTCAATCCTGTGGCCACTGCCTATGTAGGCTCGGTTGGTATTAAGCTCCACAGGTTCAGAAGGGCCGACCAGTTGTTTCAGCGGTATTGTTTAGTGCTGAGTCACAGCAGATTGTCTGCGAGACGCAGGCGAACGGGAGCTTGAATTCAGCAGGTCCGGGCTCGGTGTGTGTTCTGAGAGGTCCAGACTGTTTGCCCCAGATCCACTTTAGCTTAGCATTGCCTAGTGATCCTGAGCAAATAGCATTTAGACGGTTTATGACTCCCTATGCCCGCAGCTGAAGAGGTCAGAGACTTGATCTCTCCGTGCCCGCCGCCATGTTGAAACCATTGAACATATTTAAACTTCTATAACTTCTATACAACTTGACCGTTTGCTTCTTATTGTATGCTACTTTATATAGCATACAATAAATAAATGCTTTACATGTCACACAATATTTTGGGGGATAGAACCTGTTCTCCTGGTTTCCTACTATAGCTCCCTCCATAGTATGCAGTCTATTTTCTAGAACATGTGGGAAAAGTGTCATTAGGAAGGAGGAAAATTATTATGACTTCATCAAAATCTGAAGAAAGACAATACATATTATTAATACTTTACAAATAAGTCAAAAGAAACCATATAAACACACACACACACACACACAACCCTACTTTTTGGTAAAACATACTTTGGAGATGCAAGCTTAGAACTTTTTATGGATGTGGGTATGTAATTTAAAAATTTTAAAGTATAATAGAAAATACTGGATGCACACTTTGTGTGTGTGTGTGTGTGTGTGTGTGTGTGTGTGTGTGTGTATGGTTCTGAGGCTTGAACCCAGGGCCTTGTAAATGCGAGACAAGCACTTTACCAACTGAGCTACATCCCCAGCCCCAGAACTTTTTATTTAATTTAGTAATGAAGGAAAAACTGAAGGTAGAAATGATGACAATCATTCAGCCTAAGAAACATTGATAGGATTTCATACTCTAGTACATCCTCCTTAAAGATATTGGATTCAGAGATGAAACCATTCCTTACTGGTTATGAATGCGGTTATGGAAGATGACTTTGAGGAGACATTGTACTAGAATTACTCTGAAAAACTAGGATTCACACTTTTTACGACTTACTGGGGGTTCCTTACTTAATAGCATCCCAGGACAACCTGACATAGACTCAAATAAACTCAGAGGTTTCATGATTGTAGAAAGATAAAGACTATTTTTTCTGCAAAATCTCTAGATTAATATTCAATTTTAAAACATGCTGTTTGAAAAATAATACTATAATAACATGTAAAATCTTATTTGATGAAGTCTTGATGAATATAGCTTGTTACTAAGACTAATAGATTAATTAATTAGTGAACAAAACTTATAAATTCCAAAAATTTGAAACGCCTTTGTTAGAAATGATAGAAGTAGCTAATCTGAATAACTATATCTTTAAAATATTTGATCTTGCATTACCCTCAAGATACAAAGTAACTTATACTAGTTCTAATTTTGAGGTAGAAATCTAGGGACATCAACAAATTGTGTTATTTGTACAAGAATAGGTACATTCAAAGGGTTTGAAAACTAGTTATTTTAAGTAAGCATCATAAATCTATTTTAAGCTATTGTCAGGTTTATACCTACTGCTGTTTCTTTGTACATTTTTCAAACTTTAAATTCACAGTTGAAATTAAATTGATAAATTATAAAAATTGTGTCTAAAGTTTCCAGTATCTAATAGATAATCTCTTCTTTAATAGTTGTGGCCCAAACTGAAAGTCCTACCTTGATTTTTAGTTAGATCCCTAGAATCATTTTTCTACAGTTTTCTTGTTTCTCTCAAACCTCTACCATCATTCAAAAATAACAGACACATACACCCACTCCCTTTCCCAACAAAATAGGCCCTCTGACTTTTTTTTTTTAATACTCAGGATTGAACCTGGGGGTGCTTTACCACTGAATTATATCCTCCTCAGTCGTTTCTTACATTATTTTTTTTTTCATTTTGAGACAAGGTCTTACCAAGTTTCTGAGGCTGGCCTCGATCTTGCCTTCATCCTACCTTCACTTCCAGAAAGTCACTGGGATTATAGGCATATAATACCACACCTGACTTCTGGCTTGCCTTTAAGAATTATGCTCATTGATGCTAACTAAGAAGCATGACCCTGCTTAATCCAATCTTTAAACTTTCATTACATGTCTGATTCAGTTACCGGAGGGATTTAAAATAGGTTTAAGAGCAGTTGTTATATAGCTTACTTTTATTATTTATTCCTGAAATTTCAACTCCAGTTATCTCAAGAAAAAGAAAGCTTGAGATAACCATGTCATTAGCATTCTTGCAAAGTGAATATTCTTATTATAATCAATAACTATATTTTTTAATTTGTGCTCTTAATTTTTAGCTTTTAATATTAGTTTTTCTCTATATGTTTATATATAAGAGGAAATATTATTCCCATGTTTTGTCACTGATTGAGCACATAGGGGCCAAATTAATACCTTTTTTGTTATTGTTGATCTATTAAAAATTACTAAAATTTGGAAACTTAGGATGGTTAATTTTTTTTTTGCATAAAAGAGTAAGACCTAATTTTTATGGAAACTATTGCCTCCTATTAGTAATTGTCAAAAATGCTCAAGAGTGCTTAAAAGTTTGGATTCATTTTTACTTACAGAATAAATTAGGTTTTTGCTGGGCCAATCTGTCTTTCAAAAATAATTAGTGGTAATAATGTGACCCCAGTGGTCACAGATGCTGAGTCAGTATGATTCTGATTTCAATGGGCACCGTAGAGTCACCTACATACCAATGCTATAACATAATCATTTGATTAATTTATTAATTCAACCAATATTAAGCAGAAATTAGGAACTTCAGAATAATTTTTGTATTTTGAGTATATTTTCATTACTTTCTTTTCTCCAGCTTTAAAATACTCTTTTAATCTTTTTTATTTAAAAAATTTAATAACCCACATAAAAATTAATTAAAGCTAGAATCTTCATTAACCCTTATCTTTCATGCTTGCATTTTACTTTTCTTCCTTGGGTACTCACTCTGCTTTAGTCAAGTCCACCTATTTCCATTTCTTTTGTGCATCTCTTTTCTGCTTTTGTGCTGTTAAATTTTTTTTTCAATGAGTGGTTATTGATCCATATGCTAAGTTCTGTACTTGTTTTTGGTGGTGGTGGTAGTGTGTGTGGTGTACGTATATTATTTTTGGATAGAATGGGAATACATAAACAGAAGTAGAATTATGATCTTATGGTAACCTAACTTCTGGTAGCAGAGTCAAAGATACATAATTATATTTAAAAACTCTGTGGAAGGAGTGACAGCAAATACACAACTAATATATAATAAGAGAACATAAAATAAGAAATTATTTTGATGGGTAAAGAGGAAAATTGATTAGTATAAATTATTTAAATATTTGAATAGCAACTATGGCATGACATTTTTTTTTTCCAGGAACAGAGGGTAGAGTATATAATAAGATAAAAAAATAATGCTTCTTGAGTTCAGGGAACTCACATTTTCATTATGGATGAAATAAGGTATTTTCAGATGGTAAGTGCTACAAAAACAATAAAATGTAATATCGGAGAAGGTCTGGGAGCTATTTGAGAAATCAAGGAAGACTTTACTGGGAAGGGGACATTAGTGGGGAGTGGCGAATGAGGTGATATCTTTTCATCCTCCTTTCTAAATATCTCCCCTAAATGCAGAGTTTGACTTCCAGGACTATGGGAGATGCCTCCTTTTTCTTTACTCTATTCCAGGTCCATTGACATACCCTTTGTGCAGACATTTGTCATTTCTCTCACAGATTCAACCAGAATCTTTGGATCACCAGCCTCTGTAATCCCAAGTGTGCTCCCACCCCTTTTTATATCTTCACTGAGGCAGATAGAACAGCTGTTGTATTCCCAAACTCCTAAATATACATCCATTCTGCTTAAAATGTTTTATGGGCTCTCTTTCCCTCTAAGATAAAATTCCAAGTCCTTAATGTGGTCTACAAAATAATTTAATGATCTGGCCCCTGTCCATCTCCCAGACTCATCTCATTATTCTTCTCCTTTCTCCATTCCTGAACTCTGTGCAGTGGTGAGGTATGAGAGAATATTCTTCCCTTAGGTTTTGACTTAATCCAAAATTGCAAGCTCACTTTTAATTTTTACTATGGAAACAATACTCGTTCATAAACTTTCAATTTTAAATAATGTTCATTTTGACTTCTTGAAGTATTAATATGTGATAAGTCACAAAGTAAAATTTAAACAGTCTAGAGTTTACTGGAGATAGTAATTTAGCATTTTATTGAAAAATCTTCTTGCCACAATACATGTGCACATGCATGTAGAATTTTGGGAAGTAGATTCCATTAGTGGGTCATCACTGTTGTGAGTTAGTAGTGGTTTTCCAACTATTGCTATTCTGGCTTTGGTCATCTTCACTCCAAGTTTTAGTATTTGTGTGGATTATTTTATTTAACCAGAAGAGTATACTGGATTATAGCTCAATTTTTTTTGGCCTATGACTTTTCAAAGACCAATTTCAAAGAGAGTTTGAGTTGCATTTTTGGTATAAAGCTTCTATATTTTGCTAAAGCAAGTGTATACATAGTCTATCTACTCAAAATTTATGTGCATAATAATTCTTCATCTGGATTCACTGCATGTGAATATGTGCTATTTAAACATTTTTCTGTGAGACAACATATCTGCATGTCATATTATAGACAGAGTGCTCATCTTCCTAATATATCACAAGTTCCCAAAATTAAAGAGGCTAATTGCTATAGTAAAAAAACGATATGAGCAAACTGTTTACAGATAATTAAGTATAAATGGTTCTTAAATGTACACTAGAACATATATAAATTAAAACTATACAGAGACATTATTATCCATATAGCCTGTAAAGTTAAAATGCTCAAATAACACATTCTGCAGTTGAGGCCTAGAACATTGTTTTGAATGTATGCTGGAATAATCTGTATGGAGGGTAATTTGGTCATACATTTTGATCTAGCAATTTGCTCTGGGAAAAATATTCTCAACTTACTCTTATATGTTAGAAACAATGGATACATAAGGCTATTAACAGAAGCATAAACACTTTCACATTATGTCTGCATTAAAAATTTAAATGTTTAAACCTATAAACCTCATGAATATGATACTGTCTATTAAAATTAAATGATAAGATCATGTTCTCCCATGCATCACACCAAGAAGCTTCCATGCCTTCTTAACAAATGTGTTTACCTTGATCACATGGGCATGTTAGTGTGTGTGTAAATTTCTTAACTGTAAAATTATTTTTTCTTTATAGTTAATGGTCTGTAGTGGTAGTTGTTTTGAGAGTAGACCAATTCTGTTTATTCTCAAACCTTTGCCCACTGATTTTACCATGTGTTGGTGGACTTGCCTGCATCAGCTGTTACTGTGGTGTTTGCCTAAGGTTGATTCTTAATTTTCATTCTGTATTCCATTAAGTGGAATTTTATTGCAAGAACCATTCTTACTCCAGTATTTATTGATTTATTTAATCCTTTATATCCGTGTATATTCATTAATATTTTGTAGATTAAAATCCAGCACCATTATGATTTTTTGTTCAGATTGATTCAGCTTTGGTCATTAGGACATAGGTCTCATTGGTTCCTGTGTACTTTCGACAAGGGCCTATAGTTTTGGAGCATTTTTCTTATCTTCCTACATCATCATCAATTATCCCAGGCTTACCTTGTATTGTTCCTATTCCAGTCCTGGACCCAACCATTTCTCATAGCATTCCTCAGGGCATCAATTTTTGTCACATTCATTCCAGAAATATGTAATATCATTGTAAACATAAAAAATATATAGATAAAGCCACATTAAGGAAAATTCTATAAAATAATTGATTAGTACTCTTTAATATCAGGGTCATAAAAAACAAGGAAAAACAGGAATTGTTAGAGATTAGAAGGTTGTGTTATCCAGTTTTACATCAGTATAACAAATACCTGAGACAATTAACTTACACAGAGAACAGATTTCTTTGGCTCAGTTTTGGTAGTTTTAGTCCATGATTGGGTCAACTCATTCCTTTTTAGGCTTCCAGTGGGGTGGGGGAAATAGTATCATGTCAGGAATGCATAGACGAACAGAATCTTTCAGAAGGCCCAGAAGCAAAAGTGAGCAAGCAAGAGACCAGTGTCCCACAATCTTTTTCAAAGGTACTCTCCCAGTAACTTGAAGAAAGTTTCCATACCTCCTACTAGAAGTTGGGGACCAAGTGTCCCATATATGGGCCTGTGGGGAACATTTATTATTCAAAGTAAAGACCAATACACTGTGGGATCGTGGGTAGAATACAGAGACAAAGAACATTAGTGGAAAATTTGCTAAAATTAGAATAATGTTTGTGATTTAATATTGTAGCAATGTTTATTTCCTGTTTTTGATAATCATATTCCATATTATGAAAAGTACGTGACAGAGATAAATTCTTGTAATAGTTTTGCAACTTTTCTGGGTCTAAAATTAATTCAAAATATTAAAAAGAGAAAAACACATTGAAGTAGTGCAGAGAGCTTTCCAAAATATATTTTAAGCATGGGAAATAAAGTTCTCCTATTGTATTATTGCATAAATGTATGTATTTCTGAATATGTATAATATCTTTGGAAGGATACACAGGAAACTGAATATTTGTAATCTCTGGGGACACTTGGAGACAGTAAAACAATTTTTATTTTTGTGCTTTTGTAATTATTTTGTACATGTATTACTTATACAAAATAGCAAAATAAAAAAGTGACATTCCATTACTAAACTAATGCAATGATGTACAGGTTTACTTTAAAATGTGTAAGTTCTTATTTAAACATGTAATTACATATATTAATATTTTCATCTTATTGATAAAAAATTCACACATGTTAATGTAGAAAATTTACTGAAATTCATTCATTTCTTGTCTCTTTAATTTTTAAATCCTTTCCCCCTGGGAATTGGAAATGGTAGTCAGGAGGGCTGTAGTTCTTGGCCTTCACCCAAAAGCCTGCTTTCTCTCAGTAACTATTTTTTTTTTCATAGCTGTTCTCTTGCCTAGAGTGTCTCTCTGACTTTCCCCTTACCTGGCTATCTTCTCCTCTTTGAAGCTCAAGTTAGATGTTATCTTCTCCAGAAAGCGTTTCTTGATCCTTAAACACCAAATATGGGCTTGAAACCAATCCTATGTGCTTCCATTACACCGTTGACTCTTCAATAACCTCTACTTTATTATATTTCTTTTTCTCTTTCTTAGATTATGTGTTGTTTAAGGGGAAAGATTGAGTCTTTTAATTTTTTTTACCATGTATTCTTCAGATAGTGCCTAAATATATATATGTATATATTAAGTATCTAAATATACATAATATAATCTATGTATTTATTTTATATGTATTTACAGAATAGAATTGAAATAAGTCTAAAATACAAATATAGAAATCTTCTGTTTCCTGGAGTTAGCAGATCCATGTAGGATTACATCATCTCTATGAAAACAGAATAAGTCTGAGATCTGAAAAAATTACATGATTTTTTTTTTAAAAGTAGGAACTTCATTTTAATGATCAAGCAAGGTTTTTTCAAGCTGGGCGATATAACCAAGTGAAACAGTTATATATCTTAAGTCCATGTGCTCATAGAATACACTTACCAATATTATCAGTTCTGGTAGATAGATTATTTCTGATTTGATGCATCAATGTGAGCAACATAAGTCTTTTGCAAGCTACAGCCTCATAAGGAAAGCATGTTCTCTGAAACTTGGTAAAAGAACAGGTCAAAAAAAATATTGGAAGTCTAAAAATAAAGATAACTCCTGGCTTTCAGCAAAATATCGAGAATTTTTTTCATGGTGCTCTGAGCGCATGAAATTCTTTTTATGACTACCCTGAGGAAACCTTATCATCACTATTCCCTCCATCTGGAATACGGTTCCTTCCAAGGCTTACAACGGACCGGCCTCTTTCCACATAGGTTCTGCCTTCTCTGCAGGAACTTCCCAATTCTTCTCAGCATAGTAGGCAAGGTTTCTCATTGCTCTCTTGTAAGTGACCTCCCCTTTGTCATAGCACTTAACATCAAATTTGTTTTCACACTCTGACATTTAATTAGTTGAAAGCAGAATTCATCCCTGCTATGGTTTGGATAAAGCTTAGGTATGCCCCCAGAGGTTCATGAGCTGGCAGCTTGGACCCCAGTGTGGCAGTGCTGAGGTGGTAGAAACTTCAAAAGCTAAAGCCTAGTGAAAGAAAATTGGATGATAGGGGCTCTACCATCATTAATACATTAATGCTGACTTACAGGAAAAGGTCAAAGTTTGTGGGACTGGATTAATTCCCAAGAGAATGGGCTGTTATAACTGGACCTGGCACCTCTCCTGAAGCCCTCTTTAACATATGCTGCATACCACTTTTGTTGAGGGCCACAGCCAAGTTGGGATGATGCATGGCATTTTTGCCAGAAGTAGTGGTTGACAGGTGACTCCAGCGAGCCATTAAGATGATGACTTTTGAGTTCTCTCGGAGTTCCCTTGAGTTCTGGTTGAGCTCTCACGGGGATTCCTGAAGAGTTTGCTTTGGTTGGTGAAGTTCTGGTGGTGGGAGTTCCGGTTGGTGTGTGGTGTGTTCCTGGAGGAGCCTCGTGGGTGGCATTCGGGAGAGTTCCCGGGGAGCGTGTGTGGAGTGTGCTGGTGGAGTTCAGAAATAAAGTTTGTTCCTGCTTGAGTGGCTCGTGATTTGTGCCCAGCCAGACTGCAGCAACTTTTACCTGTTCTTGTGCTTTTGTGATGCTATCTGCCATGAGGCTCTTACCAGAACCAAGCATATGCTAGCACTATGCTTTTCAAGTTCCAGAACAATGAGCTAAATTTTATTTCTTTATAAAATACCCAGTTTCAGATATTTTCTTATAGCAAGCACAAAACAAACTAAGGCTATGACATTTCACATTTTGCATCCTTGAAAATCAAAAGAGTGTTAAGGATCTTAGTAGATACTTCATAAATGATTAGTAATAGCATAAAAGAATGAACGAAAGAACTATTCAGTGGTCACCATAATTAAAATAGAATTTGGAGAAATATATGGAAGGTACTAATTTTAAAAATAGAACTCAACTACACATCTGAAGTCCCAATTTTGTGTTTTGCCCAAGCAATTATTTTTATTTTCTTTATTTCATTTAAAATAACATAAACATTTCAAGTTAAACATGGTTTTAAAGTTATTTCTATAGTTTCAAAATCACACTTTCTTTATTAAATAAAACTGTTATTTGAAAGTTGAAAACAAATCCTTCAATATTTTCATATCTGCCTCTTCATTCTTTGAAATTTGCTGTTTCTTCTAGCAACCTGTGATACACTAGTAAAATAATTAAGCTCTGGTAAAGGATCTTACTGGGAAAATTAGATGAAATAAATAGATAATAGCTCTTGCAATAATCTTAGAGATGAACTAGCATAGCTCATTTTTTATACACATGAGGGAAAAGTAGAATAAATCCCCTTTAAATTGGTTTCTTTTGACTTCAAGAGACAGATCAAATCAGCAAAGGGAGAGTGGATATAAGGATGGAGCCAAATCTCACAAAGGTGCTTCTTTCTCCAGGCCACCATGACACCAGATAATAAGTAGGATGGGTTAATAGGATCCTGTTAAACAACAAAACATTCACTGTGGTCCTAGATAGAGAAATTGAAATGCACAGATACTCCAGAACCATTTCACAACTGAGGTTCATTTCTGATCCACTGTGATACTGGGAACCTAGTAGGAGGAGTCCCACATGTCCTTGCTATAGCTTTGCTATTAACATGACTCAGTAGTTCTGCCTGTGCCATCTTTCTTACTGTGTCTGTTTATTTCTACTCACTATTACCAACTTTTTCCTTCTACTCTGTCTATATTCAAAGCAAAAACAAAAAAAATAGAAGAAAAAATCTGAGAGAAAAAAGACATATTGTCTCATAGCATCTTCTAAGTGAACTTTGTGACTTATCAGATATCTTTGACTCTTAGGAACCATTATTGTCCCCAGTCAGGGTTTCTCCTTAGGCATCTTTTTCCCTAGCTTAGCTTCCCCATGCCTCCTTTTCTATTTATTTTCCAGTGCAGTTTCTAGAGATAGTGTGACTTTCCCAGCTTATTTATTTGTGAGAGAGAGTGTCTGGGTTACAGATTTCTGGCTTATCTTATAAAATAGCTGCTTTGGGGTAGGGGTGATGGTCCCAGCTGTCACTAGTAAAGAGGGTTGGCAGGTGGAATGGAGCTCCTATATTTTAAAGCATGACCTCTTTTAAGTGCTTATTCAGCATTCTGAAAAAATATATATAATGGGCTGCACTCTTTAGTCATTGGTCATTCAAACTATAATGAATTGGAAATAAAACCAAAATACAAGATGAGATTTTTAAAAGTAAACTTACATAGACATTGCACTTGTTTCTTTACATACAATAAAATAAAAATTCTGGGGCTCCAAAACTGCTATGGATGTGTTAAGTTTAACACCTTATACACTATGGACACTTCATCAATATTGAGCAAGTGATAACAGCTGGAGATATTTCACAAGATGTATTTTTTCATTTTTCCTGTTGGTGTTTTCAAACTTTCTTTAGAATACAAAACTGAATGTTTTACATTACTTTCAAGAGAAATGAGAATATTTTGATATTTAAACATCCAGACATTACATTTCAAATATTTTGGATAGTTATCCATTAAATTTTTCTTTGCCATGAAGTAATGAATCACATCTAAACCATATATGAAAATCAAAATATTGGTGTTTTCTCTTAATGAACTTAAGAGTTCTTTCTATACTGGTTTAAAGAATATTCAAAATAATTTTTACTTCTTGTTTTTCCAATATCTGGGAGTTAATTCCTTTGCGGCAGAGCTCAGTAGTTTTACAGTGATCTCTTTGTCTCTTTCATTTTCATTTGGCATGAAAAGTATAAATACTATTTAGGTTGGGTTTAAAGCTATAATACAGTATACAAAAATAACATAGAAAATGTCTCTGTATATAGATTTTTTAATATATGACTTAAAGGAATGTGATTCCTTATATAAATGAAAGTTATTAAAAGTTTAGCCTGGCATGGGGGTGCACACCTGTAATCACAGGGGTTGGGAGGCTAAGACAGAAGGATCTCAAGTTCAAGACCCATCTCAGCAACTTAGTGAGGCCCTAAGCAACTCATTCTCAAAATGTAAAACCAAAACAGCTGGGGACTCAATTCAGTGGGAAAGCATATCAGGTTAAATCTCCAGGACCAGAAAAAAAAAAAAAAAAAGCCCACTACCAACAAACACAGTTCAGAGCTCCTAGCACAGATATTAGATGTTGTAAACAACTATTTAGTATTTAAATAGCAATACTGTTTGTTGAAATGTACACTTTCTAAATTAATCCACTTAAACAATTGTAACTTAAGGTATCACTTATATGCCATTGATTGCCAGTCTCTATTTCCAATCCTACTCATTTTCATAAACTTGAGACCCATATACTGAAGTGTACTGGACATTTCTATCTGGATATTCTTCAGAGAAACTGTATAAAAAATATGTTCCAACATTTGTCATTTTGCCTTCACTTCAATTATTTTCACTTAAATACTGCAAGTAGTAGCCCTAAAGTCATTTTGCAATTTTTTCTTTCTGAAGCCATGATGATTTTTATAAAATACAAACCTGAACATTGCTCTTTCTTGTTTATTTCTTTAACAGAGTCACTGTTTTCTCTCATCTTCACACTACATTCTAGCCTTCCTGAACTTCTTTTGTTTTGCTAACTACATGACTCTCTTTTTGCTCCCTTGCAATGCATTTACTACTTGTTTGCCTAAGAAATACTTTCTTCAGTTTCTTTAGCTAATTCTTACTTATACTTTGACTTTCTGCTTCAATGTTGAGTCTTTTGGTTAGAATTCTTCAGTTTTCCCAAGGTTAAATATTTTACCTGGAATCTTCTAGAGTATTTTTTTTTTGTCGTCGAATATTATTCTGGATTAGAATTTTTTATTCAATTGATGTTTTCCTTGTGGATTATAAGCCACAAGGAAAACATCAATTGAATTAAAAAAGCCATAAGAATAGAAACCTTCTTCATTCTTATACTCCCAACATCTATAAGAATTTCTGGATCTAGTACATATAAAGAGGTACTTCTTAAATGAATTACTGAAAGTGCTCTAATTTAACTTCTTAAATTCTATATAAATATATTGACTATGTCACATGTTTAATTGGTTATAACATAAGTCTTCCCACAATTGGTATGGAGATAATATTTTGTTTCACAATCTTATGATTCTTTTCATGTGAGTGGTATTCCTTTCACATACCAATTATGTCTCAGCTTCCCATCCTCACATGCTTCTTCTTGGACAGACTAACTAGATGGGTTATATGACTTATAAATTTTGAAAGAATAAGTTGAGTATGCCAGCTTAGTCATTTCTCTTTCTCTTTGGGTCCATATCTGTTTACAGAGATTGTGTATTCTGTTATGCTTCTCCACCTGTTCAAGTTTAGAAATGCAGATCTCATATGAGAAGGTCCCTGGTGGCCTTGTTCTGCTTGTGCCCAGGTTGGTGTCTGTTGAATTCTGGGTTCTCCAGTAGGAAACCAGCGTTGCTATGGTTATAAGTTCCATTTTCCCTTCTGAGGTTGTTCAGTGTTAAAGCCAACAGTTATATTAAGTTTCCTATTTGCTTTACTCTTTCTTATTTTTTAACTGGTTTAGAAACAAAAGATATAGAATATTATTTGTTGGGTCTCATCGTCACTACAGCATTGCTGCATTCTAGGCTATTTCTTTCATTTGGGTAATAAATATTTTTTAAGTGTCTGCTATACCAGAAAATCTGTACAAAGACTAATTCTTTCACTTGAGCTTTAAAAACTAAAAATAGGCATTAGAGGGTTTATGTTTCTATTTCAACTAGTTGGAGTTGGATTGACTGAAATTTGGAGTTCATATTGTCCTCAATGGATTTCAAAGCATATACAATTTAGTTGGAAAATATTCAGTGCATGTTCATTTTAGCAGACTAGTTTATATATTCTTCCCTTTCTTACCCCTCTTTCTAATTCTTCTAAGTAAGTAGAAGAAATTTTTTCTTTAGGTTTGACAGACTAGTAACCCTGCATTTGATTAATTTAAGCTGTACTTCAATAATATCTATGACTACAATTAAGCCAAAACACTTTCTATGGTAACATCATGGACTTTCTAAATTCAGAGTCAGTCAAACTGACTGTCATACTTGAATTCTTGTTTATTTTATTTGTAACATTTCTTATTTAAGTCTACTATACTACACATATATTTTCCACATCTGAATTTATCTTGGGGGATTTAAGAAATATTATAGTTGCTTCTATTTTAGAAAATTTATTTTGATTTTTTGGTATTATGGATTTCATATTTCAACTAGAATTAAGATATATATGGCCAAAATGGGCCAAATTATGTATTTGTATCTATATGATATTGACCTAATTTTCACAAAATTCCAGTAATTTTCTATCCATGCTGTAGAATATTACTGTAGTCAAGATATTATGGAAGAGTGGATCTTACACATTAAATTGATTGTTACTGTGTGATCTATTAACAAATTATGAACTAGTTGAGAATTTTGGCCTGGATTTCCTAAAGTATCCAATCTAACAAGATTTTTTTAAAAAAATAAATACACAAGTTTTTTATTTTAGTGCTTTTCCTTTAAGTAGTAGTTGTGAGTGACTATTTTATAAACATGTATATAAATTGACTACTCTCTAGATTCCTCTAATGGTGGAAAATGTGAAGATCTTTCTTTGTCTTTGGGTTTAGATAAGATATTTATTTGAATAAAACTAGAACTTTGAGCCTGAAAACTCTGGAATTTACTGATGTAAAATCATTTTTTACTCATTTTTCCCCTTTGTTTCTTACTTATGAACTCATTCAGGAACATAAATACATGGAGGAGAGAGAATCAAGAACATCATTTTGTGGACATAAATTTGGAGACTATTGGTGCTACTTGCTAGAACAGATTCAGGGGGATGTTGAGTACATTCCCTCAGCATTCTTTCAGGGAAAATACACCATTCTCTGTATTCTGTGCATTATAGGTTGAACATGCAACTAAGGGTTTTCAAAACTTGTTGAAAAGTTGAAGAAGCAGAGCTTAGGACAACTGACAATGATAAAAAAAAAAGGGAGCTGTTACTCATAGGGCAGAGAAATGAACCCTGAAGATCTCCGTTTACAACCTTAAGGCAAATCTGTCTTGTGAACTGTTAAATGTCTGGAAGGTGTTATATGGTGCAGTACTTTAGTGGGAAACTCCCAGAAACTGTCTCAGACTGTGGAAAGTAGGAGATGGGTCTTCAGAGCATCCCTGAAAGCTATGGTGACTCTCATCTCTCGACATCTCTCTCATATGTCTTTGGCTTCTAGAGAATGCAGCATCAGCTTCACTTAAGTCTAGTTCTCACTTGAGTTTCTGTCATTGAAAACATTCTAACCAAGACCACATAGAGAAAGGGGTTCCTGAAAATGATTTCACAGGCTTAGATGGGAGTGGGAGTGGTGCTGAGTTGTGAACAAATAGTCTGGGACCATGACGTGAGCAGGACTAGAGCATATGGCTAAAGACAAGAAGTGAGAGGAAACTTTCAACCTTTGACTTTTTGGGTCTGGTTCATTTCACTTGGCATGCTGTTGTCCAGTTCCATCCATTTACCGGCAAATGCCATAAAACTCCATTGTGTATATATACCACATTGTCTTTACCCATTCATCTGTTGGTGGGCACCTAGGCTGATTCCATAGCTCTGCTATTGTGAATTGTGCTCCTCTAAACATTAATGTAACTGCATCCCTATAGAATGCTGAGTTTAGATCTTTTGGATATATATTGAGGAGAGGAATAGCTGGGTCATATGATGATTCCATTCCTAGTTTTTTGAGGAATCTCCATACTGCTTTCCAGAGTGGTGGAGCTAATATGAAGTTTATTACTACTTTATATTATTCTATTAACAATACACTACTAACAATTATGTACCTTTTGCCCCACATCCTTGCCAACATTTATTATGATTTGTATTTTTGATAATTGCCACCTAACTGAAGGAGATACATTTCCCTGATTGCTAGAGATGTTGAACAGTTTTTCATATATTTATTGACTATTTATATTTCTTTTTTTTTGAGAAAGTGTCTCTTTAATTCTTTTTCCTGTTTATTAATTGGGTTATTGATGGTGTGTGTGTGTGTGTGTGTGTGTGTGTGTTAAGGTTTTTGAGTTCTTTATTCTGGACATTAATTCTCTGAGGAGCAGGTGTCAAAGATCTCCCATTCTGTAGGCTCTCTCTTCACACTCTTAATCGTTCCCTTTGCTGTGCAGAAGCTTTTTAATTAGATGGTATCCCATTTATTGATTCTTGGTATTATTTCTTGTGCTTTAAAAGACTTATTAAGGAAGTAGATGCCTGTGACAATATGTTGGAATGTTGACCTACATTTTCTTTCAGCAGATGCAGAGTTTGTGATCTAATTCCTAGGCCTTTGGTCTGCCTTGATTCGACTTTTGTGCAGGGTAAGTAATAGGGATCAAGTTTTGTTCCTCTACATATGGATTTCCAGTTTTCTCAGCACCATTTGTTAAAAAGGCTGTCTTTTCTCCAACATGTGCTTTGGGTCCCTTTATTTAGTATCAGAAGACTGTATGTATGTGGGTTTGTCTCTGTGTCTTTGATTTCCCTGGTTTTCATGTCTGCTTTGGTGCCAATACTATACTGTTTTCGTTATGATAGCTCTGTAGTTGAGGTCTTGTATTCTGATTCCTGTAGCATCACCCTTCTTATTCATGATTTATTTAGCTTTTCTGGATCTCTTATTTTTCCAAATGAATTCCAGAACTTTTTTGCTGTTGTTTTGTGAAGAATATCATTGGTATTTCAATGGGGTTACATTGAATCTGCTTTGGGTAGTATGGCTATTTTGGTAGTATTGAATCTGCCATATGTTTTCTATCATATGTGGGATCTAGACCAAAATAAAGGAGAAAAAAGAAAGAAATGAAAAGGGCGGGGGAATTCCATGAAAACAGAAGAGAATCAGTGGAGTAGAGAAAGGGGGAGAGAGGAGGGACAGGAAAAGGGAAGAATGGTGCAATTAATGTGACCAAACTTTCCTATGTGCATTTATGAATATACCACAGTGAGTCTCACATTTATGTATATCCACAAGGCACTAATTAAAAAAAAACATAAATAGAAGAAAGATCAGCAGAGTGAGGAAAGGGAATAGGGAAAGGGAGGAAGAGATGAAAATGGAAAATACTGGGGACTGAATTAGAGACAATTATATTTCATGCTTATATAATCATGTCAAAATAAACTTTAGTATTATGTATAATTATAATGAACTAATAGATAGAGAAAGGGCTGGGTGCAGTGGCACATGCCTGAAATTTCAATGACTTGGAAGGCTGAGGCAGGAGCAGACTCTTTTATTAAACAAAAGGTTAAAAAAGAATGAAAGGTGGATAGGCTATATTAGAGCCAGACAAAAGATTTAGTATTTTGTTTTCTTTTAAAGAGTAGTATCATTTGGTTAGAATTTTATTCAGAAAGAAAGAAGCTAATAGAGAAAGATAGATTGTAGTGTAATGAAATGGGATGACTGTTAATGAAGCAAAGTTTCTAAAGGACATAGGAGATGTTGAGAACAAAGCATGAGTGGAGAGTTTACTCTTAAATATGAGAAGCAACAAGGCTTTATATGAAAACAAATTAAAGCATTATGGTGCAAAAGTAGTTTAGTTTATAGGGTTTAGAGTGATGAATTGAGGGATTTTCTCTGTGAACTAGGAAGTAATGATGTCTAGTAAGGGGAACATGGCAGGGATTAATTTGGAGAAGGGTGGATGGGATTACAGTTATTCTGTGGGAAATAAGGAAAGGGGTTCTTCCTGAATGAGCAAAAGATTTCTGAATTCACCAAGAGCTCAGAGGAGGCAAGAGTCCATACATATGCAGTTCACCCAACTTCTGGATTTTCCTTAACTGAGATTATCATCTTTAATGAATTGATAGCTCACTTGAGTTCCTCTTTTTGGTGATATTAATGAATATCCTGTGATTACTTTCCTTGTGGGCATTCACTTGGACACAGTAGAAGTCACTGATTTGTGCCTGGTTTTTATTAGGCATTCAGTAGAATGCATGTAGAAAGGGATTGGACCAAAATGAAGAGTCACACAGGAGAGACTTGATCCATGTTTAGTGATCTATGAAAGTCTTTGATATAAAAACAGAGTGAAAGAGTTGGTGGGGTGCAGCTGTGACAATGTTTCGGGGGGTGATAGAATAAGGAGTTTAGACTGAGGCCAGGAAGTGGCTAGTGGAAGTAGAAATGAGGAGGACAAGAGGATAAAAGTCTTAAGAGACTTAAGAACATACTTAATAAGAATAAAGGAATGAAAACACTAGAAAAACAGAACAGGAATTATAGTCAAAGAGTAGATTAATAGAAATATTTTAAGGAGTGTAATATTTTAAGTTGTCAGAAAATAAAAAAAAAAGAGATTCCAATTATATTCATGGAGTGATTGAAAACACAGAAACTCAGAATGTCAAAGAAGTAAAGGTTATAGTATTGGGCCCCAGACAGCTACATGGAATCTTGTACTACCTACCCATCTACATTATAACCTATGTGTATGGTGCCCCCTCAAGGCTAATACTGGCACAACATACGTGGCAATTGGTGGTCCTGACCTGGATGTTACTCATGTAGACCTGTATTCACACATATCTTATCAGGTATTTCCCTATAGTTCTTATAGTTACCTTAGCAGGAAGACAGGCCAAGGAGTGATTGGAAGCTCTCCAGACAGCACAGAAAGAGAAGTGAAATCCAACTGACGACTGGTTTTAAAGAGCAAAGGAGTGCTCCATGTGATATGAGGAACCTATTGATTCACAGAAATGAATAAATGCTTTACAAATGGAGGGACCCATGAACAGAGACCTAAAAGCAGCAAAGTGCTTTGGTTGTATAAACAATACGTCCTATGCTCTTTATAGCTGTTCAGAAGATAGACTTTATGATGATACATGTCTCATGATGGTGGCTATTGCATTACAATGAAAATGGAAATCCTGAACATGAGAATCCATTGGCCCTTGGAAAATATATTCTTATAAAGGAAAACTTTTTTTTTTTTTTTTTCAGGAAACAAGGTCAGAACAGGAAATTACCTACTTTTAGTGGAGAGAAGCTAAATGAGAGTCAAAAGTTTCTGCTGCTTTTATAAGTAAAACTGGTTGGATTAAAAAAGAAGATAAGATTTATTTGTTACCATAGATAATCATTATTGTTTTCTATGCATTTTAGCTTCATAACTATGAGAATAAAAGAGAAAAAGATGGATCGATTGTACCAAGTGCTATCTTAATTTGTTCTGTGAAATTATTGTGACACATTCACTGTGTTTACTTCACAGAAACAATTGTTTCTAGAGACGACTGTACGCATTCATACTTTTCAGTTTTATTTATTAAAATTATAGTATATAATAAAATTACTATTATTATTTTGCTTTAGATGAAGCTATTGTCCCAAGGATCCTTGAAAGATTTATAGAAACATTGCATTAATCCCTTTACCATCTCATGTAAGAGGTAAGTTTTATTGAAAATTCTGTTAGTGTAACTCAGAAACAATGAATTTGTCACCCACATAACAACAATGTAAGTAGAGAAGACACAGATGACAATCAATAAAAATGGTTCTTTAAATTTCTGCCATTGTAGTAACTAACATTCGTTGCTATAGTATATAAGCCCCGATATCTCAGTGGTTGAAAAGCACATCATTTATTTTTAACTTCTCTGAAATCCTATTGATGGGGAGGGATAATGAGAGATGTAGAAGGCAGTTATACAGGAAATGTATGGAGAAATTTCAGGAAAGTTTTATCATTTTTAATGTATAGCTTCCAAGATTATCCTAAGCATTTGCATATAGACTATGATGGTAGAATTGAGGGGCAGAAAATTATGCAGGAGATTTTTTGGCCATTCAATTTTCATGGCCAGAGTAGGGTCACATGACCACACCTAACTGCAAAGGAGACTGGGAAATATATTTGGATATCAGGAAGGAAGGGAAATGGACTTAATGAACAATCTGTCATCTTCTGCTATAATCACCATTCAGTGGCTCAAAAAACAATTATGATTTCTGATATGTAATTATAAAATGTGGCATGGGTTACTCTAACAACTATTTGTCATCTTAGTACAAGTTACAGTACATCAAAGTTTTCTAGGAAATAGATTTTCACAATAATACTTCTACAGTAGCTCAATAATATGATACTTTCTTAAGCAGAAATTCCTAGAGTGACATAAGTACTTGGGCCGCACATATGTGAATGGATGTTGCAACTTTAAATGAATCCATAGTAATTAAAAAAGTGAAGAAAGGCTGAGCATGGAGGTGTCTTCCTGTAATCCCAGCAACTCTGGAGGCTGAAGTAGGAGGATTGCAGATTGCAAGACAGTCTCAACAACTTAGTGAGGCTATAAGCAACCTGTGAGACCCTGTCTCAAAATAAGAAATAAAGAAGGCTGTCGATGTGGCTCAGTGATTAAGTGCCCTTGGGTTCAGTCCCTGGTACAAAAAACAAAAACAAAAGTGAAACAAAACCAAAAAACCTCTCTGTACAACAGGACTTATCCAGCTAGACTCCCACAGAATGATCATGCTGGACACAGACTCATGGTTCTGGGTGCAGAGTTAGTGACCTCCCCATCCTGGACTTGTAGAAACTTGTTCATCAGTACAGATTCTGGGAGATCATCCCACTCATTCAAGGGTGTCCCTCGGGAACCTGACGGTTCCATGCTGCTGGGTGACCCCAATCTGGTGGGGCCTGGGCCCCATCTGTGTCATGGCCAGCAAGTTTTCCACTGTTGCCTTTGCCATCAAAACTCTTCTGATTCAGAAGAGGAATGAAGCCAAAAAGGAACTAGGAACTAGGACTCAACATTGAAGTCTGGGCATTCAGAAGTGAGAGTCAGGAACACACAGGGAAAATGAATCATCTCTCTCTGTATGGAAGGAGGAGAGAGAACAAGGACATGAGGTAGATGCATACCACAGGCTCATGCTAGGTCCCTCTTTTGAAGCTAAAAGAGCTAATGCATAATGAATAAACAACAATGTTAATGAATAAACAACAACATGTTAAAATGAAATCAAAGAAAATGATAAAAAAAGGTTTTGAGGTCAAATGATTGGTTTAGGGGAATCTTCACCTAACCAGTGCGTTAATCACTGGGTAGGGATTTACTCGGTGGTAACCAGAGGCAGGCTGGGTGTGGCTGGAGGAAGTGGGTCGCTGGGGGTGTGCCTTTGGGGTTTATATTTTGTGGGTGGTTTATATATGAATACACAACCACTGAAACTCCCTCTCTGCTTCCTGGTGTGATGGGCTGAACCACACTCTGCATCACACACTTATGCCATAATGTTCTGGCTTACCTTAGGCCCCAAAGAATGGAGCCAGCTGTCTGTGGGCTGAGACCTCTGAAACTGTGAGCTCTAAAATCAACTTTTCCTCCTCTGATTACTTTTTTTAGGTCTTTTAGTCACAGCAGCAAAAAAAAAAAAAAAAAAAAAAAAAAAAAATCTGACTAAAACAAAGGTATTCTGGTACATTACTCTTATTTGATTAAGACTTCTGAATTTTAATTTTGTAGTCCTACACACTTGTGATGTTTCTTTGACTTTCATTAATTAATTAAAGTCTATAAAGAGTCTGCACCTACTAGAAGAAAATGTAGGTCCAACTCTCCATCTCGTCAGCTTAGGAAGTGACTTCCTCAACAAGACTCCTAAGGTGCAAGAAGTAAAAGAAAGAATCAATAAATGGGATGGTATCACACTAAAGCTTCTTCACAGCAAAGGAAACAACCAAGAGCATGAAGAGAGAATGGGAGGAAATCTCTGCCACCTGCACCTCGGATAGAGCGTTAATCTTCAGGATATAGAAAGAACTCAAAACACTTACCCCACAAAACAAAAAGCCCAATCAATAAATAGGCAAACTAACTGAACAGGCAATTCATGGAAGAAGAAATATAATCAGTCAACAAATACATGGAAAAAGATTCAACATGTCTAGCAATGAAAGAAATGCAAATTTGGGCTGGGATTGTGGCTCAGTGGTAGAACGCTCACCTAGCACAGGCATAACCGGGTTTGATTCTCAGCACCACATAAAAATAAAGGCATTGTGTTGTGTCCATCTACAAAAAAGATTTTTTTTCTCTCTCTCTCTCTTAAAAAAAGGAAATGTAAATTAAAACTACACTGAAATTTCATCTCACTCCAATCAGAATGGCAATTTTCAAGAATATAAGTAACAATAAATGTTGGTGAGGATGTGGGGAAAAAGTCTCACTGACACATTGCTGGTGGGACTGCAAATTGATACAACCCCTCTGGAAAGCAGTATGGATTAAACTTTGGAATGGAACCATCATTTGACCTAGTTATTCCACTCCACAGTATGTACCCAAAGGACTTAAAAATCAGTATATTACAGTGTCATGATCACAATAATGTTTATAGCAGCTCAGTTCATGACCTAGGTGCCCTTCAACAGATCAATGGATAGGCAAATGTGTGTATATGTGTGTGTGTGTGTGTATACACACACACACACACACACACACACACTAGAATGTTACTCAGCCATTAAGAAAAATGAAATATGGCATTTGCCAGTAAATGGATGGAACTGGAGACTCTTATGCAAAGTGAAATAATCCAATCCCCAAAACACAAGGTCCAATTGTTCTCTCTGATATGATAACACAGGATAAGGGAGGGGGTAGGGAAGAAAAGAAGTTTATTAGATTAGATAAAAGAGAATGAAGGGTTTCCCTGTGACATAATATATGATCTATTTTTGAGAAGGATCCATGTGCTGCTGAGAAAAAAGTGTAACTGCTTGATGTTGGGTGGTGAGATAATACCATGCATCCTATCTGATCATAATGGAATGGAACTGAAAATCAACGATAAAAGAAGGAAGGAAAAAGAATACATCACTTGGAGAATGAACAATAGGTTACTGAATGATCAATGGGTTATAGAAGACATCAAGGAGGAAATTAAAAAATTCTTAGAGATTAATGAAAACACAGACACAACATATCGGAATCTATGGGACACACTGAAAGCAGTTCTAAGAGGAAAATTCATTGCTTGGAGTTCATTCCTTAAAAAAAGAAAAAACCAACAAATAAATGATCTCATACTTCATCTCAAAATCCTAGAAAAAGAAGAGCAAAACAACAGCAAAAGAAGTAGAAGGCAAGAAATAGTTAAAATCAGAGCTGAAATTAATGAAATCGAAACAAAAGAAACAATTGAAAAAATTGACAAAACTAAAAGTTGGTTCTTTGAAAAAATAAACAAAATCCACAGACCCTTAGCCATGCTAGCGAAGAGAAGAAGAGAGAGAACTCAAATCACTAACATACGGGATGAAAGAGGCAATATCACAACAGACACTTCAGAAATACAGAAGACAATCAAAAATTATTTTGAATCCTTATACTCCAATAAATTAGAAAATAGTGAAGGCATAGATAAATTTCTTAAGTCATATGATCTGCCCAGATTGAGTCAGGAGGATATAGACAACCTAAACAGACCAATATCAATTGAGGAAATAGAAGAAACCATCAAAAGACTACCAACTAAGAAAAACCCAGGACTGGATGGGTATACAGCAGAGTTTTACAAAACCTTTAAAGAGGAACTAATACCAATACTTTTCAAGCTACTTAGGGAAATAGAAAAAGAGGGAGAACTTCCAAATTCATTCTACGAGGCCAACATCACCCTGATTCCTAAACCAGACAAAGACACTTCAAAGAAAGAAAGCTACAGACCAATATCTCTAATGAACCTAGATGCAAAAATCCTCAATAAAATTCTGGCGAATCGGATACAAAAACATATCAAAAAAATTGTGCACCATGATCAAGTAGGATTCATCTCTGGGATGCAAGGCTGGTTCAATATACGGAAATCAATAAATGTTATTCACCACATCAATAGACTTAAAAATAAGAACCATATGATCATCTCGATAGATGCGGAAAAAGCATTCGACAAAGTACAGCATCCCTTTATGTTCAAAACTCTAGAAAAACTAGGGATAACAGGAACATACCTCAATATTGTAAAAGCAATCTATGCTAAGCCTCAGGCTAGCATCATTCTGAATGGAGAAAAATTGAAGGCATTCCCTCTAAAATCTGGAACAAGACAGGGATGCCCTCTCTCAGCACTTCTGTTCAACATAGTTCTCGAAACACTGGCCAGAGCAATTAGACAGATGAAAGAAATTAAAGGCATCAAAATAGGAAAAGAAGAACTTAAATTATCACTATTTGCAGATGATATGATTCTATACCTAGCAGACCCAATAGGGTCTACAAAGAAACTATTAGAGCTAATAAATGAATTCAGCAAAGTGGCAGGATATAAAATCAACACGCATAAATCAAAGGCATTCCTGTATATCAGGGACAAATCTTCTGAAATGGAAATGAGGACAACCACTCCATTCACAATATCTTCAAAAAAAATAAAATACTTGGGAATCAACCTAACAAAAGAGGTGAAAGACTTATACAATGAAAACTACAGAACCCTAAAGAGAGAAATAGAAGAAGATCTTAGAAGATGGAAAAATATACCCTGTTCATGGATAGGCAGAACTAACATCATCAAAATGGCGATATTACCAAAAGTTCTCTATAGGTTTAATGCAATGCCAATCAAAATCCCAACGGCATTTCTTGTAGAAATAGAGAAAGCAATCATGAAATTCATATGGAAAAATAAAAGACCCAGAATAGCAAAAACAATGCTAAGCAGGAAGTGTGAATCAGGCGGTATAGCGATACCAGACTTCAAACTATACTACAGAGCAATAGTAACAAAAACAGCATGGTACTGGTACCAAAACAGGCGGGTGGACCAATGGTACAGAATAGAGGACACAGAGACTAATCCACAAAGTTACAACTATCTTATATTTGATAAAGGGGCTAAAAGCATGCAATGGAGGAAGGATAGCATCTTCAACAAATGGTGCTGGGAAAACTGGAAATCCATATGCAACAAAATGAAACTGAATCCCTTTCTCTCGCCATGCACAAAAGTTAATTCAAAATGGATCAAGGAGCTTGAAATCAAATCAGAGACACGCCGTCTGATAGAAGAAAAAGTTGGCTATGATCTACATACTGTGGGGTCGGGCTCCAAATTCCTCAATAGGACACCCATAGCACAAAAGTTAATAACTAGAATCAACAAATGGGACTTACTCAAACTAAAAAGTTTTTTCTCAGCAAAAGATACAATAAGAGAGGTAAATAGAGAGCCTACATCCTGGGAACAAATCTTTACTCCTCACACTTCAGATAGAGCCCTAATATCCAGAGTATACAAAGAACTCAAAAAATTAGACAATAAGAGAACAAACAACCCAATCAACAAATGGGCCAAGGACCTGAACAGACACTTCTCAGAGGAGGACATACAATCAATCAACAAGTACATGAAAAAATGCTCACCATCTCTAGCAGTCAGAGAAATGCAAATCAAAACCACCCTAAGATACCATCTCACTCCAGTTAGATTGGCAGCCATTATGAAGTCAAACAACAACAAGTGCTGGCGAGGATGTGGGGAAAAGGGTACACTTGTACATTGCTGGTGGGACTGCAAATTGGTGCAGCCAATTTGGAAAGCAGTATGGAGATTTCTTGGAAAGCTGGGAATGGAGCCACCATTTGACCCAGCTATTCCCCTTCTCGGTCTATTCCCTAAAGACCTAAAAAGAGCATGCTACAGGGACACTGCTACATCGATGTTCATAGCAGCACAATTCACAATAGCTAGACTGTGGAACCAACCTAGATGCCCTTCAATGGATGAATGGATAAAAAAAATGTGGCATTTATACACAATGGAGTATTACTCTGCATTAAAAAATGACAAAATCATAGAATTTACAGGGAAATGGATGGCATTAGAGCAGATTATGCTAAGTGAAGCTAGCCAATCCCTAAAAAACAAATGCCAAATGTCTTCTTTGATATAAGGAGAGTAACTAAGAACAGAGTAGGGTCGAAGAGCATGAGAAGAAGATTAACATTAAACAGGGATGAGAGGTGGGAGGGAAAGGGAGAGAGAAGGGAAAAAGCATGGAAACGGAAGGAGACCCTCAGGGTTATACAAAAGTACATACAAGAGGAAGCGAGGGGAAGGGGAAAAATAATACAAGGGGGACAAACGAATGTCAGTAGAGGGGGCAGAGAGAGAAGAGGGGAGGGGAGGGGTGATAGTAGAGGATAGGAAAGGCAGCAGAATACAACAGACACTAGTATGGCAATATGTAAATCAATGGATGTGTAACTGATGTGATTCTGCAATCTGTATATGGGGTAAAAATGGGAGCTCATAACCCACTTGAATCAAATTGTGAAATATGATATATCAAGAACTATGTAATGTTTTGAACAGCCAACAATAAAAAATTAAAAAAAAAAAGAGAATGAAGGGAAAGGAGGAAGGATGTGAATAGGAAAGACAGTGGAATGAATCTGACATAACTTTCCTATGTTTATATATGAATATACAACCACTGAAACTCCACATCATGTACAACCACAAGAATAGGATTCTAATTTGAATAAGTTGTACTCCATGTATGTATAATATGTGAAAATACACTCTACTGGTATGTACACCTAAAAAGAACAAATAAAAAATAAAATAATTAAAATATAATGGTAGATTTTCACATTCTGTATTAATTGGTCCCTTGCTATATTCTCTTTTTGTAATTACTATTATATTCCTCAAATTGACTACAGTTATATTTAAAAAAGCTAACTTTAAAACAAGTGAAAACTAATGAAAAGTAATGCATATACTGCTCAAGTACTTTGGATGTTTGGCTTTGAATGTCAAGTTTCCTATTCATTTGCTTAATAATAAAATTTTCATTTTATTTTCACTAACACAGACTATTGTAACTATTAATGGTTTTTGATGTGATATCTCCATACATGCATAGAGTGTGCACTAATTAGTCATATCCAACCACCCCTTATCCAACTTTCTCCATGAAACCCTTCCTAGCCTTCCCAACCCTTAGCATTCACTATTTTATTTTTAGGTAAATTCTTTTTTTTTCTCTTAGTTTTCTTGAGAGAAAGAGAGAGAGAGAGAGAGAGAGAGAGAGAGAGAGAGAGAGAGAATATGAATGTGTTACTTTCTGTGTCTAGATTATTTCACTTAATGTCCTTCAGTTCCATTCATATTGCTAACTAAATAATACTCCATTGTGTGTGTATGTTTTCTCCATTTCATTCCAATCTTATGTATTGTGATTAGTGTCCCAGTAAATATGTGTATGAAGATATCCCTTTTGTATGCCTATTTCATTTCCTTCAGATCTAAATGCAGAAGTAGGATAGCTGTACCCTATAGTAGTTCTACAGTTCTATATTTAGATTCTAAGAACCTTCATACATTTCTCCATAATTTCTGCATTAATTCACAGGCCACCAACGGTGTATAAGAGTTCCTTTTCCTTCACGTACTTGCCAGCCCCCTTTTTTTTCTTTATAGCAGTCTTATACTTTCTAGGCTACAACTTGAAGGAAAAAAACCATAACAAATATGTATCAACAGAATAAGTAAAATGACTCAACAGAATAACCTTGCCAGCATTTGTTATTTTTTGATAGTAGTCATTCGGACTAGGGTGAGATGGCATTTTATCATGGTTATTGCCGCAGTCCGGCTGCAGCAAAATAACTGGGGGGTGACGAACAACTTGTGTAGATTGATACAGCAGGAGTGGGAGCCGTTTATTGCAGGACAGGAGCAGTATTTATACATTCCACACAGCCTATCTAATTAGCATAAACTAGATACATCAGTCAACCAATAAGGAATCTCCACACTTAATGGCTCGCTTTTGTTACTTCTCAAACCACTCCCTCTGGCATTTTGCCAGGCACCATCCAGACTTGTTTACGAACTCTAACATCCCCCTGGCAAAATGCCAGGTGTTATTTTGACTTGTTTACAGACTCTAACAGGTTATGATTTGCATTTCCTAATGTCTAATGATACTGAATTTTTTTCAAACATTTTTAGCCATTTGCATTTCTTTGAGAAGTGTCTATTCAGATCATTTGCCCATTTAAAATTTGGATTGCTTGTTTTTTTTATTGTTAAGTTTTTTTGAGTTTCTTATGTATTCTGAATACCAACACTCTGTCAGATGAACAGATGACAAAGATTGTCTCTTGACTATGTTGATTGTTTCTTTTGCAGTGGAGACACTTTTTAATATGGCATAATCCCATTTTCTGTTTTTGTGACTTGTGTTTTTGGAGTCCTATCCAGAAAATCATCACCTGTACCAGTATCTTTTAAATTTTTTATTCTTATTATTATTTATTCTAATTAGTTGTACATGACAGTAAAATGGATTTTGACACATTGTACACAAATGGAGCACAACTTCTAATTCTTCTGGCTATACACGATGCAGGGTCACACCTGTTATGCTATCATATATGTATATAGGATAATAATGTCTGTCTCATTCTGACATCCTTCCCCTCACCACAACCCTTCCCCTCACCACACTCCTTCCCATCACCACACTCCTTCCCTTCCCCTCATTCCTTTCTGCCCAATCCAAAGTTCCTCCACTCTTCCCTACTCCTCCTCCAGCCATTATGGATCAGCATCACTTATCAGAGAAAACATTTGGTCTTTGGTTTTTTGGGTTTGTCTTGTTTCGCTTAGAAAGATATTCTCTAGTTCTATGCATATACCTGAAAATATCATAATTTCATTCTTCTTTATGGCTGAGTAATATTCCATTGTGTATATATACCACATTTTCTTTATCCAGTCATTTGCTGAAGGACACCTAGGTTGGTTCTATAGTTTAGCTATTGTGTATATGAACTGCTATAAACATTGATGTGTCAGTGTCATTGTAGTATACTGATTTTAAATCCTTTGGGTATAAATCTAGGAGCAGGATGGCTGGGTCAAATGGTGGTTCCATTATACTATTTCTGAGGAATCTCCATGCTGCTTTCCAGATTGGTTGCACCAATTTGCAATCCTACCAGCAATATGTGAGTGTACCTTCCCCCCCGCCCCATCTTTGCTAGCACTTATTGTTGCTTGTATTCTTGATAATTGCCATTTGGACTAGAGTGAGATGAAATCTTAGAGCAGTTTTGATTTACAGTTCTCTAATTGCTAGAGATGTTGAACATTTTTTCATATATTTGTTGATTGATTGTATTTCTTCTTCTGTGAAGTGTCTGTTCAATTCCTTAGAAATGGTGCTGGGAAAAGTGGAAATCCCTATGTAGCAACATGAAATTAAACCCCTATTTCTCACCCTGTACCAGTATCTTGATGTGTTTCCCTTGCTTTCCTCTTGTAATGTTAAGAGTTTGAGATCTAACATTAAAGTCTGTGACCCATTCTGAGTTGATTTGTGTTCAGAGTAAGAGACGGAGGGTAAGTTTCGATTTTATGTACATGCATATCCAGGATTCCCAGCATCAGTTTTTGAAGAGTCTATCCTTTCTACAATGTCTTCTGTAAATGTAGGTGTTTGTTTCTGGGTTCTCCATTCTGTCTCATTGATTTGTGTCTATATTTATGACCATACAACAGATAAACGGATAAAGAAAATGTGGTATATATACACGATGAAACATTACTCAGCCTTAAAGAAGAATGAAATTATGGCATTTGCAGGTAAATGGATGGAGCTGGAGAATATGATGCTAACTGAAATAAGCCAATCCTAAAAATCAAAGGCCAAATATTTTCTCTGATATGTTTTAGTTACTATGTCTTTGTAGTATGTATTGAAATCTGGTACTATGATGCCTCCAGCTTTGTTAATTTTTGATCAAGATGGTTTTCGTTATTCAAAATCTTTTGTGCTTCCATTTGAATTTTGGATTTTTAAAAATTCTGTGAAGAATGTCATTGGTATTTTTATCAAGATTGTATTGATTCTGAAGATCATTTTGAGTACTATGGACCTTAGAACAAAATTAATTCTGCCTATCTATGAACATGGAAAGTCTTCCTATTTTTAGTGTATTTATCAGCATTTTGTAATTTTTTATTGTAGAGGTCTCACTACCCTACATAAATTATTCCTAGGTATTTTGTTTTATTTATTTATTTTTTGTAGTTATTGTGATTGGGATTACTTTCATTGCTTCTATATCAACAAATTCATTATTGGAGTATAGCAAAGCTACTGGTTTTTGACTTTGTATCCTGCTACTTTGCTGAATTTTAAAATCAGTCTACTAGTCTTTTGGTGGAGTCTTCAGGTTTTCCTATGTATAGAATCACATCATCTCCAAATAGAAATGATTTGGCTTTCTTTGTTCCTATGCATATGCCATTTTTTTTTCTTTCTATTTATTTGGCTAAAACTTCTTCTGTTGAATAAAAGTAGTAAGAATGGGAGTTCTCATCTTGTTCGTTATCTTAGAAGAAATGCTTTCAGTTTCTCCCCATTCCGAAGGATTCTGGCTGTGCAGTCATCACATATAGCCTATATTATACTGAGCTCTGAAATTAGATGTTATATATTTACAATCATATCTTCATGATAGATTGATATATTGGTTATCAAAAACCTTTCTTGTTACTTCTTACAATTTTTATCTCAAAATATATTTTATTAGGTATAAGTATAGTTACTCCTGATCACTTTCAGGTTTATTTTCTTGAAGTATAATTCATTTTACTGTGTGTGTGTGTGTGTGTGTGTGTGTTTACTGGACTTACTCTTAAAGCGGCAGCAGGAATTGTCATGTTTCTCTGCTGCTACTGGGGGTGTGCCTGCCCAGAAGTGGACCTCAGACTCCCTGTAGCTCTGAGTGCTTGAGTCGTGCTATTCTTTACCTGGCTCAGCCATATTGCCCACCAGGGGATAAAGTGAATTTCTTTTAGGCAACATATTGTTGAATCGTGTTATCCATTTATTCAGTCTGTATGTTTGAACTGGAGAATGAAGCTCATTTATATTTAAGGTTATCATTGAAAGATATGGACTTATGCCTGTTATTTTATTGATTTTTAGTTGTTTAAAAATATTCTCTCCTTTTTTCTTCTCTCATTCATCTTTATGTTTTTATGATTAATGACATTGGTAATATTTGATTTTTTTCTATTTCTGCTTTATGTACCTACTTTTCTAGTGGGCCTTGCATATTCAAATGCTTTCATGATTTTATCTTTCACCCCTTGATATAGGACTCTGTTAAACATCTTTTGTGGGGCTGGTATGCTGGCCATAAATTCCCTCAGTTTTCACTTACATTAGAAGGTCCTTATTTCTTATTTATTTCTAAAGGATAGCTTTTCCGGGTGTAGCGATTGTAGTTGTCAGTGACTTTCTCCAGGACTTGAAATATATTATTGTATTTCCTACTGCTCTGTAGGGTTTCTGCTGAGAAATTTTCTGCTAGTCTCATAGGGTCATCCTTAAATGGGACTTTTATTTTTCTCTCATAGATTTAAAAATTCTTTCTTTGTCCTGTAGTTTTGATAGCTTGACTATAGTAAGCTGTGGTGAAGAACTTTTCTAGTCATGTCTACTTGGGTTTCATAAACCTTTTTATAAGGACACTCATGTCTTTTCCAAGATTAGGAAATTTTTCTGCTATTATTTTATTGAATCAGTTTTCTGTGTTCTTAACATTTATCTCCTCCTCTTCAGAAAATTTAAAAATGCAGATATTTGGTGTTTACCAAAGATATTATATGTTCTGTCCTTTCCTCCCTCTTTCTTTCTTTCAAATGGGATATTTCAACAAACCATCTTCAAGTTCAGATATTCTTTCTTCTACTTGAAGATCCAGTCTGATGTTGAAGCTTTCAGTTGAATTTTTATTTGACTCTCTGAGCTCATTCCCATGACTTTTATTTAGCTTTTTCAAAATCTTTTTGCTCAATTTTTCAGTCTTGCATCATCTTTCTCATTTCATTTCACTAATAATATTCTCTTGGTTCTTATTGAATTTTGAAGAAATCATTCTATTAAATTGTTTATCAGATATTTTATCCCATTTATTTTCTTTGGAATCTGGTACTAGAGAGTTACAATCTTTGGGAGATGTCTTATTACCTTATTTTTCATCTTTTTTTTGTGTGTTCCTACTTGAGATTTGCATATCTGGTGGATTGAGTATCACTACCACTTTTTGTTGGTATAGCTTTATTAGTAAATGATTTTCTCCTGTGTTTGGGATATTGCTTTATCCTAGGCAATGTTGGCTTTATTTCTAGCTGTGCACATAGTGTAGTCCACTGTAGCTTCTTTGGTTGTTGTGATTAGTGAGTTTGGTCCATCAGTATGCACTGTGAGAGAGACCCGTTGATTTTTTGGATCACTGAAGAGTGGTGACATTCTAATCTGTTCAGGCAATTATATCGTAGATAGTAGAGAGTGTCTAGGTGCATACTTTGTGATTACTCCTACAATAAGAGTGGTATCCTCTGTCAGGTGATGGTAGTTTCTTTGGTCACTCTTGATTTTGGCTCTGTGACTTGTAAGGTCTATAGCATATTCTGCACCAGTGCTGATAAAGGGCCTCAAGTATTTTCCTCTAACAATATGCTTCAGTGCTTCATGGGGGAGGCATTGGCAAGAACCATGGTACCTCTCTGAGGCGATCACATCTAAACCTGTCAGCAGTACATGATTAAACAAGGTGTGGCAGCCAGAAGTGGGAACCAAGTAGGTGCAGCAGCAGCAGGAATTGTCATTTCTCTCTGCTGCTGCTGCAGGTGTGCCTGCCCAGGAGTGGACTTCAGACTCCCTGTAGCTGTGAGTGCTTGGGTCGTGCTTTTCTTTGCCTGGCTTAGCCATGTTGCCCACCAGGGGAAAGCAGAAATTGATAATGACTGGAGCCAGGAAGCATTCCTTTTGATGCCTACCTTGGTTGTGCCTACCAAAGGACAGAGTGATGATGGGACTTGTCTCCCTGCCACATCTTCAGCTCAAGTGCTTTTGGGAGAAAGGAAGAGAGAAACTCTGCAAGCACCTGTCAGTTTTTTTAGGGGGGGGGATCATTAGGCTGTGCAGTCTGGGGGTGTGATGACAACTGGAACCTTGATATTGCTCAGAACCACCTCATCACAGCCCTGTGTGGGGGGCATCAGTGAAACGACAGTTATTTCCCTGCCCTAGGAGTTACAGGTGCCAGTGTGCCCATTGTGAGAAAGGGTGGCGGGAACCATGTCAGGAAGTCCTAGCACCTGCATGAGTCCACATATGACTTGTCACACCTTGGGTCTCAGAAAGCAGGCTCCTCAATCTCCCAGTCATCAAGGGAAGAGCCTTGTCACAGCACCCACCCTTAACAGAGCAAGCCACTCAGTAGGTCTGAGTCAGTCATCCTTCTGAGCCCGGTTTCTTTGGTGAGGTAGCTTTCTTCTGAGCCCATGCAGTGGAATGTCTGGGGAGTCTTAGGGATGGAAATATGCAGGGGTTTCTGAGCCCTAGACCAGCCCAAATTCAGACAGTATTCTCCTTCTCAAGATGGATCCTGGATGCCCAACCTTGGAGTTTCACATGGGGATGATGTGAAATCCTTTTCCAGAACAAAGCTACTGTGAAGGTTTCAGGTTACTTATTTAGTGAGACTATGACGTTGTAAAACTTTGCAATAGGATGGCCAGAATCTCTGCTGATAGAGTTTTCTGGGACTTTCTTTCACTCTTATCCCTGCAGCAGTGGAGATAGGGTGGCAGGTGCTTGGACAACATGTTTTTCTTACTATGTTGTTATACCAGGTCTCTGAATCTTAAAAGGTTTCTGTTTTCTCCTCTTGATTTCCCCTGTTCTTCTACAATCACTCACCTCAAAATGCAGGTATACCTCCATTGTTCATATTCTTTATGAAGGAGCAGATGCCTCTATTCAGCCATCATGAAAATATTCATTTCCAACGAAGATCATTTAGACTAGCTTCATTTAGTTTTAGTCATTCAAATTAAATCCATAGACTTTGTTTTTCTTTTTTAGAAGTCATATCCATTAATTGGTGGGTATATATGTTTATACAAATATATAATGCTTAGAAAAAGATTCAGCAGACTAACTTACATAGGTCAGGGGAAATAGCCATTAAATCATTTTATTTAGGTTCTATTATTGTTTCCATTGAAACATAGAAATTATTGTTAAGGAAAATAGTTATCTTGATAATAACTGTATTTTTAAATAAAATATTAATGAGAAAAATATTTGTTCCTGAGTAATTCAATAATAGTAAAAACAAGATTTCAAAGATACTAATTTATTAGTTGTAATAATGTCAATAAACAAAAAAACCTCAGCAAATTAATGTCATTATAGAAGTATTAAATGCCACTAAAATACATTTTATTACAGTTTTCCCCATTTTATTAGCTCAGATTTTAGAGGACTGTTGTATAAGCCCTTTGGAGAAAGAGACAGAGAGAGAGATAGGGAGAAATATTCATTGTGGGGATAGATGGGTGTACTCAGGTCTTTAGTGTCCCTCAGTGGACAAATGTCAAATGGGCTATTCATTTCTCCCCAACCTAATCCATGAATAATAATACTATTGGTTTTGTCTTCCTCAGTGTCCTTTTCCCAATTTAATATTTGATACTTCTTAAAAATGACAAATATTTAAGAGGAAAAATGGCATAACTCAAGTGTTAACTTATTTTTTGACATGCTGATATTTTCTAGTTTGATATTTTGCAAAATTTCCCCCTTATAGGAAACATTCTGTTCATCAGTTATATTATTCAGATTTTCCAACACAGTTTGCAGTAGAGAAAGAAACCATTTTACTTATATTTTAAATTCTAGAAAAACAATATTTTCTTAATGAAATTTCATGGCAACTTCTTCTATCTACTGGGGGTGGGGATAGGTGGACACCATCACTGTGATAAGCTAATGCTGGGTATTGTTTCTGATTTATTTCTTCCCTGTGGATGGAAATTTAAAGTCCATCACTTAACTTCTATCAATTTTTCATATACTCTAAGTATGAAACTTTGCTTAATTAAAAAAATTTCCAAATTGTCTGTGAAATTTATCAGTATTTCTTTGGTTTCTAATCTGTGTATAACATTTAAAACATGAACCAGTGAATAAGGCATTTCCTAACCCTAAAGAATTTAGTCTCAGTGGAGTTATTTATATTTTTACTTGCTTTTACACATACTACCCTTGTAGTTGTTAATGGTTTTACTCTCTTAGAATTCTGCAAGTGTGCCTACTGTATAAACTTGTAAATGACTTCTCTGTGTTATTACAGTGATAGAGATTTTAAAAGCCCACAGCTTTTGCTAGGAAACAACATACCTCTAACACAGATACTATCAGGAATCTTTCCCTGCATTTTTCAAAGATCTTTACATGATGTTTACTTCCTGTGTGATGTTATCAATTTCTGCACTGCTTTCAGTAGTAAGGTTAAATACTATATATTTTCTCTTTCACTGTGGTTTGTCAGTTTAACTCTTTCATGTTTCTTTATGCGTGCATTACAATTTTATGAGCTTAGGAATATGGAAATGTTTAGAAAATCTAGAGGTATGATTCAATGAACAGATTTTAATTTAACTATGATTTTACTTTGTTCTATATTTTATCCAACCTCACTTTTGAGACTTTCCTTCCTCAGATGAACATTCCTATAAATCTGTGCCCTGAAATCCCAACCTATGAAAGGCAAAAAAAAAAAAAAAAAACCAGAAAGTGAGAGAACAGGCCAGGGTCAGAGTGGGAGGAGGTTCTTTTCTTTTTCTATGGAATGAACCCCAGGGCCCTTTAACACTGAGCTATTTCTGTGGTTCTTTTCTTCTTTTTTTGAGACATGGTCTTGTTATGTTGCTGAAGTTGGTCTTGAACTTGTGATTCTCCTACCTCAGTCTCCTGAGTAGCAGGATTCTAAGCAGGTGTCACGATGCCTAAGTGGTTTCTATATTAGGAAAAACACCATAAAAAATAATTTGAATCATAAAATTGATCATATATTGTATAAGAGAAAAGTGTAATGCTAGTTTTGTTTTTTAAATTATAAGAAACTCAGACATCTGATACTGGCATTGAGGGAGTAAGACGATAGAGAATTAATCTTCTGCTATTAGCAATTAAAGACTAGATAAACAAAGGGTAAAAGAAGGAAGGAAGGGGGAGGAGGAATAGGAAAGACAGTGGAAAAAATCTGACATAACTTTCCTATGTACATATATGATACACCATGTTGAATTTCACCATTGTGTGCATCCATAAGACTAGGGACCCATTAGAATAAGATATATTCCATGCATGTATAATTTTATCCAAATGGATTCTACTGTCACATATAACTCTAAAGAACAAATAAAAAAACTAGACAAAATATTAGAAGCATTGAACAACAGGATGCACCAGACTAAGAAAAGGCAAACAAATGAAATGAACCCTACCACTGCCTGGGTTTTATAATTTGAAGTAATTCCTAGAAGGTTGCAAGAAGGGAGAACCCAACAATGGTCTAATAATCTCCTAAACTGAGAAGCTAGAGTGGAATTTTGGAAAATTGAGTTAGCTAGATTTTGTGGGACAAAGAATTTCATATTATAGGCTACATAGAAAAATAAATCAAAATACTTGTCAAAGGAATCTAATACTCTTTATAGGAATAAAATAAAATATAGTACTCAAATATGTAAAATTCATGGCTGGGCACAGAGATACATTCCTGTAATCTCAGTAATACAGAAGACTGCAGTGAGAGTTGTCAGCCTGGGAAATTTAGTAATCCTGTCTCAAAATAAAAAGTAAAAACAGCTAGATGTATAGCTCAGTAGTAAATCACCCCTGTATTGAATCTCTATTTCTGGAAAAAAGAAAATTTATAATGCTCAATGTCCAATAGAATTTATTGAACATACAAATAAAGAGAAAATGGAAACCATATTTAGGAGGAAAAATAATTATGAAGAACATGAAAATGCATTGTTGGTATACAGTGCTTGGTATCACATTGTGGTTGTGATTTGAATTTCCCTGATGATTAGTGATGCTGAACATTTGTCCATGTACTTCTTAGCCATTTTTGTTTTCTGTTTTTTCGAGTGCCTTATAGTTATACCTAACATACATATAAAGTTATACCTAATATATAATAGCATACCTAACAGTGGGGTTCATTTTACATATTAATGCATTCAAGTAACATAATTTGCTCCATTTTAATCCCCAGAACTTTCCCTTTCCCTCTTCTCCCCTTGCCCCAGCTCCCTTTCCTTTGTTCTATCAGTTTTCCTTCTATTGATTTGTTAACTTTTTTACATTGGTGCTTTATAGATGTACATAAAGGTGGAATTCACTGTGGTATAAAAAAAAAGTGTGGAATGAAATTGACCAAACTGATGTCTTCTTTTGGGAATGTCTGTTCAGTTCTTTTGTCAATTTTTAAGTCAGATTATTTGTTTATTTATTTATTTATTTATTTGCTATTGCGTTGTTTGAGTTTCTTATGTATTCAGGATATTAATATTAATCCCTTGTCAAATTCATAGTTTGCAAATATTCCCATCATTTGTAAATTTTCTCCTTACTCTGTTGTTGCCTCTGCTATGCAGAAGATTTTTAGTTTAATATATTATCATTTAGATTAATGTATTATCGTTTTTGGTTTTTTTTTTTTGTCTGTGTTTTTGAGGTTATATTGAGAAAAAAAAAAGATCTTGCCCAAACTGATGTCTTAGAGCATTTTCCTTACGTTTTACTCTAGTTGTTGTATCATTTGAGGGTCTTTGTTTAAGCCTTTAATCCATTTGAATTTAATTTTTATGTAATGAGAGAAGGTTCTAGCTTTGTCCTTCTGCATATCAGTATCCTGTTTTCTCATAACATTTATTGGAGAGGCTGTTCTTTTTCTATGGTATGTTCTTGACACCCTTGACAAAAATTAGTTAGCTGTAAGAGCATGAGTTTATTTCTGTTTTATCTATTCTGTTTCATTGATATATTGATATATTTATTTTTATGCCAGTACCATAATACAAAGCCATAGCTTTTACAGTCTATTTTGAGGTCAGGTAGGGTGTGCCTCCAATTTTGTTCTTTTTGTTCAAGATTACTTTGACCACTCATGTTCTTTTGAAATTCCATATGGATTTTAGAATTGATTTTTCTACTTCTGTGAAGAATGTCATTTGGATTTTGATAGGAATTGCATTGAATCTGTAGATCACCTTGGGTAATATGGTCACTTTTGGAATACTCTTCCAAACCATTAACATGGGAGACCAGTCTTCCTAACTTTTTTGTGGCTTCTTCAAATCCCTTCTTTTTATCTGAGAGCTAGTACTTTTGTGATACACAATGCTACAGAAGACTTTCCCCCATAAGAAGTTGCCCTTATGTACTTCTTGCCTACTGTTTAGGTACTTGACCAAGAAGACTGAAATGCAGATTGAATAAATTAAAAAATATATAATTGGAATCACTCTTACATGTATCACCCTGACAAGAACCCTACGGGAAGGGGAAAATTCACTGGTAAGGTTGCCCTTAAGAAAGGTTATGGTCAACACAAAGTAAAGTGAAAATATTAAGATGCTGTGGAAATGAGCTGCTGCATTAGTTATATGAGAAAAGAAGACCTGCAATGATTAGTTCAGAGAACAGCCTATCCCTATGGCCATTAGGAACACTGGTAAGAGAGGTTCCAATATCACTAAGAAGTTCCAGGGTCATTTTCCTTTGTAAGACTGAAAACAGGAAGTATGGTTACAGACATTGGCTTGTTAACTTCCATAGGTTTGTTGTGTCTTGCAGTAAAGGAAGGCAGAAAGGAGCATCAGAAACTAGGAGGCTGCAGTTACCTTAATTATCAGAAGTATCAGAGGTACAGCCATGGGGACTTGTCTCTCCATAAATTACAGACTGTTTAATAATGCATGGTGTCTTTTGGAGAAAAATAGTTTGGTAACCAACAAACATGCTACTTAACACTAATAATCCAAAAGCTGCAAAAATAAAGAGAAGTAGGCTAAGGATTGTCAGCTCAATAAAAATTGACAGTCCCTTGCTCAGTTTCTGATTGCTCATTTTTCAGATCCACAACCCAGTGACTCAAATGGAGACTCAGTCCATAGGAGCAAATATCCCGTAATTCCATAGAATGATACAATATTCTCATGTTCCTTCCACCAAAGGCACATCTGCCCATTTACTTGGATGATCAATAGGGAAAAGGATGCATTAGTTTACTTTTTTCTGTGACAGCATGGTACATCAGACTTAGCAGCTTAAAATAATACTAATTTATTTTATCATATTTCTGTATGTCAGAAGTCTACCACACTGGCTCAGATCATTCTGATGAAGTCTTACAAAGTTAAAATCAAGAGGTTGGCAGTATTGCACTTCTTTGTGGAGAGTCCTTACTGAGTTAATCAATTCATTATTGTTTTTACATTGGTATTTCATTTCCTTGATGGCTGTCAGACAGAAAACTCTCAGTCTTTAAGGCCATATTTTTATCTTATTGTCATTCCCTTTATTACTTTTTAAAAAAAGTTTATTGGTTCACAATAATTATACAGAATAATGGGTTTCAGTGTGGCATATTTGTACATGTCTAACATGCTTTGATCAATTTCATTTCCCAGTACCTGTCCTTCATCCTTCTTGCCCACTTCCTCTAATCCATGGTTCTCCCTTCTATATTCATGAGGTCCTTTTTTTTAATAACTTCCGCATACCAGAGAAAACATGTGACCCTTTACTTTCTGAGTCTGGTTTATTTTGTTTAACATGACATTCACTAGTTTCATCCCTTTTTTTCAGCAAATGACAAAATACAATTTTTTTATGATTGACTAAAACTCCTTTGGGTATGTACACCACATATTCTTTATTCATTCATCTGTTGATGATCATCTAGGCTGTTTCTATAACTTGGATATTGTGAATTGTACTGCTGTAAAAATACAAGCAATTGTATCTATCTACAGAACATTGACTTTAGTTATTTAGGGTAGATAATGAGGTGTAGCTAGATCATATAGTGGCTCTGTTTCTAGTCTTTTGAGCAACCTTCATGTCAGTTTCCATAGTGGCTGTACTAACTTGCATACCACCAGCAGTGTAAGAGTTCCTTTTCCCTTCTTCCTCACTAATGTTTATTGTTAATTGCATTCTTGATGATTGCCTTTCTAATTGAAATGAGATGAAATCTCAGTGTGGTTTTTTTAAAATTTTTTTAAATTTTTTATTGTTGGTTGTTCAAAACATTACATAGTTCTCAGTGTGGTTTTGAATTACATTTCCTGGAAGGCTGAAGACATTCAGCATTTTTTTCATATATTTGATGACCACTTGTACTTATTTTGAGAAGTATGTGTTCAGTTCATTTATTCATTTATTAAGTGGTCTTTTGGCTTTTATCCCAATGTTTTTTAAGTTTGTTATGTATTTTGAATATTAATCCTCTGTTTCTGTTGTTATTCCTGGGTTTTTGATCCATTTTGAGTTGACTTTCATGCAAAGTGAGAGATAAGGACCTAGTTTGATTTTTCTACATATGGATATAACAATTTCCCTAGCAACATTTCTTAAAAAGGCTATCTTTGCTTCAGTATATGTTTTTGGAAAGTTTGTCAATCCAATGTCTCTATCTGTGTGGTTTTGTCTCTGTGTCTTCTATTTTATTTCATTGGTCTATATGTCTGTTTTTATGGCAATACCATGCTGTTTTTGTTACTATATTTTTGTAGTATAATTTGAAATCAGGTATTGTGATACTTACGGCATTACTCTTTTTACTCATAATAGCTTTGGCTATATTGGGTCTTTTGTTCTTCCATGTGAATTTCAGGATTATTTTTTCTAGTTCTGTGAAGAATATCATTGGTATTTTAATGGATATTGTATTGAATCTGTAGATCACTTTTGGTAATATGGCCATTTGAACATTATTAGTTCTACTTATCCATGAACATGGGAAATCTTTCCATCTTCTAGTGTTATCTTCTATTTCTATTTTGAAAATAGAAGATTTCTATTTCTATTATGAAATATCTGTAGTTTTCATAATAGAGGTCTTTTGTAGCTATATTCATCATGGAAATTGATCTGTAGTTTTTTCTTTTTTTTTTCTTTGCTGTGTCATTATCTGGTTTAGGTATCAGGGTGATACTGACTTCATGGAATGAGTTTTTGGAGTGTTCTCTCCCTTTCTATTGTATGGAATAATTTGAGAATTGGCATTAGTTCTTTAAAATTCTGGTAGGACTCAACTGAGAATCCATGTGGTATTTGGGTTTTTCTTTGCTAGAAGACCTTTTATTACTACTTCAATCATTGCTTGCTATTAATTTTTTTCAATTTGGGTATGTCATAAGTATCTAGAAATTTGTCCATATCTTCTAGATTTCCTAATTTATTAGAATATAATTTTCACAATAGTCCCTTATGATCTTATGGATTTAAATAATGTTTGTGGTGATATCTCCTTTTTCATCTCTAATTTTGTCTATTTGTGTGTTTTTTTCTCTTTCCTTTGATCTGTTTGTGTTAGGTTTTATCACTCTTGTTTATCTTTTCAAAGAAATCAATCTTTGTTTCATTGTTCCTTTGGATATTTTTAATTTTCAATTTCACTATTTTTTTCTCTAATATTTGTTATTTCCTGCCTTCTACTGGTTTTGGAATTAGTTTGTTCCTACTTTTGGGGGGCCTTGAGAAGTAGCATTGGACTGTTTATTTGGTGTCTTTTGGTTTTTAAAAATACAGAAACTTAATGCTATAAATTTTCCTCTTAAAACTACCTTCATATTCTCCCAGATTTGGGTACATTATACTACTATTATTATTCAATTAATTGTAGGAATTTCAAAATTTCTCCTCTCTCTCTTCTATGATCCACTCTTCATTTAAAACAGTATTGTTCAATATACATGTGCTTTATATAGTTTTCTTGCTGTTGATTTCTACTTTTATTCTATTATGATCTGATAAGATACATGGGAGTATAATTTTTTTTTGCTAAGACTTACCTTGTGACCTAGAATATAATTTGTCTTGGAAAATGTTCTATGATGCTGAGAGGAAAGTGAATTTAACTGTTTTTGTATGAAATATTCTATAAATGTCTTTTAGGTCTATTTGATTTATAGTGTTATCTAGGTCAGAAGTGTGTTTATTGATTTTATGTCCATATGACTTGTCTATTGGTGTGAGAGGTGTGTTGAAATCAGCCAGGATTATTGTATTGGAGTCTACTAAGAATGTAATATAAAGAAGTATCTGTTTTATGTAATTAGGCACACCAACATCTGGCACATAAATATTTACCATTGTTATATCTTCTTGTTGGATTGTTCCTGTTACCTGTTTATAGTGAATTTCTTTGTGTCTTCTGATTGAATTTTGCTTGAAATCTCCTTTATCAGATATAAGAGTATCTATTTCTGCTTGTTTTTGTGCTCCATTTGCATGAAACATCTTTTTTCATCTTTTACCCTCAGCCTGTGGATGTCTTTGCCTATGAGTCTCTTGCAAAGAACATATAGTTAGATCTTTTGTTGTAATCCATTCTGCCAATATGCATCTTTTAATTGGAGAGTTGAGACCATTTACATCCAGTGTTATTGTGGATATAATGCCTTAACACTGTCTACCATTCCAGAACTGTATTCAGTTTTGCCCTATCAAGTAAGATGTTGACTTTGTGTTTGTCATAGATAGCCTTTAAGAAATTGAGGTAAATTTCCTCTATCCATATTTTTTTTTAATTTTATCATGAAGGGGCATTGAATTTTTAATTAGTTAATTTTAATTAGGTATATATGACAGCAGAATGCATTTTGATTTATTGTACACAATTGCAGCACAACTTTCATTTCTCTGATTGTATGTGATATAGTGTCTCACCATATGTGCAGTCATACATGTACCTAGGGTAATAATGTCCATCTCATTCCACCGTCTTTCCTGTCCCCATGTGCCCTCCCCATCCCTCCCTCCCCTTTGCTCAAGCAGCGTTCCTCCATTTTTCCATGCCTGCCCTCCACTTATGGATCACCATCCACTTATAAGAAAGGACATTCCACCTTTGGTTTTTTGAGATTGGCTTACTTTGCTTAGCATGATATTCTCAAACTTCATCCATTTACCTGCAAATACCATAGCATTGAGTTTTGTCCAAGGCTTTTCCTTTATCTGTTGAAATTATCTTGTGCATATTGTTCTTGATTTTATTTATGTTGTATATCATGTGTATTAATTTGCAAATATTTTACCATCCTTTTATTCATTCTTACCTACTTTTGAATTTTATTTGCAAGTATTTTGTTAAGGATTTTTTTCAACTTTATTCATCAAGTTTGGTTTGTAATTTTCTTAAGGTGTCTGTATTTATTTGGGGTATCAGGGTGATACTAGCTTTATAGAATGAGTTTGGATGTATTCCCTTTCTATTTCATATAATAATTTGAGAAGTACTAGTGTTAATTCTTCCTTAAATATCTGGCAGAATTCAGCTGTAAAGTCATCTGGTCCTGAGCTCTTATTTGTTGGGAGATTTTTTTTATTAGTATTTCAATAACAATGCTTACTCTTTGTTTAAGTTTTCTACATCCTCTTAGTTCAATGTTGGTAGGTTTTGTGTGTCTAGAAATTTTCCATTTCTTCTAAATTTTTCAATTTATTAGGAACTAGATTTTCAAGATAGTCCCTAAGGATCCTCTGTATTTCATTGGTATCTGTTGTAATACTCCACTCTTCAAATCTAATTTTATTAATTTGGGTTTTCTCTTTCTTTTGGATGGCTTGGTTAAGGATTTATCAATATTATTTATCTTTTCACAGAATCAACTCTTTGTTTCATTGATCCTATGTATTTTCTCTCTATTTCAATAATTTCAGCTCTAATTTTGTTCTCTCCCATTGGTTTTTGGATTGATTTGTTCTTGTGGTTCTAAGAATTTGAGATACATCATTAGGTTATTTATTTGAGATACTTCTGATTTTTTTAAAAAAATTTGCATTCATAACCTTTCCTCTTAAAAATTCCTTGATTATATCTCATAGATTCTTGAAAGTTATATTTCTGTTCTTGTTTGATTGTAATAATTTTTATATTTCTCCCCTGATTTCTTTAATGACTCACTCATTATTCAAAAAGTATGTTATTCAGTCTCCATGTGTTTTGTAGTTTTTCTTGTTTATTTCTAATTTCATTATCTATTTAAAAATATTTTTAGTTTTATATAGACTCAATACCTTCATTTATTTTTATGTAGTGCTAAGATCGAACACAGTGCCTCACACTTGTGAGGCAAGTGCTCTACCACTGAGCTACAACTCCAGCCCTAATTTCATTATATTTTAATCTAATAAGGCATTAGGAAGTATTTCAACGTTTTCGTATATGCTAAGATTGATTTGTGGATTAAAATATGTCCCATTTTGGAGAAAGTTTCATGGGCAGCTGAACAGCTTTTGATGAATGAAACATTCTGTAAATATTTATTCTGTCTACAAAGACCATTTGGTCCATAGTAAATTTTAACTCTGTAGTAACTTTGCTATCATGTCTGGATTACCTACCTGCTAGTTGAAGAAGTCTATTAAAATCACCCACTATTATTATATTGAGATCTGAGTCTTTATGTTGAGTATTACTTTTTTATATAATTAGATGTGGCAAATTTGGGGCAATGGATATTCATAATTATTATATCTTCTTGTTGGCTTTTTGGTGGACACAACATCTTTATTTGTATGTGGTGCTGAGGATCGAACCCAGCGCTGTGCACATGCCAGGCGGGCACACTACCGCTACCACTTGAGCTATATTCCCAGCCCTGAAATGTCATTTTTAATCCTTTCTTTTTAGTCTGTGGATGTCCTTGCTAATGAGGTATGTTTTGTTTTTGTTTTTTTTGTAAGCAACATCTAGTTGAGTCTTGTTTTTTGAATTCTGTCTCCTAATCTATGCATTTTAATTGGAGACCATTTACATTCAATGTTATTATAGAGTGAAAGGTATTACTCTCTGTCATTTTATTTCAGTTCTAATGTTTGATTTAATCCTACTTCTCACTTGCTTATTCACTTTTCTAATGAGACTTATTCTTTCCTGTGCCCTCTTTGTTGTTTTTATGTTCTTTTTCTGAGAGTAGGATTTAAGTGTCTTTTGCCATCCTGATTTAATTCCTTTAGTTAATGTTTATCTTGAGATATTTTTATTTATTTGTTTTTTAATTCTGAAAGGTATCTTTGCTGAATATAGGAATATGAATTGGAAGTTATATGTTTTCAGGCTTTGAAATACATTGTTCCAAACTCTCCTGGACTTTAAAGTTTTTGCTAAGAAATCTGCTATTATCTCAATTAGTTTGCTTTTATACATGACCTGATATTTCCTTCTTTTAGGATTTGAAATTATTTATCTAGAGTAGATTTTTGATATTTTAACTATGATATGTCATGGGGAGGTGTTTTCTTTTTTTTTTTTTTTTGGTCGTGTCTATTTGGGTTTCTAAATGCATCTAATATTTGAATGCCAGTCTCATTTTCCACATTTGAGAAATTTTATGATATTATTTCACTGAATGGGTTATTAGTGCCATTAGCTTTATTTATTCTCTGTGTTCAATATGAACAGGCCTTAGGTCTCCTGAATGTTATCCTGAGTTCTTAAATATTCAGGTTATGATTATTTCTTCTTCTTTTGTTGTTGTCTGAGAATTCAAGTTCATACACCTTGTCTTCAAGGCCTGATATCCTATATTCTATGTGATCTAATGTAATAGTGAGACTTTCAGTTGAATTTTTTATTGGACTTTTTGTATTTTTTATTTTCAGGATTTGTTTGGTTTTTTATTTTATTTATTTATTTATTTATTTTTATTAGTTGTTCAAAACATTACAAAGCTCTTGACATATCATATTTCATACACTTGATTCAAGCGGATTATGAACTCCCATTTTTACCCCGTATACAGATTGAAGAATCACATTAGTTACACATTGGTATATTTATCTCTTTACTGAAATACTCTTATCTTGCATTTTCTACCTTAGTTTATTTCTTAGATCTTTTGGTTCATTGATAATTTTAATAATCAACTCTTTGAATTCTTTATTCAGAGTTTCCTCCATGTCGATATCTATGGGATCAGTTTTGGGAGTGTTATGAACTTTAGGGAGTATCTTATTACCTTGCTTTCTCATAATTCCTGCATTTCTGTGTTGAGTGTTGCACATCTGCTGTTGTGATTATCTCTGACACTGTCATAAGAGGGACTTTTTTAGTGAACTATTTTCTCTTCCCTATGTATCCCAATCTGAGAGTATATCTGTGTGTCAAAACTTTCACTCAACATGATCACACTTTCATTGTCAGTCCCTAATCTTGCTTTGAGAGGAGATAATAATCACCAGTCACTGCAACCATTTCAAAACAAAGCCATACATTAATAAACCTTAAACTGCATATTGAAAATGTCCTCTACAACTCCACCAATCTAAAAGTGAAAATGGGGAATAATGCTCTAGAATAGCCTGAGAAGTTGGATATTAAAGCAAATAAAAATTATACTTAAACTTTATATGACCTAAAAGGGAAAGATAGGGGAAAAAGGGGGGAAAGAAAAGCAAAAAATGGGGAGGGGAACAGGAGAAGATAATGGAAAATACAAAAGAGAAGAAGAGTATAGGCATAAATAAGGAGGCAAAAGAGTAAATCCAACTAATGCATTAAAAATTAAAAGAAATAAAGTTGGATTAAGAATTGTGACATCAAATAGTAAGCAGAAACCTATCAAATCAATACAGAAGATATTTGTGAATCAAAAAACTGAACTAAGAGAGATTTATATTTTCCATTCATAGCTATTTGACATGGAGAGATTTCTTATTAGGCCTTCTAGATTTGGATTTTATCAGATTTGGGGGGACTTAGTAAATGCACACACCTCTTTGGCTTGACCTCTAAATTTCTCTTTGGACATGGAGGTAGCAAGGCCAGCAGCCCACCTCTGATGTAAATCTAGCAGCTTCCTCTATTCTTTAATGTGTCTGAGTACCAAATAGCTTTCTGGACAGTCAGAGCAAATGACCTCTACTTCTAGCCTCCAGGCCAGGTGTCCTTCTGGTTGAGACTGCAGTCTTGTGTGTCTGTCTGTGGAAATACTTCATGTGATCAGAACTGTCCAAACAGGTATGGGCTTACCTCTGTATATTTCAGTGTGCATGGAGCATAGCCATGGCAGATGCCCAGTGACCTAGCGATAGTGGTGCTGGATGGCCCCTGGGAAGTGTGGGATGGTTATGCCCAACTGGGGTACATGTGTTAGTGGGCCTACATCTGTGCAAATTCAACAGTGGCCAGCATCTGTGGTGAATGTGTCTGCAGGATATGTCTGGGGTACACTCAGTGCTGCTACTTCTCGGCAGCTTCAATCAGCTGCTGGGTTTTGAACAGCTTCACACGGAAGACTAGGGTCCATGTCTTTGGGCTGCCCCTACGGCAAAAGCAGCACTGCTCTGATGCAGGAAGGTTCCCCCAGATCTGGGGCCTGTTGGTGGCATGCAGTCAGCAGTGGCTGGCATCTGTGAGGCATGTGGTGTTGCTGGGACACCAGCAGCTTCTGCTCTCTATGGTAGCTTGTGCAGCTGCATCCAGCAGCTGGGGCACGTGCTGCCCCCCAGACACTGAAATCCCTGAGCATGACTTGCTCTCTCTTCTGCAGCAACTTGCTCCTCAGTGGTGGAGTTAGGGAGTTTAGCAACCTTTAGCTTACAGCAGTCCCAGTATACAGACAACCCAATCATTCCATCAAAGGCATTTCCTAGGCTAGTATGTTTTGCTATCTGTATGTTGAATGAAGCAATATAGATTTATCCTTTAAACAAAACAGGCTTAGGTGTAGCCTCTACAAAATGGCTGCCTTCCATAGTTTTCTATCAGCAATTTGAGATAAGATGTACTGTTATCACTAAGTGGCTTTGCAGCTCTTGCCCCAGGTTAACTCAGTTGGTCTAACTTTGTTTACTGCCATTCTTTCCAAAGTAAGCTTTGCCTCTTCCTCTTTTACTCCTCCCCCACTGACCCACTCAGAGTTCAAGGTTATTGAATTATTTTCGGTTTCCTGTTTCAGTAACCCAAACTTTTGCACCCCCTTCAAGGTTCTGACTGTCTAATATTATATCTCTATTACTGCACCCCCCACCCCATCAGCTGTTCTCTCACTGCTTTGGTTCTAGAATGTAGAGTTGAAATTTGCTTCCATTCCATCACCTTGCCTCCCCAGCTCCTCCAAACTTAAACCAGCAATAGTGTTCTGGATTCTTCTCACACTCAAAATATCTCTTGTGTCTCTCTGTTTGCATCAGACAGTTTTCCTCTTTTAAGGGATTATATGATAATCTAGGGTTTGCCTGTAGAAAGTAGGTCAGTGTTTCTATCTTAAAGATCTATCATCTTAATTATATCTACAAAATCTCATTTGCCATGTATTGAAACATACTCACAAGTTGTAGGTATTAGGTACATATATCTATGGGTACTTTTATTGCCCACCACTTACAATGTTGGAACAACCCTGACATTGCCTGTGCAGTATGAGCTGTCATAGTGGGGAATACCAAGTAGGAACTTCTGAAAGTTCTTTGCTGCTCTCCTCCAAATTGCCCCAACTAAGGGTAAATTAACACATCGCGTAACATCCTAGGCAAGGATTAGTGAAGCCATTAAATACACAAAGGCAGGAGTAGGGCTGTCTATCACATCTGCATTTACTTCCTGGTCTTGCCCCAGCAGATACTGGATAATCCTGGAAAATGACTGTAAATTGCCCCCATAACATCTGTTCTTCCATGCTGAAGTGTGCCTGTGCTTTGCTAGACATTAATAAGGTTGTAGATACATGGCATATAACAATTTATTTGGAAAATTTATTATTTTTCATTCCAAGTTAATAAGTAAATCTTCAGTTGTTGTAGGATCCACAACAGTAAATAGTATTTATGAAGAGTTCTGATTCAAGACTGTTCTTTAACATTCTCTTATAAAGAGATCTAAACTATTTAGACACCCTGAGGTTTTCATACTGATCATTTAAATTTATGATATATGCTGATGAGATGATTAAGAACAAGTTAGGGACTGGGATGTAGCTGAGTGGTAGAGCACTCACCTTGCACGTTGGAGAACCTGGGTTTGATCCTCAGCACTGCATAAAAATAAATAAATAAAATAAAGGTATTGTGTCCAACTACAACTAAAACAGTATATATTAAAAGAAAGAAACAAGTTAGGAAACTGGAGACCTTAGAAAGCTACATGTGTACTAAAAATAAGGAAATTAATACTTTGAAGTTTCAGGACCATCTATGTCAGTGAATAAATTTTAAGGATCCAATAATCAGGTACAATGATCCTCCACCAAAAGCAAACAAAGATTTTGGTAGTACTCTTTGTGTTTTATAAGCATCCCAAATATCCTTCAGATGTTAAAAATATAATTAGTGAATATTACAATCTCACAATAATACATTTGAAAAGGTAGATGAAATGTACAAGTTCCACAAAAAAACACAAATGAGCAAAATTGACTTGAAAAGAAATTGAAATTCCAAAGAGTCTTTTATGAATTAAAAAATAATTTATAATTATGTTCCTACATAAAAACTGCCCAACCCAGTTGGATTTATTAGCAATTTTAATGTCTAGAAGACATTCATGAAGAATTAATGCTATTCTTGCACAGAACACACTTCCCTAATGATTTTATGAGGCAAGCATTAAGCTGGCTCTAAAATCACACAAGGAGGTAATTTTAATTTCACAGTGCTGCCATTAAAGATTACCATAAATTTGGCGATTTTAAAAAACAAATTTATTTTCTTATTGTTGTGGAGGATATGTCTAAAATAAAAATATTGGTATAGTCATGGCCCCTTGAGGTCTGTGGGGGAGGGACTCTTCCTTTACTCTTCTAGCTTCTGGTAACTCTAGGCATTCTTTGGCAGCAAAAATACTTAAACTACTGCCCCTATCCTCTGTTTGTCTGTATTCCTCTTATAAAGATAACAGTCATATGGGATTGGAGTCCTCCCTAGTGACCTCATCTTAACTCAATTTTATCTTCAAAGCCCTTATTTTCAAATAATATCACATTCACTGTTATGGGAGCTTAGGACTTCAACATCTTTTGGGGGCAGCATATATCAACTACATCATATATCACTAGATATGAATAATTCTTATCAGAGAAATAGTAATAATTTATACAATTTTAGCAAAATTAAAAATTATATAAAATGTAATATTTCACAACTAATGTTCATTCAATAAAGCAAATTTAGTGTTATGTAAAAGGCAATCAAGCCGGGTGCGGTGGCGCATGCCTGTAATCTCAGCAACTTTGGAGGCTGAGGCAGGAGGATTAGGAGTTCAAACCAGCCTCAGGAACTTATTGAGGCCCTAAACAATTCAGATAGACCCTATCTCTAATAAAATATAAAAAAGGGCTGGGGATGTGGCTTAGTGGTAAAGGTGTCCCTGGATTCACTTCCTGGTACCAAAAAAAAAAAAAAAAAAAAAAAAAAAAAACCTAAAAAATGCAATCAGGGTAGTTCACCACACTAATTAAATAAAAGAACATGATCTGATGATCTCAAAAGATACATAGAAAGAATTTGATGAATTCATCATCTATTTATAATTAAAAACTCTCAGCAAAACTAGGAAAAGAAGGAGACATAGTGAACATAATAATTAGTGGCAAAAAACTAAATATTATATCCCAAATTTCTGGGGTAAAGAAATAATACCCATTTCTACCACTTCTATTCAATATTAACTTATATTAACCTTTGCAATAAGACAAGAAAAAAAATTATTGCCTACAGATCAAAAAAGTAGACCTAAAATGTCATTATTTTCAGAAGACATGATTGTATACATACAAAATGTTTGTTATACAAAAAAACCTAAAACTAAAATTATGAAAGTTGTTGTATAAAATGTCAATATACAAAATCAATTATATTTCATATACATACATATACATTAATAATGAATATGTTGAAATGAAATAAAAAGTAAAATTTAAATAGCTTCAGAAAAGAACAATTTTGGCCTAAATGTAAATGAAATATTTGCAAGACTTACATGTAATTACAAAACATTGATGGGAGAAGTTAAAAGACTTAAATAAATGGATTGGAAACTTAATATTGTAAGGATATCATTTCTCTCCAAATTTATCTATGTATTAAATGCACCTTCAAACATATTTGTGTGTATGTACATGTACATATGTACAAATACATATATGTGTATATTTGTACATACATATGTATATGTTTGTGTGTATATATATATGTATATATAGTTTGTGTATGTTTTTTTGTATAGGCATCTGCAAACACCCCCTCCACACAAAGTAATTCTAAAAAATTTACATTACATGAAAATATAAATGAGTTAGAATGGCCAAGATAAATTTGAAGGAAAAATTATGAGTATTGTACTTGGTTTTCAATATGTACAAAAAGCTACATCAATTAAAACAGTATGATAGCAGCATAAGATTAGACATATAAATCAATGAAATAAAATAGAGTTCAAAAATTGATATGCATAATGTCAACTGACTTCTAACAAAGGCAGCAAGTAATTCAGTTGGGAAAAAATAGTCTTTCAGACAATTGATGCTTAAATAATTGGGTATTCATATAGGAAATATGGGAAGTAATAGTTGTTACTTTAAACCCTGTGAACAATGAACTAAAAATGGATCATGTATCTAAATATTAAGGCTAAAAATATAAAATTTTAGGAGAAATTATAAAAGTAATTTGTCATGACCTTAGGGAACACAAAGAGTTCCCTTTTTTTGAAGGTAGATCTATGTATTTTTTTTATTACTAATTCATGTTTTTCATTAACATTGCACTCAATGCATTTTTTCATATTATTGTACACTTTCATAACCATTCTTTTTCATAACTATAAATATTCCATCATATAGATGAGCCATAATTTGCTCAAACAATACTAAATAGACATTTGACTTGTGTTCAACAATCTATAGAACATTAAAAGAGGATGCAAGATTTGGAGTTGGAGGCACATGTCTGTAATCCCAGCAACCTGAGAAGCTGAGGTAGAAGGATGGCAAGTGCAAGGCCAGCCTGGGCAACTTAGCCAAACCAGCTTCAGAGGTTTCAGTCTATGTTCGATCAGCTCCACTGCTCTTGATCTTAGGTGAAGCAAACCGTCATGATGGAAGGGAATGGCAGAGAAATGTTGCTCAGCTCATGGTAGCCAAGAGGCAGAGTGAGAACACCATAAAGATTTCTTAGGGATAAAACAGAATGAAACATAAAGAATAATTAATAAATTAGACTTCATTAAAAACTTCTGAAAAGACAAGTCACTGATGGGGAGAAAATGTTTATTAAAAAAAGTCTACAAAGTATTTGTATCCACGATATATAAAGAGGTATTACAATTCAGTAACAAGAAAAAAATAATAATCAACAATGATGGACAAAATGTTTCTGTAGCAACTTTAAAATATAGGACATGAAAATGTCTAGAAAGTTCATGAAAAGGTGTTTAGTATCACCAATATGAAGGAAATACAACTTAAAAATAGTAAGTTACTATAATGTATCCAGTAGAAGGAATCAAATTGACAAGACTGACCGCGTTAAGTCTGTCAAGGATGTGATGCAACTGAAACTTTCACACATTGCTTGAGAACTTTGGCAAAAAAGTAGAAATCCATTCAAGAGAAATGAAATCACAGAATTTGTGTTCTAATGTTCATAGTGGATATGAACTACTGTTATACTTAACAGCATGGATGAAGCAAAAACATGCTTAGTCACAGAAACAATCCAAAAGAGTACACACTTTATTATTTCATTTCATAGAACAGAATGACAAATATAGTTTGTTGTAACAACAACAACAAAAAAAAAAAACAGATGGTTGTTTGTTTGTGGCATAGGGTTGATAGTGGAGTGGGGGGATAGGAATCTGACTGCAAAGAACAGCAGGGAAATTTTTGAACCAGCAGTTATATTTTGTATCACCTGTTTTGGAGGTTATTTCAGTAAGATCCTCAACATGTGTACTGTAATTGGGTTTACTTTATTTTATTTAAACTATATCTCAATTAAGTTTTTAAAAGTAAAACTCTTATAAACCCCAAATAAGAATGTCAAGTGACAGTGTTAGTGAAGGTGGTCAGAGCTGCTTTTTTTTCTGATTTTATCCTAGTAATGCATAATGGCATCTTCCGATTATGATTAAGCATGGATTCCAACAATAATAGCTATGACAATTTAAAAAAATTGCCTTTATACATAAACACAAATTATGTATGATTGTGTTCATTTTTAAAGCTTAAATATATTAAAGCATATAAGTATGTGCTTTAAATATGTGGGTACAGGCTAAGCTTATCCATGTTCATATATTAAAAGTTCAATTTTAATAAACTGAGCAAATATGTGTGAAAGCAATTGCCCCCCTTTGAAATCAGGAGCAATAAGAGAAATACAGGGGACTTTTCATAGGTTGTGGTGAGCACAGTAGGTGCTGTGATCAGGAATTACTCTAAGGTCAATAAACCAGTTTCTATGGTTTTAGAGCTTGCATCTCTGTCACAGTGCTCCAAGTCTCACCCCTGAGCTGATCCGAATGGTTCACATTCTTTGATGCTGCAGAGGAATTTTACCTTACCAGGAATCACTATCCCTCTTATCTTTGCCGTTCCTTTCCTTTTTCTACTTCAGCCTACATGGCTACCCTATTGAGGTGCTATCTCAGTCAAGGAAGCAGCACCTCTTTCCTATTTTTACTAATAACTCTCTCTTATTTATTTTGAAAATGCGTTTTTAATGTTTGAAAGGTAACTCATATGGAACAGGATCTCCCAGGATCACATAAAGGACTTTCAAAGACCCACCTCTGAGTCTTTTCCGTAAGTTCCATTATTTTCTAACATCAATTCTTATTTATCTAATATGCATGGCTTCTCTCCCTATATTAAACAACTGGGGAATGGAGAATGAAAAAAAAGTTGAATATCACTTCATACATCTGTTTTTCTCTCCTCTTTCCTTCTTCTTTTTTATGTGCCCCAGTTCCCAATTCTTTTTAAGTTCCAAAGTAGACCTCATCAATCTTTTTGATTCTTTAACGCTCCCTGATCTGGACCTCACCTCCCTTCTCTTGCAATCTGACAACCACCCATGTAATCTGGTTTCCTGAGAAACAACCTTGTTTACTCCTTGAAAACTTCCCTTACCCGTATTTATACAGCAAATACCATTTTTACCTCTTACAGACTGTACACATTCACTGGCTCTAAACACAGCAATATTTGATGAGTCAAAGTCATTTCTTCTTGCTACACTCAGGGTATTACTACCTGTATCTTAAGACAGTTGGACACAACTATAACCTTGTCTTAACATTTTTCTACTAGTACTCTAAGGAGATCAGAAATAAGAGAGTTAGTCACCATTAGTTTTTATAAATTTCTTTGCAAAGACAATTGATTTTCCTTCTTTCTCTCTGAGAAACTTTGATTTTGCATGATTTGCCAATTGTCTTAGTTCATCTGTACAAAACACCTAAGGGCAATTTATAAAGAACAGGAATTTGTTTCTTATAGCTTTGGAGTATGGGAAGTCTAGGATCAAGGTGCTGGCAGGTGTTAAGTGAGGGCTGCTTTCTGCCTCAAGAGAAATCCTTATTTGAGTTCTCAAGTTGTGGAAGATGGGAGGGATAAGGGGGAAGTTATTGGGTAAAGCTTCTTTTAAAAAGCATTAATCCCATTAGGGAGGCAAAGCTCTCAGAATTTAATCATATCCCAAAGGCCACACTTTCAGATACCATCACCTTGGTGATTAAGTTTCAGTATATGAATTTTAGGGAGGGCAAAAACATTCTTCACATCACAACATCTATTTTTGTAGATTTGTTCTCATTATAATTTCTCCTTGTTTGCATTAATTCTAATTTTATTGTCATATGAGGTCTGAAGGCTTTCCAACAGAGCTACATCCTTAAAAAGATGACTGAGTTTCAGAGTTGATGTTCCTTTACATTTTACTCCTCACGGTACTGTTATATCAGATCATAAAGCTCATGGGAATCGAAAGGTCATGGCAATGCAAACTGGGAGGGGAAGTTTTAAAATTAGTTAATAACAATTTGTTTTTTAATACATGTATTTCTCAATCCTCAATTTATAACAAAAATCCAGATACATCAGAGTATTCTAAGAGCTCTGTAATATTTATTGTTTCATTATTAGATATTTTCACCATGTTAAATATGTCACTTTTACTGGTCAGGATAGGAGATGCCTTATCTCTAATTTGAGGTTTGTACTGAATAACTATTATTATATTATATGGGGGTAAGAACAATAAACATTTGAGCTTTTCTATAATGTATCTCTGGTCAAATGAGCCAAGAGATCTCTTAGCCTGATTTTTTCAGAAAGCAGAATCAAAACAAAGACTAATGTGCTGCTGTTATTATATGGGTCAGGGGTGACTCTAGGGTGTGGGAGTGAGAAATGAGGAGAGTAGAACCATATTGGGAAGGGTATTGAACCAAGTGTAGTGCTGAATTCTGGAAAAGCCTATAACTCCAGGTTATTCCTAGGTAGGGAAGGAATAAACCAGAAATAATTTATGCACTGGTTCTCATAAGCCCCTAGTAAGTTAGACCTCTTCACATACAAACTCCTCCATCCATACAAGTTGTGCATGCCAGGTAGCGGAACCGAAAAAGAGTCCTGTGGCATCAACAGCAACCCTGGGGTAGGAAGCTAGAGACGCACAGAAGGGGAAGAAGATAAGGCAATATCCAGTTACATCAGGGGGAATTTGGTCAAAACACATGGAGAGCTGGAAAAGGGATGCTAAAAGTGTCTGAAGAGAAGAAAAGCCGACGTTAGATATGAAACATTCTCATTTATTTTTGCAAACATAGATGATTTAAATATATCATAATATCTTGTGGATATCTCTGTGTCTGTCCTGCAGATATCTTCTTTCTCATTGAAATTATTTCCCTATTAGATGTGGCTGATGGGATTTCTGCTGCCAAAGGATGATGTATAGGGGACATTCTAAGATAGAACAGAGAACCTTGTGGTCTATATCTATAGAGGGAAGGATGTAAAAGCATGCTGATAAGTATAGTCTCTTCCATCCTTTGACTGCTTTCTTATGAGTCATCTTTATGGAGAAATTTTTCCTTGTTACCAGGAGATCTCACATATGTGAAGGCTGTATATTGCACACCTGAGAGTGGCCAGGAACAGCTGGCCAAGTAACTGCCAACAATTTAACTGACAGAAAGAGGATGCTCTGAATCAGCCCCCAGTGAGGATGTGCAAGATCCTGTAAGGGGAATAAAAACACATTGAAAATAATAGTAAAAAACATGTCTCTGCTCATGAGCCTGGACTGATTTCAAATTTCTGCAAAAACCCTTTGATTTCACTCACAGATAGTGTTTTACTTAAAATACACGTTTTAAGTAGGAAAGGAAAATGGAGTAAGATAAACAGATATATTAGTCTCCCACTCTCTTTAATTTTATCCCATGACTAGAATCCAGTCATCGTTTTCCTTTTTAGAAGATACAAGCTCAGTCATGAAAGCAATGAATGTTTTGTTCCAGAAAAATACATACTGCACCTGCCCTCTTATGCATATGGATGCACATACACAAGTTTGCACAAAATTTCATACTCTCGAAGTCTCTTTCTCTAATAAAGGTAGGAAAAAATGGATAATCTCACATGGTGTTTTAGGAATCAGGGAATAAGGATTAACTTTAAGCAGACCTATTTCCCAAGTAGAGTTTCATGCTTGTATTTTAACAAATTAGGTAAATTACACATAGCACTGTTGTTTTTTTTTTTTTTTCTCTTCTCATTTTCAGTCCATTACTGAATTTTAAATACAGTTTTTATCTTTATAGACTAATGGAAGTTCAGAAGAAAACAATACAATATGAGGAATTCAGGAAGGATAGACTATATGATGGAAGGTTAGTAGGGCTGAGAACTTCGGAATATGGAGAAAGGAAGGCGAAGGGGAGGCATGATGGCTTCTGATGACACATTAAAGGAAATTACCAGGAGGACAGGGACCAATTCTCATTAGTCCATGGGAGCAGAACAGGAAGCAATGAGCTAAACTGCAGCAGCGAAATTAGAGTGAAAAATAAGAAAAAAAAAATTGATCATGAGAACAATTAGGTAAAAGTACTAATTATTAAGAAAAATAATGAGTTCCCCTTTACTAATCATATTCAGAGTAGCACTTGACACCCTGCATTAGGGACAAGTTAGGAATAACAACTTTTCCAACATTCTGGGAGTAGACCAAATGATCCAAGTGGGAATACTTTTCAAAATCCCCATCATGTACTAAAAATTGACTCAAAGGAAAATAATAGCTTTTAAAATGTGTAAAAGTAACAAATATTAATTCTACAAATAATTCCTATTTTTATAATTAGTCTCTTTGGAGGGAATAAAGATTAATTTTAAATGGCAAGACCTCAGGTCACTTACTTGCTAGGAAATTGGTACTCCTATTTTTATTATTACATTTCCCTATTAGGAAAATATTTTGAACATTCACCTTTATTAAAAGTACATTAATTCATTTGTGGAACATAAATATATTATGTATATGATAAAATAAATGCAGTACAAATTGAAAAGGGTAAAATGAAATAAATCTTATTTTAAAAATATTTTGCTAATTGTTATACTTTCATTTATCATTAACTTATTATTTAGAACCACAAAAATCGATTAGGCTAATTTCACATTTAACAATAATTAATTGTTATTCTTTATAGAAAATAATCTTCTTGATAATTTTAAGGTTCTTGGTTAACTTATTGTCAGATCTTATTAAACTGTCATTATTTTCACCTTGTGTGGTGGCCAGAAAAGACCTTTTCCTAGGAATAGAACTGTCAGCTCTGTTACTTTGGTTTTCTGTGCCTATATTGTTAGTGTTAGAAATCTACACTTTCTCTAAAGCAGTAGTTTTAAAGCTTGGGTCTCATTTATAAGATTTATTTCATTGGAACTATATGATATATTCCATAGAACTAATTAGCTCACATTTATAGGCTATTAATATGTTAAACAGATGTATGCACAAAGGTTTTCTTCTCAACACTTCTCTAGGTTGGGCAGATCTCTCCCTTTCCTTGACCTTGTGCTGACTTTAGAATCTATGAAATGAGTGATGGTATAAATCAAATATTGATAAGTTTAATTATGTTTATAGGTAAAATAATAGAAATAGACTGCCATTTCCAGAATTATAGCAGACTGGATTAATCTAAAAACCTTTCACTAAAAATAAATTTAGACTTTACATTAACATGAGTTTAAATGTAAATGCATTGGTGAAATAAGAGAAATTTTCAAGGATTTTATTTATTCTGCTCAATAAATTTAAGCCTAGAGAATGTATTCAGAGAATGTGAAAAAATAAGATATTTTCCAGTAGAAACAGAAAGTTTATTAATAAAAATTTATCCTCATTAAAAGATCTTCCAAGGATGTATATAATAAAAAAGAAAATGATTCTAGAAGATTTGAAGTAATAGTAAGAAGTAATAGTGAGTAAAATATTGCTTAGCAGGTCTTTATATTATTTTGCAGAAAAGACAATAACAATTGTTTTAAGTCAAGAATATAAGGCAGATTTCCAAAAGTAATCACCAAAAACATATTACTACTAATTTTAATAGATCTTTATAAATCAATGAAATGAATACAAATTAAAAAAATTAAAGAGAAAAGGAAGGATAAGAAAGTATGGTAGATAGAACACAAAATAATAAAGTAGAAAAACACAAAATATATTAGTAATCACAATAAAAATAAATGAGCTAAACTATTAAACTCAACAATTAAGTACTAATATTTTCATGTAATTGTAATAATAGTTGTTTGCCAAAGATTCACCTAAGTCATAAAGGTAAATAAATATTGTAATGTGTAGGATGGGCAAATGATATAGAAGGAAAATTCTAACCTTAAAAAGGCTGTTATAGAAATAATAATTCAGACTTTTAGGTAAAAATAAATATCAAAGATGAATATAATATTAAATGATGATAATGATAACATTTTAAGTTACTAGAAACAGATAATAATTCTAAACCTATGTATATCTGATGAAAGCCTCAAACATAAAGCAAAATGAAAGAAGTATATGAAGAAATTCAAATCCACTGTTATAGTAGGAGATTTAAATGTCTCTAATATTATGTAGTATTTAATCTGAAAAACACAATCAACAAAAACTTTGCACTCAACAATTGTAGAATACTCATTCTCTCCAAAGAAACACAAAAATATGCAATCTTAAAAGGACACATTCTGTGTATACAAGACAATGAAATCAAATTAGAGTATAAAAGATCTCGCAAATGCTTGGAAAAATGGAAATTTTACCTATAATTAGTCTAGGAGTCAAGGAGAGATCATAACAGAAATAAAGAAACAATTAGCACTAGCATATAACAAAAATACTTGTGTCAGTTTATCAACTGGAGTGCTCTGAGAAGCAGACATCTACAGAATTTGTTATAAAAGAGATACATGGGAGAAATCCCTTTGGAATATAAAGAGGGTTAGCAGGAGTAGGACACAGGAGCCTTCAAATTAGGATGCACTTAGCACCTGTGAAAAGAGGGGACAATGGATGATTGGGAAGGAAGAGCTTCAGACTATTCTGTAGTTCTGCGAACGCTTAGCCAAGATTATGGGAGTCCCCAAGTCAAGGCTGTCTTAATGGAATCTCACAACTAGCCAACAAGGCCCTCTTCTGTGACCATTGCTGTGCTAAGTCCCTGCCAAGAGCAGCCTGAGAGTGGCACTGGTGAATGTCACAGTGGGTCAGAGGTACAACTACTGGAGACTGTCAGTCACATGTGTCCTAACAGCACATCATCTTAAAGATCTGAGCAGCATACATCTGAGCAAAATCAACCTAAAGAAATAGAAAGAAGGAAATGATTAAGATCGTGGCATAAATTAATGTGACATAAAGCCAAAGGACCAAATTAAAAATGATTTGTTGAAAAATTAGTAAAATATAGAAGCCATAGGCAAACAAATCAAGAAAAAAAGAAAACATAAAATATTAAGCATCAACAGGAACAAAACAGTAGCTACTATGAAGATTTAAAATAAAAATGATGAACATTTTTTGTAAAAATATTAAATTTTGCTATTTAAAAATGTGTCTTACAGCATAAAATTGCATTGTTAAAGAATGTAATAAATCTAAAATATAGATTTAGTGGACAATGGCCTAGCATGTTTATTCTAGCAGTTTTTATTGGATACACTAATATTTCTAATAGTCTTACTTATCAAGTGACAGAAAGAGAGCTCCATGATTTGATCTCTAGCAATCTTTCTTTTGGATGGGTAATGGAGGTAAATGGAATTTCTTCTGGCTCCATCTGCTTTGGGGAACAGAAGGGATGTCAGCAATTCATATGGAAGTTTCCATTTGTTCCCACAGGACTTCATACTAAGTACCCCTCAAGTATTTCTGGAAATCCCAATGGGCTGAATCAACGGTACTAGGGAATGAGTCCAATCACTTCAGGCATTATGCCACTATGTCTGGCACTCAGTTTTTCCTGCCTACTCAATTAATTCCTAGAGTACAGTTTCCAAGGGCTCCAGTGGGTAGTAATGTCTTTCACCAGAATTCACTAGAATCCTTTCCAGTCTCTTGGCACTACTGTCTGTCGCCTGGTACAGTGGAAAGTCCTGATAGGTGCTTCCCATCTTTCTCTGTTCACAGTTACTGTTTATAGGATTTTCATGATGCTAAAGCTACCCAATGGCCTATGGTAAGGTGAAAGTTGAAAGTCTATTTACATTATATCACCTGCAGCATCCAAAAATCTCTATATATATTTTCAATGTTACATACTCTTCTTAATTAAGAAATCAATTTTTATTAAACACTCTCTTAGTTCTTCATAGAACTCAATGATCTTTGGGATCTGGACTAGGAAACAAAGCATATAACAGAAATCATTTTTGTTTTTCCACATCTACACTGATGTTTTTTCTTATTGAATCAATATCCTCATGTCTGGATATTTCGTTTTTTTTTTTCTCTACAGTTCCTACCCAGGGTGTTCATTGGTTTTTATGAAAATAGATTCCTATTAAACTTTTAATGCCATTTACCAGGTATAATTTTGCTTCAATCTTTCTTAATTTTTTCCTTAGTTTCTTTTATCTCTTTCTGCCTTTTATTTTATCCATTTGTCTGAATATTCCTCTTTCTATCATCTTCTCCCTCTCACGAAATATATATCATATATATATATATATATGAAATTATCACATACTAAATAAAATAAGTGCTAACACTAAAGATCAATGGTGAGAAAATAATTAACATTTAAAGATTTGTAAGCAAAGATGTAATTTTAGAGTATTTTTGTAAAAAGATGACAAGGTAGAATGCAAATAAGGAAGAGGATCTAATTAATTCAGACAACATTTAATTTCTCCAGCCTTTACTACTTTTGGCTCTACTAGAATCTAGTTTAGGTCAAGTGCTCAATGAAAAAGAAAAAAAAATCTATAAATGTTAATGGAATTCACACTCTTAGTCCAAAGGGAGAAACTCAAGTGGTAACAGAATATGCCTGTTTCCTGCTCTGTCTGCTGGGAGAGAAGATAACCCACCCTAAGGTTATGGCAGTGCCCTCAAGAAAGCAGGCAGGAGCAACCTTCCAAATGCCATCAGGATGTTCACGTAACCTTATCTTTCCCCTCAATAGATCTTGAGCATTTTCCATCTAACAATGCAAGTGAAGCAAAATGAGAAATTTTTAACGATTTGGTAACTTTCTCACAGTGTTATGGTTCTTCTCTGTTCACCTCCTTCTGGATTTCAATTTAATTCATTGAACATATTGAATATTTACCATGTAGATCACATTGTTTTATTCTTCTGAGCAATTAAAAATGAATATGGAATAATTCCTGCCTCAGGGATCTCAGAATCCATTGGAAGATAATTTTCATCCATTTAGCATAGATTAATTGGCAACAGTGACATAAGAGTCAAACCAATTGCTAAAAGGATGATTCATATGAAATACTGACTAATTATTTTTTAAAAATATTTTTTAGTTGTAGATGGACACAATACCTTTATTTTATTTATTTATTTTTATGTGGTGCTGAGGATCAAACCCAGGGCCTCATACTTGCGAGGCAAGTGCTCTGCCACTGAGCCACAGTCGCAGCCCCCAACAAATTCTTACAAGCATGATGAACATCATGGTGAAGGTGAAATTAGGGCCTGCCCTTGTACATTTTCTTTTCTTTTTTTTTTTTTTCTAAAGAAGAAAGTTATTTATTTTAAATTTAAATCTAAGTGTTTTTAAAGAAAATTTATATATTTTATATATACTTAATCCATATGTTTTGGTCACAATACAGTCTTAAATTTAAATTTAGAGATATTCTGAGTAACAGTAAGAAGCACAATTCCTTGTACATTTTCAATAAATAGCTTTTAGGAGAGAGGAGAAAGAGCAGCTTTAGAAAAATACAGACACTTGCCAAATGTAGATTGAGGGTAGCTGGAGAGAGTGGGGTTTGGGATGAGACAAAATCAGTTATCCATCAGCATACAGTTGAAGAGAGCCATATCCTGCTGTACTCACTGAGTGCTAGACAGAATCTCCACATTCTACCACCTTCCTTCCCAGTCCCACTAACAAGAGGAATGAGAGCAGTAAGCATCATTGGTCTGGTGGATTGAAGAGTTTTTTATTGGAAGTTTTCCCTCCCTCAATAAAGCGCATTGGTGCCGCAGTCTGGCTGGGCACAAAATCACGAGCCACCACACAGCTTGTAGGTTCAAACAGCAACTCTTTATTCTCGAACTGTCACCAGCACTCTACACACGTTCTGGGGGCAAATCCACGTTCTCCGCCCAAATCCATCTCCACTGGGCTTCTGTCTCTCAAAAAATACTGTCTGAATCCCGTGAGAACTCAAGGGGAACTCAGGCAGCAGGATACGCCCTATTCCCAGCAGGAATAATCTTAAACCTTAAACCTGGAACCTAAACCGGGAACGCCCTAAACCCGGATCCGCCCTGGTCCTTGAGCAAGGTCACCTACATGCAATGTCACTGCAAAATGTCCTATTTCCACGAGTCCTTCCACTAAGCAACATGGAGTACGCTGGCAAGGAAATTGTCATACCACTTGGCTAATGGCTCCCAGCATCTCCCCCCTTCTGATTAATTAAACAACAAGCAATGTGGCTTAAGGACCGTGCCTGGTAGGTTGTCCAATTCAACATATGGTTCTTACCCGTCATGGGAAAAACTGACCTTTAGGCGTCAGCCTCCTGTCTTAGGTTGATACCACTGCAATTGGATCATACCCGTCACTGACTACCGGTCCAGCATACAGCCATACTTGTGGATAGGTCTATGCACCAGTGGGGGGGTGAGGTTCTTTGCCTCACCTCTGTTGGCCCCCAAATTTGGCCTTGGTGCCAGTGGGGGAGTGAGGTTAATGTGGCTTAAGGACCGTGCCTGGTAGGTTGTCCAATTCAACATATGGTTCTTACCCGTCATCGGAAAACTGACCTTTAGGCGTCAGCCTCCTGTCTTAGGTTGATACCACTGCAATTGGATCATACCCGTCACTGACTACTGGTCCTGCATATAGCCATTGGCCCCCAAATTTTAGACCATCACTAGCAGAAGGGAGGAGGATACAGAAATGCCAAGACACCAAGCCAATTGATGGCTCCTTGGGAAAAATTGCATCACTGGTGACACCATCAGCAAAGATATGCCAGCACTACCACAACTAACATGGGGTGCGCTGGCAAGGAAATAAAAATTGCATCACTGGTTAATCACTGTCGCAGATGTAAGAATGGCCAAGCTGGAGCTCTGGATATCAGCTGTTATGGATTTGAGTCAAATCATCTTCTTTTCGATCTGTAGAAATTGTTTTAGTTAATCTCTCTGGAATCCAAATCGGCTGCTGTTCTCCCTGTGGAAACACACAAACAAAACCCCGACTCCAGACAATCACTGGTCAGGAACTTTCCATTGTCCTGTTAGAATATCTTTCCAAAGTACCTTAGGCTTATGTACATTTTTTGGATACATATGTCTTTCCGCAGCACTAAGTCCTTATGAATCCAAATTTAAAAAGTTTAGTGTAAAAAGGGTTATTTTAAGTTTATCTTTGGGGGGTATATACCCCTTTTCAATTCCCTCTTTTTTGCTTTAATAAGTACATGTCTGTATCTAATAGTTGTCTTAGCCTTTTGCATTTTCTATCTAAATACCTTACTTGACATTTTCAACCATTTTCTATCTTATTTCTATCTTCTAGTTTTTTTTTTTCTAAGGTTTGTATATTTACCCTTAGTTGCTTATTTTCCTCCTAGTTTTTTTTTCTTCCTATTTTGTGGGTTTAAAATTCTTGTCTTCCTACATTTTTTTATCTTTCTACATCTTGTTTATCTTTTTTTCTTTTTAACTTTCTATACTTCTGTCTTTAAAGTTTTTCACTTCAATTTTTTAATCTTCTTTATCTAAATATCTTTTATCCTATTATCTTCCCATTTTTTTTAAGTAATGCCTTTACGATTAACTAGGCTTCGAATGACGCAATCTTTCCTCCGTCATGAAGGCATTTTAACCACCTTCAATTTAACCTTTTAAAGCCTTTTGCAACTTACTTAGACATTTCACAACTTTTTACTTTACCACACAAAGATTATCTCATCTAGAAACATTTCTTTCTTTTAACCTTCCATATTTTTCTCCATTAAGAAGCTTTGTCTCAATCTGCCATGTACAAATATATTTTTCTTCTTTCTTTCTTTCTCAAGCTTTTAAATTAAGTCTAGTTTCCTAAAAATCTTTTTAAATGGCATTTTACAACTTTATACTTTACCACACAGAGATTATCTCATCTAGAAACATTTCTTTTTCTTTTAACCTTCCATATTAAAATATATTTCCACATCTTGAATCTTTTTATATCTCTTTTTTCTTTTTTCCGCCATGAAGGTATCTCAAACACCTTCAATTTAACCTTTTAAAGCCTTTCAATTATCATCTATACTGTACTTTTAAGTGTACTTTTTCACCACCTACAACTTCACTCTTTTAAACGAGGCTTAGATTCTGTTTAAATCACTTTAATGTTAGTTTACATGGCTGCCCTTCAACCAAAGCCTTTTTTTTTTTTTAACTCCATTGAGAAGCTTTGTCTCAATCTGCCATGTACAAATACCTTTTTTCTTCTTTTTTCCTTTCTCAAGCTTATAAAGTAAGTCTAGTTTCCTCAAAATCTTTTTAAATGGCATTTTACAACTTTTTACTTTACCACACAGAGATTATCTCATCTAGAACATTTCTTTTTCCTTTAACCTTTTATATTAAAATATATTTCCACATCTTGAATCTTTTTCTATCTCTTTTTTAACCTTTAACCCTTTTTATAAATTCACATTTTGAAACAACTCTTATAAAATTTCTGATTTAGACAAATTACTCCACTTTAATAAGATGAAATACTTTCATGTTTTTTTTTATGGTACTATAATACTATTATTGAAACCCAACTGAAACTTCTTATACTCTTTGTATATAAATTACACCTGATAGAATCTTAACACTTAGCAACCTTGTTTCAGCAAAGACACAGACCAAAGCAATATTAAACTTTTTTTTCCATTTACCAATTTATGAAAACACACATAATGTTTAAATATATTACCTTATGGAACTTAATAAGTAAGAGTACTTGATTTTATATTTAGTGGTTGATATTTTAACACTTTACCTTTGTAAATTAATCAGATGTCTGTAAAAAACAAGATCTTAGACAATTATAGTAAACAGAACTAGCCATCTCTTTCTTGTTGAAGAAAAATCCTTCTACAGGATACCATGATGGTCCCATTGATATACTTAATGACTCTTCTTTAAAAGGCCATGTGCTACATTTTTGTATTGTATCAACATATGCCCTAACTGTTGTTGGTCTTACTGGGGTGCCTCCTTCCTCTAACAATTTCTCTTCCTCGGAGGCGAACAACTTCAAATCTTGAGTCAACCATTTTCCCCAGATTGCCTGAGAAAGTTCTAGGAACAGGCAACTTGAAATAAAAACAAAATAAGTCAAAACAATAACACATTGTTTTTTGAATTGGTCACCCATTCTTTCGCTCTTCCTCAGGGGTGAGAAATTTCACTTACTTCTAAGCTTCAGAAGTTCCCCGCACGGGACGCCAAATGCCGCAGTCTGGCTGGGCACAAAATCACGAGCCACCACACAGCTTGTAGATTCAAACAGCAACTCTTTATTCCCGAACTCACACCAGCCGTCTACAATCACGTTCTGGGGAAATCCACATTCTCTGCCCAAATCTATCTCCACTGGGCTTCTGTCTCTCAAAAAATACTGTCTGAATCCCATGAGAACTCAAGGGGAACTCAGGCAGCAGGATACGCCCTATTCCCAGCAGGAATAATCTTAAACCTTAAACCTGGAACCTAAACCGGGAACGCCCTAAACCCGATTATCCTAAACCGGGAACACCCTAAACCCGGATCCGCCCTGGTCCTTGAGCAAGGTCACCTACATGCAATTTCACTGCAAAATGTCCTATTTCCATGAGTCCTTCCACTAAGCAACATGGGGTACGCCGGCAAGGAAATTGTCATACCTACTTGGCTAATGGCTCCCAGCACATTGGTACTTCTTATATAATGAAACTGCATAAAGAAAATTTCAAGAAAATAAAGACTAGAGGGACCAATCAAAGACATGGACATCTCATTTTGTAGTTGGAAGAATTATTAAAAAAAACAAGATGAGCAATGTAAATTTTAATAAATAGAAAAACTTACATAAAATGGATAAGATTACTAGAAAAACATAACATACAAAACTTGACTCAAGAATAATAAGAATACTAAGTAACCTTAATTAGCGTAAAAATTAAACCTGTACTTTAAAATCTTCCCCCCAAGAAAACACATCAAGTGCAGCAGATTTTTTGGTGATTTCTACCAAACACTTAGGAATGTAATCATTCGAAGTAAATAAAGATTCTTCTAGAAAATATAAAATGGCAAGATAATTTCTACCTTATTTTATAAGCATATATCTATAATTATGAATATATTATCTATAGCATATACTTTACAAATTATATATTATGCAAATCATGTTATATAATATGGAAATTACATATTTTATAATATACAAATATATAAGCTGATATATACATTTATATATATATATACACACATACACACAGCACATATGTACACACACACATATATATGCATAAGTTTTAGTAATTAAACCAAGCAAAGAATAATATAGAAAATACAGAGCTACCTCACTCATGAATATAGATGTTAAAATCCCATCATTAGTACACATCCAAATGTATGAATCTCATAAGCATGAGTAAAAAAACAGCTCAGAAAATTCACAGGACATGATATAATTTCAAAGTTCAAAACATATAAAAATAAACAATATATTGCTTAGAAATGCATGCGTTCACTCATGAAAACATTTATAATCATGGTTATCTATGTGTGAAAGGGAGGGGAATGTAATCTCTTGGGGCACATGGCAGAGATTCAGCATTCCTAGTAATGCTGTCTGTCTTAAGTTTTATGGTGACTATTTGAAATTATTTTTGTAGCATCAAATACATTTAGAATTGGAAAGGAACCTTTGAAATACACAAGGCTGGTTTCTTACTCATGAACATGGCAGGGTGAAAATTTCTAGTCTTTACAATATACACACGTAAAATCACTCAAATCTTTAATGTTCCTTCCATCACAGAACACCTATAGAAGTTGAATGAGTCTTCTTTTTTTTTAATTTATTTTTTTTAATTGGTTGTTCAAAACATTACAAAGCTCTTGACATATCATATTTCATACATTTGATTCAAGTGGGTTTTGAACTCCCAATTTTACCCCAAATACAGATTGCAGAATCACGTTGGTTACACATCCACATTTTTACATGATGCCATATTAGTAACTGTTGTATTCTGCTACCTTTCCAATCCTCTACTATCTCCCCTCCCCTCCCCTCCCATCTTCTCTCTCTACCCCATCTACTGTAATTCATTTCTCTCCTTGTTTATTTTCCCATTCCCCTCACAACCTCTTATATGTAATTTTGTATAACAATGAGGATCTCCCTCAATTACCATGCAATTTCCCTTTTCTCTCCCTTTCCCTCCCACCTCATGTATCTGTTTAATGTTAAACTTTTCTTCCTGCTCTTCCTCCCTGCTTTGTTCTTAGTTGCTCTCATTATATCAAAGAAGACATTTGGTATTTGTTTTTTTAGGGATTGGCTAGCTTCACTAAGCATAATCTGCTCTAGTGCCATCCATTTCCCTGCAAATTCCATGATTTTGTCATTTTTTATTGCTGTATAATACTCCACTGTGTATAAATGCCACATTTTTTTTTTATCCATTCATCTATTGAAGGGCATCTGGGTTGGTTCCACAGTCTAGCGATTGTGAATTGTGCTGCTATGAACATCGATGTAGCAGTATCCCTGTAGTACGCTCTTTTAAGGTCTTCAGGGAATAGTCTGAGAAGGGCAATAGCTGGGTCAAATGGTGGTTCCATTCCCAGCTTTCCCAGGAATCTCCACACTGCTTTCCAAATTGGCCGCACCAGTTTGCAGTCCCACCAGCAATGTACAAGAGTACCCTTTTCCCCACATCTTCTCCAGCACTTTTTGTTGTTTGACTTCATAATGGCTGCCAATCTTACTGGAATGAGATGGTATCTTAGGATGGTTTTGATTTGCATTTCTCTGACTGCTAGTGATGGTGAGCATTTTTTCATGTACTTGTTGATTGATTGTATGTCCTCCTCTGAGAAGTGTCTGTTCAGGTCTTTGGCCCATTTGTTGATTGGGTTATTTGTTTTCTTATTGTTTAATTTTTTGAGTTCTTTGTATACTCTGGATATTAGGGCTCTATCTGAAGTGTGAGGAGTAAAAATTTGTTCCCATGATGTAGGCTCCCTATTTCCCTCTCTTATTGTTTCTCTTGCTGAGAAAAAACTTTTCAGTTTAAGTAAGTCCCATTTGTTGATTCTTGTTATTAACTTTTGTGCTATGGGTGTCCTATTAAGGAATTTGGAGCCCGACCCCACAATATGTAGATCGGAGCCAACGTTTTCTTCTATCAGACGTAGAGTCTCTGATTTGATATCTAGCTCCTTGATTCACTTTGAGTTAACTTTTGTGCATGGCGAGAGGAGGGGATTCAGTTTCATTTTGTTGCATATGGATTTCCAGTTTTCCCAACACCATTTGTTGAAGATGCTATCCTTCCTCCATTGCATGCTTTTAGCTCCTTTATCAAATATAAGATAGCTGTAGCTTTGTGGATTAGTCTCTGTGTCCTCTATTCTGTACCATTGGTCCACCCACCTGTTTTGGTACCAGTACCATGCTGTTTTTGTTACTATTGCTCTGTAATATAGTTTTAAATCCGGTATCGCTATACCACCTGATTCACACTTCCTGCTTAGAATTGCTTTTGCTATTCTGGGTCTTTTATTTTTCCATATGAATTTCATGATTGCTTTATCTATTTCTACAAGAAATGCCATTGGTATTTTGATTGGCATTGCATTAAACCTATAGAGAACTTTTGGTAATATCGCCATTTTGATGATGTTAGTTCTGCCTATCCATGAACAGGGTATATTTTTCCATCTTCTAAGATCTTCTTCTACTTCTCTTTTTAGGGTTTTATAGTTTTCATTGTATAAATCCTTCACCTCTTTTGTTAGGTTGATTCCCAAGTATTTTATTTTTGGGGGGGATATTGTGAATGGAGTGTTTTTCCTCATTTCCGTTTCAGAAGTTTTGTCGCTGATATACAGAAATGCCTTTGATTTATGCGTGTTGATTTTATATCCTGCCACTTTGCTGAATTCATTTATTAGTTCTAGTAGTTCTTTTGTAGACCCTTTTGGGTCTTCTATGTATAGAATCATGTCATCTGCAAATAGTGATAATTTAAGTTCTTCCTTTCCTATTTTTATGCCTTTAATTTCTTTCGTCTGTATAATTGCTCTGGCCAGTGTTTCGAGAACTATATTGAATAGAAGTGGTGATAGAGGGCATCCCTGTCTTGTTCCAGATTTTAGGGGGAATGCCTTCAATTTTTCTCCATTGAGAATGATGCTAGCCTGAGGCTTAGCATAAATAGCTTTTACTATGTCGAGGTAAGTTCCTGTTATTCCTAGTTTTTCTAATGTTTTGAACATAAAGGGATGCTGTACTTTGTCGAATGCTTTTTCTGCATCTATTGAGATGATTATATGGTTCTTATCTTTAAGTCTATTGATGTGGTGAATAACATTTATTGATTTCCGTATATTGAACCATCCTTGCATCCCAGGGATGAATCCTACTTGATCATGGTGTACAATTTTTTTGATGTGCCTTTGTATCCGATTCGCCAGAATTTTATTGAGGATTTTTGCATCTTGGTTCATCAGAGATATTGGTCTGTAGTTTTCTTTCTTTGAGGTGTCTTTGTCTGGTTTCGGAATCAGGGTGATGTTGGCCTCATAGAATGAATTTGGCAAAGCTCCCTCTTTTTCTATTTCCTGAAATAGCTTGAAAAGTATTGGTATTAATTCTTCCTTAAAGGTTTTGTAAAACTCTGCTGCATACCCATCCGGTCCTGGGCTTTTCTTTGTTGGAAGTCTTTTGATTGCTTCTTCTATTTCATCTATTGATATTGGTCTGTTTAAGTTGTGAGTATCCTCCTGACTCAGTCTGGGCAAATCATATGACTTAAGGAATTTATCGATGTCTTCACTATCTTCTATTTTATTGGAATATAGGTTTTCAAAATAATTTCTAATTGTCTTCTGTATTTCTGTAGCGTCTGTTGTGATATTGCCTTTTTCATCCCGTATGTTAGTAATTTGAGTTCTCTCTCTTCTTCTCTTCGTTAGCATGGCTAAGGGTCTGTCGATCTTATTTATTTTTTCAAAGAACCAACTTTTAGTTTTGTTAATTTTTTCAATAGTTTCTTTTGTTTCAATTTCGTTGATTTCCGCTCTGATTTTAATTATTTCTTGCCTTCTGCTACATTTGCTGTTTTTTTGCTCTTCCTTTTCTAGGGCTTTGAGATGAAGTGTGAGCTCATTTATTTGTTGGTTTTTCCTTTTTTTGAGGAATGACCTCCAGGCGATGAATTTCCCTCTTAAAACTGCTTTCATTGTGTCCCATAGATTCTGATATGTTGTGTCTGTATTTTCATTTATCTCTAAGAATTTTTTTATTTCCTCCTTTATGTCTTCTGTAACCCATTGATCATTCAGTAACATATTGTTCATTTTCCATGTGATGTAGGATTTTTCCTTCCTTCTTTTATCATTGATTTCCAGTTTCATTCCATTATGATCAGATAAAATGCATGGGATTATCTCCACCCCTGTATATTTACTGAGGGTTGCCCTATGGCATAATATATGCTCTATTTTTGAGAAGGATCCATGTACTACTGAGAAAAAAATATATCCACTTGATGATGGTTGATATATTCTATATATGTCAGTTAAGTCTAGGTTGTTGATTATGATATTGAGTTCTATAGTTTCTTTATTCAACTTTTGTTTGGAGGATCTGTCAAATGGTGAGAGAGGTGTGTTGAAGTCACCCATAATTATTGTGTTGTGGTCTATTTGATTCTTGAACTTGAGGAGAATTTGTTTTATGAACATCGCAGCACCATTATTTGGTGCATAAATATTGATAATTGTTATGTCTTGTTGGTGAATGGTTCCTTTTAACAGTATATAATGTCCTTCCTTATCCCTTTTGATTAACTTAGTCTTGAAGTCGATTTTATTCGATATGAGGATGGCCACCCCTGCTTGCTTACGAGGACCGTGTGCGTGGTATATTTTTTCCCAACCTTTCACCTTCAGCCTGTGTATGTCTTTTGCAATCAGATGTGTCTCCTGCAGGCAGCATATTGTTGGATTTGTTTTTTTAATCCATGTTAGCAGCCTATGTCGCTTTATTGGAAAGTTTAAGCCATTAACTTTTAGAGTTACTATTGATATATGGTTTGTACTTCCAGCCATGTTTGATTGTTTATCTTCTTTTTTTTAATTTAATTTAGTTTGTTTCTCCATGGTTAGCTTTCCCCCCGCCCTCTGTTTTTATAGAGGCACTTCCCACTGATGGTTTTGGTTATTGTTTTTCATTTCTTCCTCGTGTAGTGTTTTGCTCAAGATGCTTTGCAATGCTGGTTTTCTGGCTGCAAATTCTTTTAGCTTTTGTTTATCATGAAAGATTTTTATTTCGTTGTCGTACCTGAAGCTTAATTTTGCTGGATACGGAATTCTTGGTTGGCATCCATTGTCTTTCAGTGTTTGAAATACGTTGTTCCAGGATCTTCTCGCTTTCAGCGTCTGTGATGAAAAATCCGTTGTTAACCTTATTGGTTTACCCCTGAATGTAATCTGCCTCCTTTCTCTTGTAGCTTTTAATATTTTCTCTTTGTTCTGTATATTGGATATCTTCATAACAATGTGTCTTGGCGTTGGTCTACTGTGATTTGTGTGCTCGGTGTCCTGTATGCATCTTAAATTTGTATATCCGTTTCCTTTTTTATTTCTGGAAAGTTTTCTGTAATTATTTCATTCAGCAGGCTACTCATTCCCTTGGTTTGAATCTCTGTACCTTCTTCTATCCCGATGACTCATAGGTTTGGTTTTTTTATGTTATCCCATATCTCTTGGATGTTTCTCTCGTGATTTTTAACCAGCCTTTCTGAGTTGGCTAGGCTCTTTTCAAGATGATATATTTTGTCTTCATTATCTGACGTTCTGGCTTCTACTTGCTCCACTCTGTTAGTGATACTCTCAATTGAGTTTTTAATTTGGTTTATTGTTTCCTTCATTTCTAGAATTTTTGTTTGATTTTTTTTTATAATCTCTATCTCCTGATAAAGGTGCTTAACTTTTTCTTTCATCTGTTTATGTAATTCATTTTCAAAGTGTTCTTTCACTGTTTGGATTTGCTGTCTCGTATCCTCTTTAAGGTTCCATTCCATCTGTCTAAGGTATTCCTTGAGTTCTTTATATGACCATTTTGCTGCTGACTCTAGGTCCTCCTGAATATTTAGGCTGTCCTTCATTGTTTGTACCCCTTTTCTTCCTTGCTTTTTTATGCTGCTCATGTTACTTCTTGTTCTGTTTGACTGCTGAGTTACTGTTTACTCTTATAAATTTATTTGATGCTTGGGAGGAAAGATATTAGAAGGGAAGGGAAGAAGTCACTAAAGAGAATGAGAGTAGGCAGGTAGAATTGAAGGAAGGGGGAATAAGAAAATTGAAAAGAAATGAAAAGACAAAAGAAACAAAAACAAAACACACACAATAAAGTTAGAAAATAAAGAAAGAAAGAAAAGAAAAAAAATTTTTTTACAAAAATAATAATGATAATAAAAATAATGAAAATTAAATTTTAAAAAATTATAATAATAATAATAAAAAAATTAAAAAAAATTAGAAACATTAAAAAAGTTAAAGAACAACAAAAAATTGAAAATGAAAGAAAAAAAAGAAAAAGGAAAAAAAAATGATAATAATAATAATAATAAATGCAGTCATAGAGTTCGATTAATTTCTCTTCCAGTAGGTGGAGCTGTGCCCACTGGGTCAAGCTTCTCCTCTCACTAGGTGGGAACCAATCACTGTGTAGCAGCTCTTCCTCACAGACTGGGCGGGTCTCCAATCCTGAGTGCCTAGGGCCTTCTCTTGTGTTTCCTCAAGCTAGGCTGCGCTCACCTGTGACGCTCACCACAATACTGGCTACACGCCATGTCTGCTGCTCCTGGGCGCCCTGTTGCACTGGTTTCAATGCAGTTATCTCCTCCGCCCGTGACGTCAGTTCTCTGCCAAGGTCACATGCAAATGGTGACCGTTCGTTCCCTTTGCCGGGTGACCAATGCAACGGGTGGGTCCTGACTGTCTCTCCCAATCCCTGTTTCAATCCTGTGGCCACTGCCTATGAAGGCTTGGTTGTTTTTTACCTCTGAAAGTTCATAAGGGCCAACTAGTTATTTCAGCGGGATCGTTAGTGCTGAGTCACGAGAAGTAGGCAAACCAGAGCTTGAATGCAGCCGATCCGGGCTCGGTGTGTGTGTTCTGAGGGGCCCAGACTGTACACCCCAGATCCACGTCAGCTCAGCATTGCCTAGTGATCCTGAGCAAACAGCATTTATACAATTTACAGCTCCCTATGCCTGCGCAGTTGAAGAGGTCAGAGACTTGATCTCTCCCCACCCGCTGCCATGTTAGATCTCCTCAATGATATTCATGTTGCCCTTACAGCTTCCTGGCATAAGCAAGTTCTTGGGATTATACAAACTGCTGCTTCTGTTTCCAGTCCAGATTTCTAGAAATTAAACCCTGCCACCATCGCCTCTTCCCCGGGGCCACGCTCAGGAGCGCCGCGCTCGTCCGTGACCGTAGCTGCGCCGCCGACCGGTGCCCAGCCCCTGGGGCCCAAGCGGCTGCCGCTGCGGCTCTCCGGCTCCCTCCTCTGAAGCACGGGTCACCTCGCAGGGGGATGCGGAACGACCCCAGAGCAGGCTCTGCCAGAGGGTGCAGCGGCGAACAGGTGACCCAGGCGCTCAAGGCTGCGGTCCAGCCTTTGGAGACAGGGCTCGGCATGCAGCCCAGCTCCAACCTCTAGGTGCGGCTGCCGGACAATGTAGACATAGCCATCAAGACTGCTAGCAGAGAGCAAATGGCGGCTCCCGCGGAGTGGATTTTCGGCACAGAAACCGCAGCCCAGCCAACAATCCCAATCCACAAACTCTCCCTGTATAAAAAATATTCAAAAAAAAAAGGCAGGGCTCACTGAGCTTTCTTTGCCTCGGGTACTTACAATCAACTGCTGATTACACATTCACCTTCTCTGCCCGGAGCGAAGCGAAAGAGGAAGCAGATGGGAGCAAAGCTCCCGTGGCTCTGGGCGGCAAAGCGTCTGGGAGCCAAGCGTCTCTTTTTCAATCTCTTTGTTCTTCCTGCTGCTTGGCAAAGTGGTCCGCTACAGATTAACGGTGAAAGGAGCTCTTACATTCTGTGCGAAATCTCGATTAAAGCCGCTGCTCTGAGCACCACGCTCAGCACTTCAGCAACCCCCGTGCGCAGCGGCCATCTTCTCCTTGGCACGCTCATCCTCTGAATGAGTCTTCTATTTGGAGTTTTCTTTTGTCCATGTGAACTGTCATTAGGTATGAAATCCTTATGACAAAAATTAAATGACAATACCATTACTTAGCATTCACATTTTATTTTATTTTTAAATTTGTTTCAATCATTTATTGTTAACATGGTGTCAGAAATTATTTTTAAATAATGAAGGATGAATAACTATCACTAAGTGCTATTTTTTTAGATTCTTTACATAAATTCTCAACTAATTTAATATATGATGTTTTAGCTTTGTGTTGCTGTGACCAAAATAGCTGACAAAAACAACTAAGAAGAGACAAAATTTTTTTTTGGGGGGGGTTCGTGGTTCCGGAGGTCTCAGTCCATAGATGGCCAACTCCATTGCTCTAGGCCTAAGGTGAGGCAGCACATTGTGGGGGAAGGGCCCAGTAGAGAAAAACTGCTTAGTTCATGGCAGGATCAAGAAAAAGATAGCAGGATAGAGAGGAAAGAGTTGCAGGAAAGATAAACCTTCCAGGGCACCCCTCAGTGACCTATCCCTTTAAGGCATGCCTCCCTGCCTAAAGTTACCACAGTTAGTAGGTTCAAGTAGACCATTCAAGCTAGGATGGACTGATTAGGTTGCAGCTCTTATAATAATATCATCATTTCAGCTCTACATATTCTTGCATTAACAGGAGCTTTTGTGCACGAGTGTGAGGTGAAGTGGGGGAGGTGCACCTCACATCCAAACCACACATGATTTTATTCAATTTTGGGAAAAAGTGTATTTTGGGGGGACATTTTACCAATTGTATTTTGTTAGTTTAATATGTGATTTAGTTTTCAGAAACACTAAGGGAATCAGGAAAGTTTTCCTAGAGGAATATGAGGAAAAGAAGTCAGGTGAGAAATTCAACTGAAGGTGGTAGATGAACAAGTGATGTATACTTAGAGAGAGAGAGAAAGAAAAAAAACCTGATTCTCTGGCTCTAGGAGAAATTTGTACCACATAAGTATGACATCATTAGATTTCTTGTGTCCTGGGTACAATATTGAAACAGCAGATAAAACTGTGGACATCTAATGTAAGCTAGGCTGAGGGACATTTTGTCAGCAGCCTCTGAGGTCCTTGATACATATGTACCACTTAGCTCCCTGTCCCAACCCTATCACCCCAGAACTGCAATGTTACTTGGGGGCAAACTGCAGAAGGACTATTTTCTTCTATTGTGTGTACAATAACATTTTTGAGATGGAAAATAAAATGAATTATGATCTTAATTATCTGTATTTATGGGTATCACACACACAAAGGAGTGATTAGCACATAATACGAAACTGTAGACATGGGAAACAGCATGTGACAGGAGAAGTAGAAGTTCCAATGACAGAATCCTGAGCCAGACCAGCATTTAAAAGAACAGAGGTATTGTGGAGCCTACAGCATTGCTCTTTTTTTGCCTATGATTTCTTTGTCTATTTGGTGTCTTTTGTGCTTCCATATGAATTTTATAAATTTTTTTTCTAATCTGTGAAGACTATCATTGGTAATTTGATGAGGATTGCATTGAATTTGTAGAATACTTTAGGTATTATGGCCATTTTAACAACATTAATTCTCCCAATTCAAAAACATAGGAGGTCCCTTCACCTTTTAGTGTCTTCTTTAAATGTTTCATAATTATCATTTTAGTGATCATTCATCTCCTTAGGTTTATTCCTAGAATTTTTTAAAATATATTTTTAGTTGTAGATGGACACAATTCCTTTATTTTATTTGTTTGTTTTTATGTGATGCTGGGCATCGAACCCAGGGCCTCACACATGCTAGGCAAGTGCTCTACCACTGAGCCACATCCCCAGCCCCCTAGAATTGTTTTTGAGGTTATTGTGAATGGGATTGCTTTCCTGATTGTTTTCTCATTGAGTTCATTATTCACATATAGAAAGCTACTGATTTTATATGTGGATTTTGTATCCCGATGCTTTGCTGAATTTATCAGTTGAAATGGATCAAAGATCTAAACCTAAGACCTGAAACAATGAAACTATTAGAAGAAACACAGTGCAAACACTCCAAGATATTGGCACAGGCAATAATTTCCTGAATAGGGCTCAATAACTTAAGAAACAAAAGCAAAAATTGACACATGAGATTATACCAAATTAAAAAAAAATCTGTGCAGCAAAGGAAACAATTTGCTGAATAAAGAGACAGCCTACAGACTGGGAGAAAATCTTTGCCAGATATTCATCTAGCAGGGGATTAATATCCAGAATATATAAAGAGCCAAAAACATCTTAACAACCAAAGAACAAATTATCTGAATAGTCACTTCTCAAAACAAATAAATAAATAAATAAATAACCTATAAATATATGAAAAAAAAAAAAACCCTCATTATGTTTAGCCATCAAGAAAATGCTAATCAAAACTACACTAAGTCCATCTCATCCTAGTCAGAATGGCAATTATTAAAAAAAATGCTGTCAAAGATGTGTAGAAAATTTTGATGGGAACCTAAATTGGTAAAGATACTACAGAGAACAGTATGGAGTTTCCTTGAAACACCAAATATAGAGCAACCAAATGATCTTACTATTCCGCTAGAGTATGCATCCTATGGAAGTGAAGACAGCATGCAGAAGAGACAGCTGCATACCCATGTTTATTGTAGTGCTATTCACAATAGCTAAAATATGGAGTCAGTCTAGGTACCTGTGAACAGATGAATGGATTAGGAAAATATGGCATATATATACACAATGGAGTGCTGTTTAGCCATAAAGAAGAATAATGTCACATCATTTGCAGGAAAGTGGATGGAACTGGAGAATATCATGTTAAGCAAAATAAGCCAGAAGAAGAAAGAGAAGTATTTCATGTTTTCTATATTTTTGTGAAAACAAACATAAAAAGACCTGAAAGTAGAGATTTTAAGAGACAGGAGAAGGGGACCAAGGGAAGTGGAGAGAGTAGGGAGAGCAAAAAAGGGCATAGGGAAGGTGGACATGATCAAGGCACAATATGTGCACGCATGTAAATATGGTGAAATCCATTAAACCATACAATTCATATATGCTAATTTTTTTAAAAAAGAACAGAAGAATCATAGTGAGATGAAACTAAATTTTCTAATTCTGCTGGCTGGTGTGGTCTGCATAAGTTTTAGGCCTTTGCAATGGAGAAAGCCCACAGCTAATCACATCTATGGGCATCTGCTGGGGGGTGGGGGGTGTGCAGACAGCTGAGCCAGATTTCCTCTCCACTGAGCAGCTTGTTGCGGCTCTCAGTGGAAGGCCCTAGCAGCTCACTGCCAATTTCTTTCCAGGTTCTAGTCTCACAATTCCAAAGAATGAAATCCAAGTGCAACGAAAGGCAAGAGTGAAAGGAGTAGGATTTCTTTTAAGTAAGAAGAAAAGAGATAGAACTCTTGCAAGGCAAGAGGGGAACTCATAGCAAGTTACCTCTTAAATGTACTAATCTAGGGGCTTATGTAGTTTCTGGGTAGGAGCACTGATGAAAATCCATGCTAAGTAGGTTTTGGAAAAGTGCCAAGCCTATTGGTCAAAATCTATGCTAAACAGGTAATGGAAAAATATTAAGGCTATTAGTCAGCTCTTTGTTCTGTGGCCTTTACTTAGGTCTATCCTGCCTCCCTATTCTCATCACCCTGGGACAAAGGAGTTGGCTAAAATGTTTGGAATGTTTCCGCAGGGTAACCTCACAGATTGGCCTTTGCATTAAAAAAGGAGAAAAAAAAGAAAGCCTTAATTGGGACCTATTAGCTATTCTATCTTATTCAATAGTCTGCAACTGGAAGAGTTGCAGAGAAACCATGGAACTAAGGGAAAATTTGAAGAATATGAAATTATAAACACCAATGAAAGAGGAGTTCAAGTTTGGGTGATGTTAGCTGGATAAAATATTGCTGAGTTTAATGAAGATTAAACATTGAGAAGTACACGGCTGGACTTGGTGATAACAAGGTCCCTGTATCTTTGGAGTTCTTGGGAATAAATAGATGACCACATAAAAAGGAATGGCACTTAAATGAGGACAGCCAGCACAATAGTTTCAAGATGCTTGGTTCTGAACAGGTAATAGACATAGGATAGAAATTGGAAGCAGATGTGCAGGGGAGGAAAGTTTTCCCTTAAAATGAGAGAGAATGGAGCAGGCTAAGGAGCCATGAAAGCAGACAGGGAAAGGATGGGGTTATTAATGGAGCAACATTACAGAGAGAGTGGGAAGGAGCAGAGTCACAAAAGCTATAAAAAGACTAACAATGTTTTAGGTAGAGGTCTGTCTATAACTTTGGTGGGAAGAAAAAAAAAAGATACAAGAAGAATTCTTTTCTGGTGGGTTCTATTTTCTCTCTGAGGAAGGAAATGGCATCTGTGAGTTGGAAAGAAGACTATTGGAAGTTTGAGGAACAATGGCTCTAACAAGTGAGTCTAATCCTTTTTGGGGGTGGTTTTGGGGATCTGGCCCAGGGCCTCCTTGACTGCTCATTCGAGTTACCTGGAGAGCTATCAAAATCTTACTAGTACTTCAGGCAAAATAATCATCTCTGGGGGTAGGATCTGTGCATAAGTACTGTGAACAACTCCTCAGGTGATTATTATGTGATATTATTATGCCGAAAACACTGCTCTAAAACTTGCCTCCCCATTACAATTACCTGGGAGAGCTTTCAAAGTTACTAATGCCTTTATCTCACCAGGAAAGGAGAGGGTCTGATTTTATTGGTCTGGGATGAGGCCCAGGTATCAGAATTTTAAGAAAACTCCCCAGGATTGCAATGGGCATCAGGATTGAGAGCCCCTGATTGTAAAGGCAGAACTGAGGATTTAGCAGACTGGAAACCACAGGTTTGTACTAATGTAAGGGTAAAAGAAATTGAAGTTAAAGCGTAAAAGTTAAAGGGTAAAAGACCGGGTGTTGTAAAGTTTCTAAGCTGCAAGGTCTGAGTTAAAATGTAGAGGATTAGGTATTGTTAGGTTTCTATGCTACCTGCAAAACCTGAAATCCCTGTAGCTGTTAGGACAATACTGGAATTGCCCAGTAAATATTCCCACTGACTCCCTGGTTGTCCAATAACTCGGGACTCTGTGTAACTGGTCACGTAGTCCTTTAGGCCCTAAACCAATCAGTTTGAATGTAACCCCCTCCTTAGGAATGACCTATCACTCCAGCCTGACCTGTTCCCGCCAATGAATGAACTAATCATGTTTAGGAGTTGTTGTTCAATTTTCCCGCGCCTCATGATGATTTGTTCTGATGTGTACAAAGCCCTCCGCCCTCCGCAAAAAGTGTACTTAAGCAGTGCTCAGCCCCTGCTCGGGGCTCTGGGCTGCTTTCCCTTCTTGAGTGGGCACGGAGCCCCAGCATGCTGGTTCAATAAATCCCCTTCTGCCAATTGCATGAGTGGTCACTTGGTGGTCTCTTTCTCCAACGCTTCGCCTGACCCTTACACTAACAGCATCTTGCATGAACGAGTGATCCACCAGGGGCATTCAGCAGTCCTGTTTGAAAACATGAATCGTGGGGTTCATCTGATCCCAGGGCTCCGTTAGTTGTTACTCTCCCTGAAGGAAAATGGAGAAAGAGATTTGCAGATATCAGCAATAAAGGGGTTTAAATGATGGATTATGAAGTTTAAGCTGAATAGGAAATGAGGTAATGTGACAAGGGCTCAGTAAAGAAGAAGTAAAGGGATCCTGAGGCAAGAGCATCCTTCAAGGGAGAAGGACAAATGTTTAAGTGTAAGCAGCTGTCGGGGAGAACTGGCGATAACTGTGGAGGATAATCCAAGATTAATTAACATTGTTCTCTTCCTTATTTATCTGCATCACTGACACAGACTAATGATATTAATGTCAGTGGTAAAACAGAAATTAGTGAATAGATTTGGAAGATGATATTTACTCAAGATAACATATTATTTTAGGATAATATAGAGAAACCATAAGGTCTTGCATTCCTGGGTGATGGAATATTGACTATATTTGGCTTTAGTGATTAAGATAGATATTTGATTATAATGCTGTTTTAAGAGCTTGGTTTTCTTTCCACAAACTGTTACAGACATCTCCAAGGCTTTACATCTCTCTGGAGAGGTCTCTGTGTGACCTTACACAGAATGCTTAGGAGGGGCAAACATGCCCCTTGTTTTCCCTGAAGTTGGCCTTCCTTTTGGGGACCTTCAACCTCCATGAGCCTCCTGGCCCTTGGGGAAACGATACTGCCTTGTTTACACTTCAGATCACTTGAGGACACTATTTTTTTAAAAAAATTAACAAAATAGGCAAAACCTTCTGGTAATAAAGAAAAATAAAATAACTACAGAAAACTTTTAAAAATTCAAGAATATTGATGTTTCTAAAGCCCAAGTTTCTGATTCTATAACTATTCAATTCTAAAACTTAGAAGGCGTGTGTTAATTCCCTCTCTATCTTTCCAGGGCTTACATGGTGTATTTAACTTTATTTCCTGCCATATGGAGAAATTTTTAGGGAAATTGCACCCTATTGAAGCAAGTCTTAAAGCATTTAATGTATTCTTGTTCTGTTTGGGTTTTCACCTCTTATAGAGACAAGGCAAAAACCATGAGAGGTATTCAATTGGAAGTGGGTCCTTCTACCACATAAATGCCAGGAAGTAATTTTATCCTTTATCAATCAACTGAATATATTCATTGCATCATAATTTTAATTCAACTATATTAACAATAATAGCTAATATTTTTCATCTTAACTATGTATCAGATACAACTCCAGGTAGAAGGGCAACATAATAAACTTATAGGATATAAGGTAAGTAATAATAACACAATAAAATTCATAATGAAATGAAAAATACAGAAATCAACTAAAAAATGCATTCTTTGTAAAATCAGTAAGATTGACCAATCTCTGGAAAAACTGATCTGGATAAAAAAGATAGAAATAAAAAATAATAAAATAAGATATAAAGATAGAATTTTAACATAAACTTACAAAGGAGTTGAACAGCTATAAACAATGATATTTTAAAATCTAGATAACTTTAATTAAATTTGTAGGAATAAAACTAAAGTCTGCCCTGCAGGTGGTACAAAAAGTAATGGGAATACCTTTAAAATTATTATTGAATTCAAACTCAATCAAAACCTTACCATTTCAAATAAAAGATTCAGGAAGTTCTATAGGTGAATTCTACCAAATGTTCAAGGAGAACAATACTCCTTTCTTTAAAAATTGTTTTGTTACAAGAAAAAAAAAACAAGGTAAACCTAATCAACTGTTATCAAGTTAGTAAAGTTGATTCTCCAATTGGATCAATAAGAGAAAAAATAATAGATGAATTCTAGATAGGGTAGAGGGGTGAGAAGGAAAGGAAGGGGGAAGGGGGTTCGCAAGGATGGTGGAACATGATAGATATCATTATCCAAAGTACATGTATGAAGACACAAATTGGTGTCAATATACTTTACATACAACCAGAGATATGAAAAATTGTGCTGTATATGTGTAATAAAAATTGTAATGCATTCTGCTGTCATTTATTTTTTTAAAAAATCAATAAAAATAAATAAAAGAAAAGAAAAAAGAAAAACTGGATTCCTACACTAGTACAGAGAAGTAGGATCAGGGGACCTATTAAACATAGTTGCAATTACCCTGGGCTGTATTTGCTGTGAATCTAAGCTGCCCTCAAGTGGGAAATAGTGGGGTTGGGAGGGGAAGCATGGGAGGATTAGAGGAACTCTAGAGAGGGGAAAGGGGTGGCAGGGGAAGGGAGGGAGCATGGGGGTAAGAAAGATGGTGGAATGAGATGGACATCATTACCCTAAGTACATGTATGAAGACACGAATGGTGTGAATATACTTTATGTACAACCAGAGATATGAAAAATTGTGCTCTATATGTGTAATGTGAATTCTCATACATTCTGCTGTCATATATAACAAATCAGAATACAAATAAAATAAAAATAAAATATAAAGAAATTTAGTTTTGAACATTAATGCAAGTATACTAATAAACTTTCATTAACTCAAGTGGTAATTAAAAGCAGGTAGGGTATGGCTGGAAGATTTGGGATATTGGTGCCTATGGGGTATATATTTTGTATCTGGTGAGTGGAGTATCTCTCTCTGCTTCCTTATTATCATCTGAGCTGTTTGCCTCCTCCACATTCTTTGCCATGATGTTCTGCCTCATCTCAAGCCCCAAGGAATGAAGCTGGTGGTCTATGGACTGAGACCTCTGAAACTGTGAGCGCCCAAATAAACTTTTCCTCCTCTACAATTATTCTAGTTGGGTCTTTTAATCACAGCAGTGAAAAAGCTGACTAAAACAATAATTTACTATATTAATGATCAAAAAAGAAATATTTTTTGATTATCTAAACTGAGGCAGAAAAACTATTTAATAAAGGTCAACTGATATTTATTACAAAACCCCACAAACATGAAAAATAAAATTGTTGCATATGAAATCAGTTTACCAAAGCTTAGTACTTTTCTTTATCTCAAAACAGTCAACTAGAATACCAAACAGGAAATGAGACTCAGTAAAAATAACTATAAAACTGGGGAATATCTATCTATCTATCTAATAAAGAATGCATAAGATGCTTATGGACTAAAAGGAAATAAATGTATATTAAGTGGTATGAAAGAACACCCTGGACCAAAATACTGAGCCATGTTCATAGATAGAATGAATAATAATATAAATATGTTGATTTCACTTAAAGTAACATATATATCCGATCCAAACTGAACCAAAATTACATAAAAATTTTTATAGGATATTGGCAAACTGAATGTTTATTGAATGAGATCTCAAAAATTTCAGAAAAGTTCTTTAAAAATGAAAGAGTAAGGCTTTTTCTCCTATATATTAATATATACTACCAAGTCAAAGTTTTTTTTTATTATTTTTTATTTTTACTTTAGCAAGGCAAACTTCTCCAGAGTTCAAAGTTTTAAAGCCCAGTGAAACCAAAATGAAAGGTCAGAAACAATTTATATATAAATTTGGTTTATTGAAATGAATCTTCTTTGGTGGCACTGGGGATTGAACCCAGAGCCATGTGCATGTGAGGCAAGCACTCTACCAACTGAGCTATATCCCTAGCCCCAATAAAACTGGTTTATAACTCGACCAATGGTTCAAATAAACAGAGATTTGACAGAACTAAATGTGAAGCATAAACTGGAAATCCAAACAAAAAATTATGAGGGGAATGGCTGTGGCTTTGAAGAAGGACAGGGCTTCAAGAACAAATGCACAATGTTAATGAGTAAATTGAGAAATTTAGCTACATCACAACTGAAGATGTCCACTTAAGGAAGGGTGACAAATGAAGAAGATAGTTACAATGTAAAATACTCCAATAGATCGGTTTCTGGAATATACAAGGAATGTCAAGAGGAACAAGGAAAACCAATTAAAAAATGGACAAGTCATAGAATTCTGGGTAAATCATAACAATATGACATGCTGTCATGACACAGTATTTGTGATGTATTAAACAACCATTCTTCAAGATCTCTGTATCTCCTTCCATAAATGTAAAGTGTGGTTGAAAATGAAATGCTTATGTGCAGATACAGTAAAATACAATGGAAGGCTGAACCTTTGCCTGGAAGAACAACTGATCCTGAAATATTAACCTTTTCAGTCCATATGTATTCAGCATCTGCTGCAGTCCAGGCAAGTTCTAGAGGCAGCATTTACATTTTAATTTTAAAAAGTGCTGAAGTTTCATAAGTTTTGTCTTATTTTTCTTCAATACCTGAAGCAATACTTTGCACACAGTTAAGCATATAAAGTAGTTTTTAATGACAGGATAAGTGATTAGTGACACTCTGATCTCCTGTAAGAAATTAATTTTTAGTTATGTCAATTGAGTTAGGTCCTTTAGTCAAAACCCAGGCAGGTTAGTAAACTTTTTCCTGATCCTTTCTAATAATTCCCATGGTTTAGTTCAATGCCTAATTTCAAATAAATAAATAAATAAATAAATAAATAAATAAATAAATGCTTCAAAAGGCAGCTAGCTATATGATACAATGATTTATTTAGTTTCAAATCCTCTCTGTCACTTATTATGTGTGCTTTGTGAATATCATGATGCTCTCACACTTTCCACATGTAAAAGAAGGATAATGACACTTGTCTCAGAGGATAGCCACAAAGTTTAAGAGTGATTCAACTCATGTATGTACATACACACACACACACACACACACACACACACCCCACATATTGCTTGGCATGGTTCCTGGCATGAAATGGTAGTTATTATCAATAAGTATATTTTATTAAATGACATTTCTAATGACTTCATCACATTGGAGAAACAGTGAAACAGACCCCTGCATCTGAATTTTTTACTAAGCACAGTCCATCTTCAAATCTGTGAGCAATTTCTTCTTCTATGCAAATCTCTTGGCTAAGGTGCAAGAGATCAGCAAGAGACAATGATCGCTGGGTTCAATGATTTTCCTGTGTTGAATCTATACATGTGTAAGTTACCATATTACAGAGCCAGCTCTAGTTAGGGAACTTTGCTCCCTATTATTATTACCTTTCTTACTATTCTTTCATTTCTAAGCTTTGTCTAGTTTTCTCATCAGAACAGAACATGAGTGAGGCGATTGCATGCAGGTCATGCAGGTAGTTTGTTCTGGGAAGTGATTTCACAGGAGTAGGGGGTGGTACTTTCTTGAACTTCCAAGCCGTGCTCACATTAATACTTGGTGGGAGTCTTTGAACACCAAGGAAGGCTTTCTGACCCACACAGCATGACTTGAGTTGATAATTTGCTAATCTAGAGTTACCTTTTCTTTTTTTCAAATTTCTCAAGAAGTTAACAAAAGGCTTGCTACTAGAACATTATCTCTCTTTTATTTGCAGCCTGCTTTTTTTTTGAGTACTTGGAATTGAATCCAAGGGCACTTTACCACTGAGCTACCTCCCCAGTCCATTTTATTGTATTTTATTTTGACAAGTTCTCACTAAATTGCTGGGGTTCTCGCTAAGTTGCCCAAACTGACCTTGAATTTGCTCTTCTCTTGCCTCCGCCTCCTGAGAGAGAGTCACTAAGATAACATGAGGATCATCTTGTCCAGCTGGCCTGCTCTTGTGTGAGTACCTAGTGGTTCCCACAAGTGTCCTATACTGTGGAGTCATTAAAGCCCCAGAGCATAAAGCACATGGCTTTTAGAGTAGCAGAGTCAAGGTGGTGTCAGGATTCTTCCATGTGCTGCTGTTACTGAAGCAACACTAGGATAAAACTTACGCTAAGGGAAGGGCCTCTGTGCCAGTGACTCACTCAGTGCCACAGTAGAAGAGTTTGGGAAGATTTCTTTTCACCTCCATCTCAGTGGCCCATATGCATTTACCATCAACCTACAGGATCATTGGCGAAAGAGGTTCACATTTTTTTATTTTCTGATATTTGGGATGGGCAATACCCCATGAGGCTTTAAGTATTAGTAGGGAAAAGACATCAGTGCAACAGAGGCAGAAGAAATGGATTCTGAGTCACATGCTCATAGTTTCCTTGCACCCTCTGAACATGTTTATGCATGATCCATTACACAATGAAAAAGTGCGTTATTCACCCACATTTGTGACTTAATAATTGTGATAATATTCAGTTCAGGATAGGCAACTTTCCTGGCATATTTCCCCGTGGCCCATGGTTAAGGTGTTATGCTTTAACTAAGGGTAACAGAAAGCCAAAATCTAATTTTCAAAGTGACCCTAGCTGTCAGGATCATAACTCTCCTGTTGGAACTGGTTAGATTCAGAACATTTAGAATCAGAACCCATCACAGATACCTGTAGACCATTAGATGCTGTCACCTATAGCCTATGGGTCAGGAAAGTTTGCTCTGGAATTTGGAATTACTGTAATGGTTTTCTTGCTTTGAAATTCAAACTGGTAACTTACTAGATCACTATAAATGGGTTTGAGAAGGATTCCCACATACAGTGTGTACTGTTTGTGAAATTTAAAGAGGATTATACATGCTGTGCCTCTATTTTTATATTAGGGAGATCAGATACCACAACTTATCTTTTATCTTAAAGGGTGAACTTAGAGTTTGGGGATATCCTGGTTAGGCTGGAGGACAAAAAGTCAGTCAGTATAGCTGATAAATGATTAGATCAGAAAGATGGGGGTTGATTCAGAATGAAAGAAAATGTTAATACCTTCTGGACAGTTTCCTCCTCCTCCACCTGTTGCCTAGGCAATCTGCCTCCAGGGATTATTCCTCCATACAAGGAGTTGTTAATGAATGAATGCTTCCTGGGCCACTCCCTAGTCTACCATCACTCCAAATTTGGCCCACCTTTTAGCCACTAATCTTGTATGCAGGATGGGAGGAGGAGCAAGCATGAGAACAAAGGAAATCTAAAAAGTATAAAAGGGTCAGGGCACCCCCACTTCCTTGGATACCCAGCCCTGGCACACCTTCTCTGCAGAGAAGTCTATCTCTGTTCTATCCCTTAAATAAAACTTGCTTTCTATGCTTGCCTCAGTGTGTCTTGGGTATTCAGTCTTTAACATCTGGGGAAATGGAACTTGACCCTGATTGATTCTCATCACAGGTATCACCCCAGACATTTGGTATCCTAAATTTTACTAAGGTGGCAGACTCATAGGTAGTAGATTCTCTGGTCTCACATATTAAAAAAAAATCCCTCCAGTTATTTCCTCTTTCTGAGTTTCTGACTCCTTCTTCAATCCTCTGCAAATGTCCTTCTGATGTCTCTATATTGTAGCCCAAATTCAAGGTGTCATCCTGGCAGCATATTAAGACTGGTTTTAGGTTTCTTTGCTAAAATATTAAATCCTAAAATATGAATGTTTTGATGTCAATAGATTTTTTTCCCTAATGTAGCCTGATGGTTTAAAAGTATGGCACAAAATGCTTCCCTCTCAGGTCTTGGACTGCCATTTTTTTAAAAAAAATCAGGCCTTTGACATTGATATGTAGAAGATCTTTAACACTCTCATTATGCCTTTTATGGAACCTCTCTCTTACAGTCTTCCCTGAGGATTCAGGGAACAGGCCCCTCTAAATGCTTCCCTGAAATTTTTATGTCTTTTATTTCATTCCAACTAACTCCTAAAGATAACTTCAATAATTGTGGAAGTGTAGCATGCCAGAGGTTATTAGCTCTTCCTCTATTCCTATGATTGTGGAATCTTTAATTTCAAGTATTTGGTGAATAATTCAGATCCAAAATATAATCCTGATGGTCTCCTTTCCAGGGCCACTTATTTCTTAGTTCATAATCCATGAGCAAAATATAGTTCAAGGTAAGGGCTTATGTCCAGGTTGTTGATTCTGGGAAGTGATTTCAAGAAAGAAGAATGGTGGCTTAGGAAGCATGAAATAAGGCAGAAGAAAAACTAATAAGAAATGTATTGCTGAGGTGGTCATCATGGTGAGAAACTGAGCTTGATCCCACCATATCCCTCTGAGAAGCCTCATAAAATTGCCTTACATCTGCCCACCCAAGGGATGGAAGAGGAGAGTTTTGTCATTTGATCTTATCATTCAGCTTTATCACTGAATATTTTCCCTATGGGATTTTAACTTTCTTGCACTTTTAGGTTGCACATGGGTATCTGCTGGGTTCCATGAGGAGTCCTGTATTGTGGAGTGAGGTTACAACTGAGAGAAACTGCTTGTTGAAGTAATAACTGCAGTGCAGGCAAAACCTATAAGTTCAGCACAAGAATTAACTAATTGTACTCTGATCTTTTTTTCTTAAACTTTCCCCAAATCTGGTCTTTCATTTTTGCATTCTGTTCCAGTTGTCTCATTAATATTCCTCTGTCATAGAATCATAAAATGTTAGAAAACAGAAAGAAACCTCAGGGAACTTAAAAGGGCCCCGTTGTACAGATAATGATACTAAGGTACAAAAGGGCTCATGAATTCTGGCAAGTCTCATGACAAATGAGTACTAATATTAGGTGTGGAACCTAGGTCCCTTGTTGACCTGCATTTGGTACCTCAAAACTTCCAATCTCTTGGAGTCCAGGAGGTCATGTAATTGTAAACATGTTAATTATCTATACAATGCTTCTCTGAGAATAACTTTTTACTAATGCTCCTTATATTTATTCAGTACTTTACATTTTGCCAAAGAATTTTGTTTACATCAGTCCATTTTGTGTTTCCAGGAACTCTTTAAGGGCCATGTTATTGTCATTTCATAGATCAAGAAGTAGAAGTTTAGGCTTAGGACCACCCTGTCAACCTGCAAAGGGGCCAAAGCCAAGTCTCCAGCCCCAAAATACCCCCTGACCAGCAGACCCACACCAGACCCCAGCCCCAGGCCAAGAACTGCCCACTCACCTGTGGGAGCCAAGGCCAAGGTTAGTCCCAGTACCAGCTAGCTGACAGGCAGACCCACACTGGAACCCAGGCCCCAATCCAGGACTTCCCATACTCACTGGCACACCCATGCCAAACACAGGCTTACCCCACCACAATCTTGGAATACTGCAGCCCTCACCATAGCCCTCCCCATGCAGTAGCCTCCACCTTGGGACAATAGATAGAGCCTGGAGGCAGCTACATCTCAGAATAGACAGCCCACCCTTTCAATCCCATCTCTGAGAGTAGTCTCATCCATCTTGGCACACCCCCACTGCTATTTTGAGTTATCTCCACTATTGCTACCACCACCTTTAGTAGCAGTAGCATTTGTCATAGGACACTTGCCCAGGTCTAGAAGTACAATAGCAAGGTGAGGTACAGGTAATCTGCAGGGGCACTATAAGATTATATGGTAGAAACTGTAATACCTCAGATCTGCACTGCAAGAATGGAAGAAACATAGATAATATGAAAAAAACAAGGGAGGAAAATGCCCCAAAACAAATCAAGATACTACAATACTACAATCCACGAACAGCACACTTGATGAAATGTCAGAGAAGGAGTTCAGAGTGTACATAATTAAAATAATCTGTGAATTAAAGAATGACCTAAGTGAGCAAATACAGGCAAAAAATTGATCACTCCAACAAAGACACAACAAAGACACTAGAAAAACTAGGGATAACAGGAACATATCTCAACATTGTAAAAGCTATGTATGCTGAGCCCAAGGCCAACATCATTCTAAAAGGAGAAAAATTAAAAGCACTTCTCTAAAAACTGGAAAAAGAGAGGGATGCCCTCTTTGACCGCTTCTATTTAATATAGTTCTTGAAACTCTAGCCAGAGCAATTAGACAAATGGAAAATTAAAAGGATACAAATAGGAAAAGCAGAACTCAACTATCACTATTTGCCAACTACATGATTCCATACCTAGATCCAAAAATTTCCACCAGAAAACTTCTAGAATGAATAAATAAATTCAGCAAAGTAGCAGGATATAAAATCAACACCCATAAATCAAAAGCATTTCTGTACATCAGTGACAAATCCTCTGAAAGAGGAACTAGGAAAACCACCCCATTTATAATAGCTTCAAAAAAAAAAAAAACTTGGGAATCAACGAAAGAGGTGAAAAATCTCTACAATGAAAACTACAGAATGCTAAACAAAGAAATTAAAGAAGACCTTAAAAGATGGAAAGATCTCCTTTGTTCTTGGATAGGCAGAATTAATATTGTCAAAATGACCTTACAGATTTAATGCAATTACAATCAAAAACCCAATGACATTCCTCTTAGAATAGAAATAGCAATCATGAAATTTATGTGGAAAAATAAGAGACCCTGAATAGCTAAAGCAACCTTTAGCAAGAAGAGTGAAAGTAGGTGGCATCACTGTACTAGATCTTAAACTGTACTACAGAGGAATAGTTAACAAAAATGGCATGGTATTGGTATCAAAATAGACTTGTAGACCAATGGTACTGAATAGAGGACTTGGAGAGAAACTCACATAAATTCAGTTATCTCATACTAGACAGATTCTAAAAACATATATTGAAGAAAAGATAGTTCTTCAACAAATGGTGCAGGAAAAACTGAAATCCATATGCAGCAAAATGAAATTAAGCCCTTCTCTCTCACCATGCACAAAACTTACAGAGGATTGAGGACCTAGGTATTAAACTAGAGACCCTTGCCTAAAAGAAGAAAAGTAGGTTCAAATTTTCATCATCTTGAATTAGGCCTTTATTTCCTTGATAAGACTGCTATAGTGAAAGAAATAAAATCAAGAAAAAATAAATGGGATGGATTCAGATTGAAAAGCTTCTTCTTAGCAAAAGAAACAAATCAGTGAGGTGAATAGAGATCCTATGAAATGGGAGCAAATTTTTACTGAATGCACATCAGACAAAGCAATAATCTCTAGGATATGCAAAGAAATCAAAAAGCTTAACCCCCCCCCCCAAAAAAAAAAACCTACAAATAACCTAATCAATAAATGAGCTGAACAGACATTTCTCAGAAGATGATATTTGATCAATCAACAAATATATGAAAAATGTTCATCATCCCTAGCAATTAGAGAAATGCAAATCAAAACTATTCTAAAATTTCATCTCACTCAAGTCAGAATGGAAGCTATGAAGAATGCAAATACCAATAAGTGTTGGCAAGGATGTGGGAAAAAAGGCACACTCACACATTGCTGGTGGGACTGTAAATTGGTGCAACCAATAGGGAAAGCAGTATGGAGATTCCTTGGAAAACTTGGAATGGAACCACCATTTGACCCAGCTATCCCACTCTCGGTTTATACCCAAGGGACTTATAAACAGCATACTACAGTGACACAGCCACTTCAATGCTTTTAGCATTACAATTTACAATAAGTAAATTGTAGAACCAACCTCAATGCCCTTTAGTAGATGAATAGATAAATAAGCTGTGGTATATATACACAATGGAATATTACTCAGAATTAAAAGAGAATACAATCATGTCATTTTCAGGTAAATAGATGGAGTTGGAGAATATTATGCTAAGTGATGTAAGCCAATACCAAAAAAAAACAAAGGGTGAATGTTTTCTCTGATAAGTGAATGCTGATCTATAGGGATGGTGGGGAGCATAGGAGAAATGGAGGAACTTTAGGTAGGACAAAGGGGAAGGAGGGGAAGAGAGGGGACATGAGGGTAGGAAAAATGGTGGAATGAGATGGACATCATTACCCTTAAGTACATGTATGAAGAAACAAATGGTGTGACTCTACTTTGTGTACAACCAGAGACATGAAAAATTGTGCTCTATATGTGTACTATGAATTGAAATGCATTCTGCTGTCATGTATAACAAATTAGAATAAATAAATAAATTTAAAATAAAAATTTAAAATTAAAAAAAAGAAATAGAAGTTTAGAGATCCAGTTAGTTGTGTGCCCACGATGTCTCCAGTTAAAAACTAGAATTCTGTTTTCCAAAATTGCTAGAATTCTGTCTTCTGAATTCATTTATTATAAGCCATGGAAAGATTCTGTATAAATGCTAATGGAGTACACACATAAAATCATGTAATTATTGAGCAATCTTTTATATGCAGTGCCCAAATATAATCATACACATGCACACATAGAATAATTATTAATTTGGAATACATAAAGCTTCTAGCAGCATTTTCTATACAATTATTGTTTACTATATCTATTCTTTCATTTAAAAGTTGTCGAGTACTTACTGATTGCCTGGCATTGTTCATAGCCCTGCAGATTACAGTAAGAACTGATAAAGACTGCCTTTTATGCAACTTATTATTTACACTAAAATTCATGTAATTTATCATTTGTGTCTTAGCAAGAACTCCAGCTGACTTCCTGGGTACTGTAATGTTTTTACTGATACAAGCCACAAAAGAAGAAAGGATGTTGGTTCCTTGGATAGGTAGGTGAGCCATGGTTCAAATGTTTACCTTGTAGGTTATTTTCAAAATTGTTCTTCTGTAATGCAGGGAGACCAATAGGAGGAAAGAAGGTGACACAAAGAGTTTCTGCTTCAAGCACAGCTTCCCTACTTACTGATAACATTTCCACTTAAGTAAATTTATGTCACATTCATCTCCATTCCTCTTATCCCAAGTTCCCAACTCTGCTCCACCACCAATAAAAGCATCGTCCTCGTTTCTAACTTTCAACACTTGTAATACTACTTTTGCCAGCTTGTGGTTACCTATGGAAGACATTTTATGGCCTGAAAACGCCTGGCTTAAGAAGCTTCCCCCTCCCCAAATATGCAAAACTGATGGTAACATATGGCCCTATATTTTTTCCCTTCTTGCCAGTTCACTAAAATAAATTTACTTTCAATTTACATATCCTTGTCTACATTTCAGAGATTTAAATATATTTGTAAGGTCTGTCCTGTCTATCTTTTTCTGAGATTATGCAACAGCTTTGCATGCTGTTTAGGAAATAACAGGAACTTTTATGATTTTTAGAATCTTTCATTTCCTAAGAAATTTAGACAAGCTTATGAGATCAGAAAGAGAAAGGCGAGGATGTCCTTAGAAATGTAAAATTATGTAAAATGTAAAATCATTGTCTCTATAAGATAGATATTAATATACCTTTGAAATTTGTAAACAAATCTACTGCCTATAAAATTCTAAATAAATTTATTAGATAGGTGCATGCTGTTCTTACAGAGTTTTGTTCAGGCCCTTTAAATCAAGGTCAGCTTTAAAAGAACTGTAGAAATATGAAAGGGATTTTTTTAATGCAGAGAAAGGTAGGGATTTTTTAATGCAGAGAAACTTATCATAGACCATTGAGTTTGCTAAAGTGAAAATAATATGTTTATCCAGAAACAAGACTACTTCTTTGTTCTTTAAGAAAAACTGAAAGGTTCTAAGAGGATGTCTAAATCGACTGTCTTTCTAGGGTCCAGTCTCAACCATTCTTGAGACTTTGTTGACAGGATGTTGACAGTGAAATGGAATTATCCAGTAGACAAGGAACACCATGTACCTACATGTAAGGAAGGGACAGCTGGCCTGTCTTGCTTACTTACTGTCTGATTCAGCTGTGGAGAACAGAGCTGTGACTGGGTCTTCACAAATCTATGATAGGATGGGGTTACCAACACCACCGTTATTACTAATGGGTCATGGATATGGAGTGTTGAAACCTTAGGGACTCTTACTTACCTTTGCCTTGAAAATCATAAGCAGGTGGTAGGTACTAGGGATGTTTATGAGGCTAAAAGTGTGATCGTTTAAAAAGATATTTAAACAGTAGTTCTCAACTGGAGGCAATTTTACCAGGGGCTATTTGGCTGTGTCTGGAGAATTTTTTGATTATACAACTGCATGAAGAGCTACTGGCATCTGATGGGAACAGGTATGAGTGTTGCTGCTCATCATACAATGTACAGGACAGCCTTTCACAACAAATAAACTTTGGATTAGAGATTGGTTTGGGTTTCTTTTGTTTTTGATGCTATTTTGATACCTTAACCAGATATGTTAAAATATATAGCATATTGTTACCAAGTATGTATGCAAAGATACCACTTGTTTATACCATCCTAGAGTTTACCCAATTCCTCCCTTCCTTGCTGAGTTTCACTTCATTTCTTATAACATCCCTGTCCATTCTAGACCCCCATTGCATTTCATTCCTGATCCCATCCCTACAGATCACCTTATACCTGAGTTTCAACTGAGGCATTGTATTTAAATATGTTATACTTTTACAAAGCTGGAAGTTGAATAGTTTAATTTTCTAAGCAGTAAAATGATATCATTAAATATCATATTCCTAAGCTGTGATATATCGAAGCAAGAGGATTCCTTAACGCATTTTACCTACAACACCCCCATGATATCTGAGTCCTTTTTATTAACGTATTTAGCATTATAAGATGACCATTCTCTGACCAAGGAAATACATTTCTCCATCTAATTATTCTATAAACATTTATATCCATGTAGATCATAAATGAGGAGGCACTAAAATAATTGATAGTGAATATGAGTGACCATAAATGAGAAAACAGGGAAGCATCAAATAATATAATATTCTTTTTTTTTTTTTTTAGCATAATGGAATAGATAACTTGGAGGGTCATCAAAGAAGAGAAGTGAAGGGATTTCTTTTCCAAATTTTCCGAAAGTCAGATATTTCTTGAATTGTTAAGAGCTATTACAGAATCATGGTCAAGAAAGGTAGAATTGATACAAAGAAGAAAAATTATAGGGCTAGATGGTGACTTAATATTTTTAAAAAATCTTACATTTAAATTATATTCAGAGACATGGAAAGATAAGATTAAAGCTTCAGTGAGGAGCTAACGTTGCTGCCTGTGTGCTCAATCATGAAGGTTTAAAAACAGTATAATTAAGCTTGTGCTTTCAAAGACAGTAGTGTGTCTGATGGTGGGAAAGAGTCTTATTGTGAAAGATGGAGCAGATGTTCATGCTTGTGGGACTTGGAGACAGGGGTGTCTGATATTAAGAGATCAATACTTTATGATTGTGGAGTTTGACATTCCTAATCTGATAAAGAGAAAAAATTGCTCACATGGTATAGCCTTCTTTGCTCCTCTTAAAAACACACTGCACTTAGAATATTATTTCTTGTTTAGATGGGGAGACATTAAATGAGTATCATATTATGAAACTTCCTTTCTAGGCATTTTTTTCTAGAACACATCATAAAAATGCAGAGAAAAGGAAAGAATAATGAGAGATAAGGGTCTGAAAATTCTTTTGAAAGGGTGGTTCTCACCTTCTCAGAGGCAAATCACACACATATTTTTTTTCCATTCCAAAATAGAATGTATTGCCTGTGTTAATCACTTTTAATTACTTCCATCTCCATCCCAAACATATTCCCTCATAAGAGAAAGGCAATACATGCATAGTAGCCAGTGGGGTATTTTTGTTTTTAATTTTACTTTAAAATTTCTGTACGCTACTTTGTGTAATTGCTTACTTCAAACAAGCCCAGCCAATTTGCCTAAGGAGACACGAAACACTTCATGTCCTGAGGACTTTCCATCTTCCACGGAGAGTTGAAATTTGGCATCACAGAACTCCATCGTAGCCAAGAAATTAAAGGATTTTCTATTTCAATAGTTTAGCTGCATCCAGAGATGTCAGCCTAATAGGAATGCGTGTGTGTAGTCAATAGTACCTAGGAATGATAGCAAATCAGACGTGTCAGAAAAATTTCTCTCAAAAATTGCTGCAGCTGTGGTGTTTCTGCTAAAATAAATAACAAATATATTGGCAGGCTGTTTCCATAGAAGATCAGCTGTACTGATCAATGCTGTTCTAAGGGCAGCCTGGCCAAGTCAGTTGACTATGGCAGTCTAAGTTAGTGCCACACTGATATCCTTGTTAGTCGAATTTGGGAAAAGAGAACCCAACTTTCAAAGTTGAATTCTCTAGATATTTTTCTAATCTTACACTAAAATTGTATGCCATGGCGCACGGGAGGAGGGTTGATAATGTGAATCTTTATGTGTTTTCTCCTCATTGACATTTCCTAAGTTGAACCATGAAGGTGTCTGCTGAGGGGAGGCACAGGATACCCCCCCTCACTTTCCCGTTTTTTTTTTCTAAACTGGCAATGAAAACATTTTGCATAAACAAATTCCCAATCATAACTAATCATATGAAAGCTGACAAAAGTATGTTATCCTACTCTATGAAAATACTAATCAAAGCAGCTTGTCAATTGTTAAAGTTAATGATTTAGATATGCAACACTCTGACTAAATTTTAGTAGGTAATTACATAATTATGCACAGGTTAACACAATCAAAAATAGCAGTTGCCTCCTCTCTTTAAACTATGTCAGAGTACTGCAGTCTCATTCTGAAAAATGACTATATATCCTGGTGTTTGAGAGCACAGATATGGCACAAGTCTTTCTTTTAGGAAGGATTTCCACACATCTAGATTACAACCCCTAAAGTTCAAGAGTAGGAGGGGCTTTATCTGATAGTGCTATGACCAAATTTTCTGTTGAAAACAGTATTTTTAAGTTTCTGTTTCTTCTTTAGGATTAGCAGGCTTATTATTAGTTACAGGATGATTCATCCTAATTCACATAGCTGCTTTTTCCCAGCTGGAAATTCAGTAACTACAATATCTGTTACAGATGGAAAGTATTTCAGGACAATTTCCCTTGAAACAAATTTCTGGAAAACAAGTCTTTATTGATTTTTAACATACTACTGAATTCCATGTTTTAATCCTTGTCTTTTTTTAAAAATCCATGTTTTAAGAGAAATTTCCAAAGGGTTGAATTGAAATACATTGGAGTTAAAAGGGCAGTGAAATAGTGGAATTCTTACAGGACTTTTAAAAATATGTAGCATTATTTAATTTTAGATTTTCTGCTTCCCACCCCAAATCTTGGAAGAATAAAAGAATGCACAGCAACCTGGTCATGTACATTCTCATCTCCTTCTTTCTCTTTTTCTCCTCTGTCTTTTTTCACCTCTTATGTTTCTTTATATTGAGTCCTTATTATGTCTCAGGACATATTTGGGATATTAAAATAAAAGCAACAGAATCTGAAATTTAGAGAGTTCCCAGTATCCTTAGAAAAGACACACAGTTAAGAGCTGGCTGTGAGATAGTGCTGACATAGAATTCCAGATAGGAAAATATGAAAGTGAAGTCAAGAGCACTCGATTTTGCAATAGGGAGGAAGAATAGATTTGGAAGGTCACACGTAGAAGGTCCTGATTCTGAATCTGAGTATTCAGTATATACATTGTTCCCTTTTTAGTTGGTGATGAGAGAGAGACTTCAAGTTGAATTCGAGAGCCTGTGGCACCATGTGTGGAGAAATTTAGGCCATCCAGAATTTACGTAAAGAAAACCTTTGGGAAAATATCCTACGGGGCCTTCTGGGACTGAAATGTAATAATTCCCCCCACCCCCATCTCACTTGAACATATGGAATTAATAGGCAATGACTATTTTTCTAAATCAAGATGTGTCAAAGTCTTTCTGTTCCTTCCAGAAGATAAAGTTAGTGTAACATCTGTTTCATCTGTAAGTGCTACACTAAAAAAAATTGTTTATGCCTCTTTTTTCCTTTTATTTGTATAAAAAAATAGAGATAAACTTGTTCCAAAGGGACCTAAGTGGGTAGAATACCTCTGACTGGGTGTTCTCTTGGGCCAGTGTATACTATTAAATTAGTCATGAAATTGATCAGCCATCCTCTCTTGGCCTTCTCTTAGCAGGATCTGACACAAAATTTTATATGCTCATGTTTTATTGGAGGGCATTCAGGGATAGTGAGAATGAAGGGAAAAGAAAGGCCAGGGAAGGACAAAGAGAGAGCAAATGTAATGTGATATGTTATTGAAGTGGCCACAGCTTCAAAAGAAAACAGACAAATGTCTGTCCACTCGGTCCTTTTGAGTTGTCTCTGGAGAACCTTATGGAGCCATGTTCCTTTTTACAGTCTGCAGAGGGGAGAGAGGAAGAGGAATTTATCTTCAGGATCCTTGTGTTTGCTGTTCAAAGTATGCCTCATGGAGCACTAGCTCCCCCAGTCTTCAGAACCTGTGATTCCAGAAAGATAGGAACAGAGAACACCAGAAAGCCCAATGCATATTGGGAAGAGAGTTTCCCCAGAGGGAAAGGGTAGATTGTGGGGCTTTAGAGATGATTCTTGTATCCAATATATCATGCTGAAAGCTTACATAGACGTGAAGGACCACTGACCTTGAATGGTGTATTAATTTACTAATCATATGTATTTCAAAAGTTTCTAAGTCAAACTTATCACTCCAGTGAAGTTGTAGGTGAAGCAGACAGAGGGAAAGTAATCCTTCTGAATAGACCTGGTAGCATCCCATAGAACAACAAGAGCGAACGAAGGCTCTTGAACCTCTCTATGCCTGGAGGTCACTTCCAGTCTGACAGTGACACTAAGAGCAATTTTCAGGAGCCTGTCCGAAATTTCCTCACATGACCACTCTTTTTACATTTCTGTATAGAAATGTTAAAACTTTAAAACATTTATAGTGACTTCGCAAATGACTTCAAAAAATATGACGGATTTTCAGCATAGGTGGATCAGTTCCTTCTAGACACAGTTCCTGCAATGTAGGTACCAGATCACTAAGTAGATAAGATTGGCTACAGATTGTGGTCCTCACACTGAATGAGTTATTCTTTTCCTTGTGTGATTACTTGAGATAAATGAAGGAATAATGATACTTCCCTACTAGAATGTGAATTCTTTAAAATTATGTATGTATGCATGTGAGAAATATATTTTGATGTTACCTCACTAATATTTGATTTTGATTCAGAATACAAGAATATAATTTCTATTTTACAAATTACAGTTAAGGGCTTATTTCTTAGCTTTGGAAGGCAAGATTAAAAGAAACATCAATAGCTATGCACAAGTGTGTTTTTAATCTATTTTTAATTTCTGGTTCAGTCAAACCTGAAATGTTGATCTATTGTCCTTCTTTGCATTGCATTGAGCCTATTTGCTGCTCTGCTCATAAACGCTAATATTTCTGTGACACGCACAGCCTGGCTCCTGCAGCTTTGGCATCAGGCATCACCTTGTTATTCTTTTCAGTTCCTTATTAGAGAAAAGACACTGACCTCTTACTTGGGTCTCCTATCCATTTAGTGCTTGCGAAAGGGCAACTCATCCCAAGACTTCAGAATACCTGCTGTGTGTCTAAATCTCCTTGTATTCACACCTTTCCCATTTCCATCTCAGAAGAGAAATAACAGGCGATAGACCATCTTTCTGTTTCTGTTTGCTAGTTATCAAAAAGCCCATGATAACTTACCTGCACTTGAAAGATGTCTATTCTCATAGCATTATTGCTAATAAAGAGAAAATTTTTTCTAGTAGTGAGCTCTTTTCTGCCACCTCTCTCACTTCTTTTTTCTTTGTTAATGACTACTAATTAGTATCTTTTACAAAACACAATTTTAGCATTATATTTCCTCTGTGCTTTTTGGAAGCCTGGTTTGATTCATCCCACTCCCAATTTTAAACCTGAGTTCTTTGGAGGATCCGACTTCTTCTTTCATCTAGACGTATTTCGAACATCACAGGTTAGAACTGTTTTTAAATGACGTGTCTGGTCAAAGGAACACATACTAAGTCTTTCTATTAATGGAAATCTTTCCCAGGGCCCAGACCTTCCGATGCTTTAAAGCTGATGGAAGCAAAACATTCTAGAACCCGAATTTAAGACATTTCCATACAAATTTAAACCAAACAGACAATTTTCACAGATGAAACCAAATTTCACATTTTCTTTCTTTCCTTCTCTCTTTCTTTGTGTGAGATTTATATAAGATGTCTACTTTGATCAATAACCCTAAATAAGAATCCTTCTACCACTTGACATCCATGCTTCCGACCAGGTTTGATGATAGGGTTAAAAGGCAGTGCACCATATAAAATGAAAACATCAGTGTAGGCAAGGACAGTTTTATGATGTGTGTGCTCTGTCAGAAGCCAAACTGCATACTACAGAAGAATTTAACATGAGGAAAAGAATGGAGCAGTTTCAGTAAAACAACAACAACAATAACTTTGAACAATGGGAAGGCAAAAAGTAAAAAAAGGAAAAAAAAACCCAATAACTTTGAACAATAGGAAGGCAAAGGTTTTTATAAGTTACTGCAAGAGAATTCTTTGGGGATGGTGTACTTTTTCTCAAGTCAACATGATTTCCAGTTTTACCAATAAATAATATGATAAAGGCAAGCACTAAAACAGGTAAAACTTAATACTCACATGGAAAGAAAGGTGCTGCACTGGGGACTTCTGCTCTTGATTGGCACTTTTTAGAGACCGTACATTCGTTTATCTGTAGACTTATTCCTCATTCTTCAGAAGGCTAGGATAGATGGAAAGGAAGCAGCATTCATAATCTTTCTGTGAACAAAAATTTTCAGGGTCCATCTTAAATTTTTAAAATGTTTGAAGTTTTATGAAATTAATGTCCATTTTTGTATAAAAAATAATCCAGAGTATTGAATAACTGATTGAACTTTAAGTGGAGAATTAGTTTCACAGTGGCACTGATATAATCATTGTGTTTGTGCTTAGAAGAGGGTTGGTCAACGAGTGGTTTCTCCAGCAAATAAAATCAGAGAAGATCAAAGATAGTCATGTTTGGTTAGCATAAATGGAAATTTAAAAATGAAAACAAAATTCATGTAGAAGAAATGGACTTGAATTGCTACTCTAGATTCTGAAGTCTGCCATACCAGGCATATAACAGGGGTTTCTGGGTACTATCCAATAATAATCTGTGGGATGCTTACTTTCCAAGGGGTAGAGGTATCAGAATGACTTCTTACCCAATAGGTCATGGTCAGTTCTGGGAAAGCCAGGGAAGTAAAGAAACTATTCCAGATGGCTTTGTCTCCTTTGACACCTAAAAGTATTCAAATCTAGTCACCATCTATCCCCTACACTGGCATCAACTGGTCTTTTTCATATTACTTGCCTACTTAAAACTCTTCAATGGATTACCATTATGTATAACATAAAACAAAATTTATTGCTGGGCGCAGTGGTGCATGACTGAAATCCCAGTGGCTCTAGAGGCTGAGAGAGTAGTATCTCCAGTTCATAGTCAGCCTCAGCAATGGCGACACACTAAGCAATACAGTGAGACCCTGTCTCTAAATAAAATACAAAAATAGGGCTGGGGATGTGGTTCAGTGGCCAAGTGCCCCTGAGTTCAATCCCTGGTACCAAAACAAACAAACAAACAAATAAACAAAAAAAAAACAATTTATTGACTAGTGTATGCATCCTTTCATTATTTGTCTCTTTGGGAAATGAATGTTGTTTTATTCAGTCACTTCCTCACTGCATCATGCTTTACAAACAGAGTCAACTATAATAAAGTCTGAATATGACTTTTGCTTATGTTGTTCCCTTAGTTTGAATGCCTTACCGGCTTACTCTTAATATCTTTATCATATATTTACTTAATTTCTGAAAATCAGACCAATATTACTCTCAACAAAACCTATAATGGTGTGTATATAGCTTCTATTTCTGTGTTACGTTTCCATGATTTTGTTGTCTTATCATTTTGTGTGTCTTTCTCTCCCATTTTAAGCACTTTGAGGGCAAACTGTAATGTAGGTCTTGTTCTTCTAGTAGAACTTAGTTCAATATCTGCTGCACAAGAAGTGCAGATGGAAATTTTTGTAGAAGAGGGAAGAGATGTATGTAGGAAAAATAATGGACACACAAAAAATTCTGGAAACATATTAACTTCATCACACTTAGTTTGGAAGATGAATCCCAATCCAAAAGTCAGTTTTGAATTTAGGGACATTTCAAAAGCAGTCTCAGAAGTCCTTCCTTCAGAATGTAAAGCAGTGTTTATACAAATCCAAAACTGCCTTAGTTGTCCATGACAGGGCAATAAAGTTGGTGTTGCTGAATCAAGTAAGTCATTTACCTAAACCACTGGGATGGCTTGTTATTTTTCTTTTCTTGGAAGAAATCAGTGAATAAATGTTTTAACTGATTACTTCATTTTGAGCTGATTAAGTGTTTTAAAGATCGAGTCATTATAGTATAAAACATTGACACTTCAAGGTAGGACTTTCTTCAAAGCGCTGATCCAGCTTGCAAAATTGCTGATTTAAATAGGGTAGTTAGAAGTAGGAGAGATGGGGTAAGTGCACCCAGAAAATTAAGCCAGTTTATGATAAAGAGAAGAGAGGAGATGACTTATTCATCTTGCATTTTCAGCACCTAGTGCAGGCAGGGCTTGATACTTGGTAGATGCTCAGTATAGTTTTGTTGAATAATTGAATGACTGAGTGAATGAACAAGCCAGGCAGACAGAAGGAGGGAGATATAAAGAGATGCTATATTTGGGTAAGTTTTCAGCAGAGGAAGATCACAGAATGAAAAAAAAAATGTTCTACTCTGATCATGAATAAAAAGCAGAGGAATACATGAAGTATTAGCAGAAGGAGAATAGAGCAAGCCTAGATTTTTTAAAGCTTTATGTATATGTAATTTGCCATAAACTTCACTGATTTTACGTGTACATTTTGATGGAATTTTATTAAATTTAGAGCTGTTCAGTCAAAAACACAATCTAGTTTTAGATTGTTTTCATCATTTCAACAAGTTCCCTTGTACCCATTTCTGCCAATCCTCCCTGCTATCAGCAGCCTCAGATAAACATTGATCTGTTTTCTGTCTCTATAGTTTTGCCTTTTCTAGAAATTTCACATAAATGTCATCATATCATGTGTAGTCTTTTGTGTGGAGCTTTTTCACATAGTGTAATGTTTCTGATGTCATATCACATATATCAGAGATTGCTTCCATTTCTGTTGCTGACTGGCATAGTTTGTTTAAATTATACTGCTGCATTTTAATAATTTTATCACATGACAAAATGACCCTAATTATATTAAATTTTAATTATCTGTGATGAAGGAAAATAATTATTGTTAGTCCATATGACCACACACTAAACTGTAGCAGTTTCATAGATTACAAGTAGTAATTTACAGAAGACGCTCACAACAGTCACATTTGCTTGGTAGGAAAAGTCTGGGTTTGTGAAACAAGACAACTATCATTCTCATTTCAAAATCTTTCTGTTTAGTTTAAATAATTACAGTGGAAATTCATTAGATTCAATGTACAGCTTGGGCCAGTTTGACAACAAGATGAAAATGATCGAGTTTAAACTGCAAAGAAATTGGGGAGTTGAACAAAATAGCTAATGATTCATTATGGTACTCCCAATCCATCTGAGCATATGTGAGAGCAAGAACCATTCATGTTTTCCACGTTCTGAAATCTCTTTTTTTTAACATTTATTTTTTTAGTTATAGGTGGACACAATATCTTTATTTTATTTTTATGTGGTGCTGAGGATTGAACCTAGAACCTTACACATGGTAGGCGAGGGCTCTACCTCTGTGCCACAGCCCCAACCCCTGAAATCTCTTAATGATATGAAAGTAAAAGTGGCATCAGACCAATGCCTGTTCAAAGCTTCCTCAATAGAATGGCTGCTTGGGGTTTGAGAATTTGTTATGTTATATTATTTTAATTCCAAGCCTGGCGCTGTGGAGCACGCCCGTAATCACAGGAGCTTGGGAGGCCAAGGCGGGAGGATGGTGAGTTCAAAGCCACCCCTCAGTAAAAGCAAGGCGCTAAGCAACTCAGGGAGACCCTGTCTCTAAATAAAATACAAAAAAGGGCTGGGGATGTGGCTCAATGGTCAAGTGTCCCTGAGTTCAATCCCTGGTACTCTTCCCCAAATTACTTTAATTCCAGACAGCTTAAATTTTGTTCTTATAGGCAGACAAAAGGGGATACAATAAAAATTAGACACACACACAAAACAAAAACAAACAAACAAACAAAACCAAGAAAAGAAAAAGAAGCAACTATTTAGTTTCTGCTCCTGGGCACTGTCCTTAGAACACACCCTGCAGCAGGCAGTGGAGAGGTGATTCTGGAGGTATGAGCTGGCCTGTCACGTACCTGGTGGTGAGCAGCAAGGCTGGGCAGCATCCCTGGCCTCCTTGGAAGGTTCCATTCCAATGTGTAGGAGATAGCAACATCTCTGTAGTAGGTCTTTTGTTCTGAGAAATACAAGCAACCCAAATAATACAGGTTTTGAAGTCTACATTTTGACTGGACGCTCATATATACCTTTACAATTTAAGAACAAGCCCTTTCATCCTCAAAATACTTTAAGGTGAATCCATCAGTGGAGAGAATGAAATTGCCATTGTCCAAAGGGGAACTTGCTTGTGCAAAATTTTTTAAAAAATTAATGGACTAGACCATGCATTATGCAAAACAAGTTCCTTATAGTTTTAAAGTCAAAGATCTAGAGTGAAGGCGAAAATAAACATGACTCAGTGACTTTGGCAAGTAATGTTATAAAAGGAAAATAGAGGCTTAGAGACGTTAACCAGGACATAGTTTTATCATACCTCTAAACATTTCTGAGCTTCTTTGACAGCCCAATATTATGTTAATTGTCCCTCTAAGTGTTTTCACTACCTCCTTGTCTATGCCTATACCTTATTTATAACACTATAGCTAGTGTTTGAATAGTCCAAACTCCACGGGGGATGCAAAGATAGTTTTATTATTTCTCAAAGGACCACCACGATCCTCTATTAATATCTCAAGTGAATTCCATGCCCGCCTGATTACTTTCAGGTTTTTTAGAAAATAGATTGGTCAAGTAAAATTTAAAATTGCATCTTCCTGGTCAGTGTAGTGGTTTCTTCTCTCCAGCCCAGGTTTTCATCATCAATTTGTGTGGGAATGGGGATGGAGGGCTTATCTACTACTTATCTCTTTTCTCACCATTTGGGTTTACATGGAAGGAAGCAGAAGGGATTACATATGGAGGTCATTAATTCTGTTTCTTTAAGTGATACTGCTGGAGGTCATTGTCAATCATTGTGATTCCTTGGAAATTGTCAATTGGCTGTAGAAAACTTCTCTGTTGCAAGGTGTCCAAATGACTGAACATCTTTGGAATACATATTTGGAAGCATCAGGAGCTTCCCCAGTACATAACTTCCTGACACAAAGGTCCGCTTTTGCTAGGCTATTTCTCATCCCTCCCTTCTATTGATTCTGAATGAAACCCCATCCCATAGTCTCTGGCTGCCTGAGAATCTCTACTCATGTTTCTAGCCTTCTTAGGTCTGGAACCAGCATGCTGACTTAAACCCAGCTACTCTTTACTGTGCCAATCCTTGTTCATTCAGTTTTGAGGTAAATAGTGTAGCACCATACTCTTCTAATTACATACCCTAATCAATTGCCTCATGACTGATTTTCATCTCACTATCCTGAAAGGTCCATTTCCTTGACCCGAAAGGGAAGAGAGTTACTATGATATCTGAATTTTTCAGAACATAGATTAGTATCTGGTACAGAGCAGGGGCCCATTAAATAACTGAAAAATTAATGAGTATATAAGCAGATGAGTGCATTTTTATAGTGAAGAAAAATCTGGGATGTGGTATAGCTCAGTGGCAGAATGCTCATTTAGCATGTATGAGTCCCTGGGCTTGATCCTCAGCACTGCAATAAATAAATTCATTAATAGAAGGTTACTGTCACTCCTATAGCCACAGTCTTCATAGGACCATAGATTGTGGAGTTTCAAGGAGAACCTACACAGTGCTATCATTCTCCAAGTGTGTTCCAAAGTTTAAACATCTGGAGCAAAGTTGTTAACAGAAGTTTTTATAAATTACTCTCAAACACCAATGGACGTAAAAGAGTTTCATGGAGACTTCTACCTTGAGGACTAAGACCACTTGAGGACAGGAGAATTCCATGACTGCTCCATCACTTTCTACCTGGTAGATCCTATGATGGTAATTACATGTCTTTGGCATCATGGGTTCCTCATCAGCAAAGTTAGGAAAAGAATATTACTTACCACACAGGTCCATAATGCTGAGAATCAAATCCAGTAACTCACACATGCTAGAACCAAACTAATTATCAATAGGAAACGAGTTATGGATTGAACTTGTTCCAAAATTGTGTGTATTTTTTAATTTGTTACTTCTAGACATATAAGACAGTTTAGTATATTTTGACATATTTGTACATACATGCATTATATCTTATTCTAATTGGGATCCCAGTCTTGTGGTTGTACATGACGTGGAGATTCATTATAGTGTATTCATATAATATTTTAGGCACTCAATGTTCAAAACTTTTGGCATCATAAATATTGCTTTCAATTTAATTATCCTGGTTGTTTCTAGAATAGGAATTTGAGGCATAAAGGCAGATAAAAGTACTCTGCTCAGTCCAAGCATTGTGACCCTGGAAAGTACTTGAGGGTCACTGCTTGGGTCTGGCTCCCTACAATACTCAAATGGGTCTCCCTGCTCTCTCAATTTCCTTTCAAGGAAATCCTGGACAGGTGCAAGCACTGAAAATATGCTATGAGCTTTATTAAAACTCTGAAAAGTTGTCAGAAAAGGGATTATTGTCCCCATTTTACAGATAAGAAAAATGAACCTCAGAGAGGTTAACTGAGGGGCAAAAGGTCGCATGATATTTGAAGCAAAGTTAGGATTAGAACCCCATTCCTCTGATTTGCAACCCCATGTTCTATCTGCCTTGTGTTGTTGGAGAGCCTGAAAGGTTATCACAACAGAGAGAAAGTTAATTCAGCAGCAGATTGATTAACCTAAAGGGGAATCCAATCAATGTTGGTAGAGAGCCAGGAGAAGTACTTTTCTTTCTGCACTGATGTTTTTACCAGGACAGCACAATATCTCCCATCTGGATCAGAATCAGAATTCCAAATACCAGAACAAGCTAAATTACTCTTTCCTTTCTGTAGCTGCATCTGTCTTTTGGGGGTGGTTATATATGTTGCTAAAATTTCTGGCTGGCAGCTTGGAGCAACTCTCTTTATTACACTGATTTTTGTGGTCAGCCCCGGGAACCTTTCTGGATATGTGATTGTGGATGATGAATCTAATAAAAGAGCAAATATTCACATGATTCAAATGAAAATACAAAGGCAAGCTCAAAGGCAGCTTAGATTTTCTGTAGGTCAATTACCATTCAGGAGGACACATCTGCAGCAAAACTTCCTCTGCTGAGTGGAATACTGGCTCACATTCAGGAAATGGCATTTTAAGTGTGGTTTTACTGACTTGAACTGAGAGCTTGTTTTGCTTAATCCTGAAGGAATCAAGATACAGGTAAAACCAGGGAGGTGAAACTTTACAGTGACTATAGAAGAGGAAATATGTGTGTTCCTTTCATTTTCATAATAAATAAATAGTCCTAATTTAAAGTTATCTATTTCTTGCAATTTAGCTCTGTTTTGTCATGATGGCCTTTTAAAATTTTTTCATTATCAATTCTTCTGTGTGAAGAGAACATTTATTTTTGAGTTTTTATTTTGTATTAATTGGAATACACATGCTGCTTTTAACAAGGATCACTATTTTTTTTTACAGATTTTAATGATGAATTTTCTCACTAAATCTGAAAATGGCACCACCTTACTCTTTTGTATCTTTAAAGCACTTTAGAGTCAGCATTTGCAGATTCATTATCTCACTTGATTCTCATAGCATCCTATAAAGTAGAACTTATAAAAGTTATCATTTACCATTAGGAACCCTGATGTGAGAATCCTACTTTTTGCTTTGAGATAAAGTTTGTTTTAATTTGATTATTACATAGTTTGCTCATGTGACAAAGGAATAGCCTTATTGATAACATTCTAACTTCAAATGGTTCTCCAGAAATGTTGATAACATCAATGTTTGGATAAATTATCTCTATTTTTAAGAACATTAGATAATGACCATTTTATCTAAAGAAAAAATAGAGTAACTTCATGCTTTTATCAATTTTTTGAATTATTACCCACTTTTTATCAGAAAGAATTATCCCTTATAATTTTAGGTTATGCCAAGTAAGTTCAAGTTGCATTTTATCTAGAAATTATCTATTTAATGACTTCTGCATAGTGATTTTAGGTAAATATAAAAAAATGGAATAATTATACAGTCTCTAAACTGTCTCTTTAAGATGTGCAACAAGGGCTAGGAGCAAAGAATCTGCAATATTCTTTATAATTTCATGGGGTCTTCTGAGGAAATGTGCCAATTTTATGGGGACTCGTAGGGAAAAATTTTGATTTCATGTGGATTCGAGTGAAAAGGTAAATTTCATGGGATTTCTAAAAATGGCTGGATTTCTCAGGATCCATGAAATCTATGACAGCCATGGAGAAAATGGACTGCTCTTGTCATGGAGTAAATTTCAGTGCAGTTTGGCCAAACTTTCATTTCTTATATACCTGCTATGACGCACATTGCACATTTTGAGTCATTTTTTGACCATTTACTCTCTTACTGATGCCTATGAATACCAAAGATGGTACTTTGTATACGTAACACCTAGGAGAAAATGTAGTTGGTTTGTCAGTTGTTTAGAGCATGTGTGGTGTGATCACTAACAAACACATGACTCATCTGGTCACTGATGCTGAAGTCCAAGGAAGTATAGTGGTGCCAGAGTTCTGGTGATCCTAATGGGGAAATAGAGGGACTACTATCACTCCTATAGCCACAGTCTTCATAGGACCATAGATTGTGGAGTTTCAAGGAGACCCCCTACACAATGCTACAGTTCTCCAAGTGTGTTCTAAAGTTTAAACATCTGGAGCAGAGTCCTCTGGGGAAATTGTTAAAAATTCTGGCCTCACCTCACTCCAGACCAGGTGACCCAGATTGTCAGAGGGTAGAATTTGAGAATCTTTTCTTGCAATATTTTTAAAAAAGGTATCTAATTGTCAATGAACCTTTATTTTATTTATTTATATATTGTGCTGAGAATCGAATCCAGTAACTCACACATACTAGGCAAGCAATCTACCACTGAACCACGACTCCAGCCTCTTCCCTTGTAATTTAAGTTTCTGAGTAATTCTAATCCTAATGCATTTTGAGAGCCTCTGTCCAAATCTACTTTTCTTCCTACGTTAAACTACTATGCTGTCTCACATGACTTCTCAATCTTCTGTATTTAAGACCCCTCCTTACAATGAGCCATTGAGGTGCCATTAAGTGATCTTATGGCTGACACTGGGGCTGGGTCACAAGAAAGACTATTGGGAAAGGAAAAATGCATATGCCAAGTGTGGGAGTACTGTGAATACAGTAGCTACAGTAGCTAATACAAATGTGCTATTGGTGACAATCAATGTTTTCTTGATGTAATCTTTGTCCCTTAAATAGTGAACTCTAGACAAAGTTGCAAAAAAAAAAATAAAATTTTACTTCAGTTTATGTGATACCTGCATTTTTGTACCATTTGGTGTGTATTAAGCCAGTGCAAAGAACTGTGTCTTAACATGTAAAACAGTGTTAGATTCTAATGCAGGTAATCAAGAAGAGGTTTTTTCACATACATGAATGTTCAATGGGGCATTAGAAAGTAATATGGATGCAAGAGCAATTTCCTTATTCCAGGACTGCAGGTATTGCAAGATTTCAAGCATCCCTCGATCCCCAACCATTAAATACTCATAATGCCTATTTCTAACTATATCAACAAAAACTTTCCAAACTGCCTCCTGAAGTAGAATATACTGCCTCCAATTTTCATTGGTTTTCTGAGCCTCACCATATGCACAGGTATTTTTACTTTCTAAAATGGTAATATACATGAATAATTCTTCTGGTGTAAGTCTTTCCCTGTTTCCCCTTTCTTTTCAAGGTGAAGTTTAACCTTATTTTAGCATGCAGAAACCATCATAGTCTGGTCACTTTCCTTCTTCTAGTTTCATCATCCACTGGCCTAGGTATATTGGTCTATTTAAACACTGGACTGCTTATGCCTCTGTGTCTTCTGAGGAACATTTTGCTTTTCTCAGAATATGATTTCTCTTCTCTTGTCTCATTCAAAGCATAAAGATCACTTTTTCTTTTTTTTGTAGGGCTTCTTAGGCAGTTTAATCATGTTCTTTCCTCTGTACTACCATAGCAGTAACCTATGCATACACTCTAATTACCAGCTTTGAAAGTAAGAACTTTGATATTTCTCTATACAATGGTTATATTTCTCATCATGGTCCACAACATCTTTAAGATACATTCCTACATATCTTTCTAGCATCATAGTCCACGATTTTCCACTCACAGCATTTCCTTGCAATTCCTAGAAATCATCTTGCTCTGCAGCCTCTACTCTTGAGCCTGCCTGAAAAACCACCTCCCAATAATATCACCTGTGCTACTCTGGCCCATTCTGTAAGACTCAGCTCTGTTGGTATTAACATCACTGAGAATCTCTGAGGGATCTAGGTTTAATGCTTGGTATTGAGGTGGTAGAAGCCATGCAGACAAGGGCTTTGCTTTATGGAGCTAGTAATCCAGTTATAAATCTTCCCTCTCCCCTGAGGCTGGATTAAGAGTCCTTCCTCTGCCAAATCTCTATCACAGCACTTATCTCACAATACTGTATTATGGTCTGTAAGCTTCTTGAAGGAAGATAATGAGCCAACTTTCTTTTTGTGTGTTTAGCACCTGGCATAGAGCTTGACTCATAGTAGGCACTTAAATAGTGAAAACCTAGACAGTTCACCAATTATCAAACATCCAATACAATATTTACTAGAAAGTCCTTGAGTGGATGTCTTGAGGATTTTTCCTCCATACCTTGGTTTCTGACCATATTCACATTCAGTGTTTTGAAATAGATACTCCTGTAATTTTTTAGATGTTTTTTTTTTCCTTTTCTTCATTTCCCATAGAATTTTCCTCTTGGTAATAGCTTCAGAACTCTGAATTACTAACCCCGACCTCATCTAATCTCTAGAAGGGAGAGGTCAGGGGAAGGAAAGTTTACATTTGTACAAATCATCTTATGTGGATCTTTGGTGCAAGCAATGAGGTCAACAGTAGTTCCCTCTCTACCCCTTGTCAAATTAAACAGCAGACGGCAATGTCATATCTTCATATTTTCTACTACCTACTTAAATAAAATTTAAGAAGAAAACAGAATAGCAGGCTTGGACCTGCAGACTGTGCTGTTTCTAAATCCTTCCCAGACTCCTTGTTTTTACAGCTGGATCGTATCTGATTTCATTTTTTTCATTTACCTTTCTATAGGTAAGTAGGCTTCTGACGAATGAGAAATAAATTTATAAATGCTTAAAAAGTGTCTTTAGGTATATAATTACATAATTTTGACTTCTAAAATGCTAGACTAATTTTTACAAAGAAATGTCTCTTCTTCAAATGAAATAAACTGGGCAATTAAACTTCTAATACTTTATTCTTCTGCTTATTTGGAATGGAATGAAGAAAAAATTGGGGCCCCTAATAGCATAGTAAGTGGTATTAGAAGTTATAGAAACTTTTATCCTGGACACAGAGATAACTTTCAAAAAGAAAAAAAAAAAACTCAACCTTTTTTTTTGTGTGTGTGCAGAAATGTTCCAAATGATTATTTAAAAATATTGCCTAAAATAGTTATTTAAGATCTAAAATTTCAATCAAACTGAAGACAAATATAAGGATGTTTGCATAATAATGTGAAAACAATCATCAAATTCCTTCCAGGAAATGTTTTTACTTTTGTCCCTGAATTATAAAATTATGAGTTAGAGAAATATGTTATCTTTATGGTGTACAATAAGAACAGATAATACTCAGAGAAGAGATTCATGGGTCTGGGATGCTAATAGCTTCAAAATGTGAATAACTTAGTTTGGGTGCTGGGTCCATCCTCACTGCCACTGGCATAGACCACAACTCTTGAGAGCTAGAGCAATTGGCTTCTGGTCCTAGCTTTACCTTATTCTAGCTACATTCCTTGGCAAAGAACCTTCAATTCTGAGTTCCAATTTCTTCATCTGTTAGAAAATGGGTTATTTTTTTGTGTAGAGATGAGAAAATGCATTGTGTGCATAAAAAGTAATTGAATGAGCTGTAAGATACTCTATATTAGTAAAATGTTATAACTATTGTTCATTATCCTTCTTTCTCAATGAAGCCTCTAATCTTAACTTTGTCCTTAATGAAAACAAAAATTGCACAGATGCACTGTGTATGTGGAAAAACGCTAGGCTTTTTAGAAACCTTCAGGATACATTAGCATCATTAGTAGTCATACTGCTGGATTCATTCTTAGGACACTCCGTGATGTCATTAAGCTTTCAGGTGCTTGGAAGCAAGTGATTTTTCACAAGCCAAGCACGGCGAGCAATGTGGGGAAATAAATATTCAAAATAAAGAATTTTAAATGAATTTCTTTAAAAATAGAACCTAAAATCATTTTGATGTCTTTAGATTCATTTTAAGTGAACTAAAATCAACAAAAAGCTGAAATACATTACCAATACTTAGTTCTATTTCCCTCCTAAAAGGCCATGGTTTGACTTTAAGAAAATATTTAATTCATACTGCTTCATAGTTTGTTGCTGTTGTTGGTTTTCTTCTTCGGTGTATAATTACATTCATTTTATTCTTTCTTCTTAAAGTTGTAGTTTCTATTTTTGCTAGCTTCTGGTGCAGATTTCACTATTGAATGTTGGGAATGTCAAACTGGGCAGAGAAACTCATCCAAGTGCTCCTACCCCCTTGAGACATGAACAGGACACAGGGCTAAATTTGGGGTTCCAGTTCTATCTCTCAAATGGTGGCAGGCTAAAGCTTCACTTAGCTTTCATACAAGATTTATGATAATCCTGGGACTGGCTTGGCTCTGGCACTGTATTAGATATGTGAAGATTCAAGCTGCTCTCAACATAACTCAGGGCAGAATAGGGATTGCTTTGTAGGCACTCTGGCTGTTTTAAAGTTTTCTTTTAACCCAGTGACTTTGAAATTTCTCAGTATTGTGTGTGTGTGTGTGTGTGTGTGTGTGTGTGTGTGTGTGTGTGTGAGAAAAGAGAGTCAGACAGAGGAGAGCTGACTTCCCTAGGGGCAAATCGTGTTTTCCGCTCCTCTTTATACCAAAGTTTTCCTTGCATTTTATCTTATATCTCCTCCTACAAGTTAAAGATTTGAGCAGTTTTTCTTTTCTTACCAAATTTAAGGGATGGACGCTGCAAGGACATGCACCATCCACTGGATCTTAAACGCTTTACTTGATGCACAGAAGGTAAATGTAGGACTTTTTGTTAACCCTTAGAATGCCATTTGACACTTAGGTCTTTTTTATTAGAGTTCCCAGATCCCCAATCCTTAGATATTTCTTGAGAAACAATTGAAATCTTCATTTCGAAAACCAAATGATAAAATGATGTTTTTATAGTTATATCTTTTATCAAGAATTAGCTGCAAGTACTTTTTCTAGCTGTAGAGAGGAAAGTGATAAAGAAGGAAACAGGCGTTCATATTCCAAAATCAGTAGAGTGCTTTACTACATAATTTAATTGCATTCTCATAGAACTCCTTAGGACTAGGTTTTACAAATGCAATTTTAGGTAAACAAGGATAGGTTCAGGAAGGTTAGGTGTCACATTGAAAAATCACACAGCTAATACATAGTAGCTTCAAAATTAATGTCAATTTTGTCTAATTCCAACAGCCCCTTCTTTGTCCGCTGACTCCTAATGCCTCATAGAAAGGAAAGAAATTGAGATATTTGACCTATTCAGCAAACAATAGAGGTGTATGTTCCAGTTCCTTCATTTCTAAACAATTTTCCCATGAAATAGTGATATCACCACCATATTCCATTTTAGGGCTTCAGATACTCTGACTACTCATAAATTTTTAACTAGGACGAGTACAAAGAAGATTTTGCATCTCCATCTCTTGCTTACTTATGCTCTTTCTGAAGTCTCTGCAATCACTCTCCAGAGCTTATCCCTGAGCTTCATTTAGCATCTCCTTTTTTTTTTTTTTAGAACCAGAGATTGAATTTAGGGGCACTCAAAAATTGAGCCCCAGCCCTAGCCCTATTTTGTATTTTATTTAGAGACAAAGTCTCACTGAGTTGCTTAGTACATCAAAATTGCTGAGGGGGTTTTGAATTCGTGATCCTCCTGTCTCAGCCTCTCTAGCTGCTGGGATTACAGGTGTGTGCCACTGCACCGAGACACCTGCTTCCCCACCTATCTTGATACATATTGCTATAAAAGGAAGAGGGAGGTAAATGTTTATAGAGAAAAAAGGATGGAACTACGATAGGTCCAATTATATTCTTCATGATATAGATGAGAAGTAAAAGATCCAAATTGAACACATGCCTCAACTCTAATTCTTGGTCCACAATTGACTTGAATAGGGTGCATTTTAATCCTCAATTTGCCACTGATGACATAAACAGGCATTATCTGGTTGGAAGCAAAGGTAGGAACTTCTGTGGGAGAAAACTATCTTTATATGTTCATATCTTGACTTGTCATATATCCTTGACATTATTTTATAAGAGAGTATTTTATTTGGGGATCCTGAAAAATTCTAAAGAAATGGAATCACAAACGTACATCCTAAGATTTTTCACTGTCAGTTGTTTCTGAAGAATCTTTAATAAGTTTTCTTTGCTTTTTTATCTGATTTTTTAAACTCTGCAAGGGCACAGAATCATTTTTTCACAGTACTTGCCAGTTTTCAGGGTTTTGCTTCATGTCAGGTACTGTTTTAGGTATTGGGGGTAGTAGCAATAAACACAATAGAGATTTTGTCTTTGATAGTTAGAAGTGTGTGTGTGTGTGTGTGTGTGTGTGTGTGTGTGTGTGTGACAGAGAGAGAGAGAAAGAGAGAGAAAGAAGAAGAGAGAAATGAGGTAGTGTGTGTAGTTGGAAGGAAACAGATAACAAACATACATATGTAAACTATATCAGGTATATAAATAAATGCCAATGATGATGAGTATTATTAAAAAACCTGTCATTGTACAGAGGGAGAAAATGGCTGAGGGGAATGATGGTAATTCCCATTTTATTTTGAATAGTTAAACAAGAAACCTCTGACAGGTTATTCTCTTAGCAGAATTCTTTGAGAGAATAAGCTCTGAGGTTATCTGTGCAAGAGCATCCCAAGTAAAGAGAATGGTTGAGGTGAAGGCCCTGAGGCAAAAAATATGTCTGACATTTTCAAAAAAAGCAAGAGGCCAGTGTGGCTTGGGGAGGAATAAGGTGACTGATAGAGCTAGCAGCAAGGGGTAGACTGCATAGGGCCTTTATTATAGTTTGGATTTTAAATGTTCCCCAATGGATGAGATGCTAAAAGCATGATCATCAGCCTGAGGCACAATGGGGAAATGATGGAACCTAGGTGGGGCCTAGTGGGAGGAAGTTAGGTCACTGGGGGCACATCCTTAAAGGGGATATTGAGATCCTGGCCTTTCCTGTCTCTCTGATTCCCAGTCACAGGGAGGTGAGCAGCATTCTCTGTCACACTCTCTCGCCATGATGTTCTGCCTCATCACAGGCTCCAAAGCAATGGAGTCGGCGAATCATGGACTGAAATCTCTGAAACCATGAGCCCAAATAAGCCTTTCCTCCTCATAAGTTGATTTATCTCAGGTATTTTCCACAGCCTTCTAGCCCATGGCAAAGAAATTTGATTCTACTTTGAATGAATTGGGAAGCATTAGCGGGTTTTGAGCAAAGAGGACATGCTCCAGCTGCTCTATTCAGACAGACTAGAACGGCAAGGAACTTAGTTATTTTCATTAATTGCCTTTGGAAAAACTTAGAGGGTTGTGTCTGGGATTGAGTGAGATAAACACATATATAGAATTATTAAGTGAATTAATATACGCTAAGAAGGTGAACACACTCAGCCTGTTAGTTTGGGAGCCAGCATAATTAAGTGGACTCTCTGGGCTCTATCCCAGCTCCAATTCTCACGTGTGATTTTGGAAAAGTTACTTAACTCCTTTATTCCTTGTTTCTCATCTGTAAGGTGTGAATAACAATAGTGTCTTCCTTATGGAATCATTATGAGGATTCAACCGAGTCTATGTAAAATACTTAGGACATCACCTTCTACAGAGTTAACATTCAATAAAGATTTCCAAAATCACCATATAGCATTTACACTTTACAGAGTGATTTCACATGCTTCATTTCACAAGACACTTATGAAGTAAATTATGTAAGTATTGTTATTTTCATTTTCTAGAAAGGGAATTGGCATTCAGAGAAGTGAGTGACTTGCTCAAGATCACTCATCCAAAAAGCAGCAAAGCTGATGTTTAGCCTAGGTCTTCCAAGTCCAGGTACTTTTTCATTATATTCTGCTGGATTTTAGTATTTATGTGTGTCTGAGAGGAACCCAAGACCAGGCGTCCTAAATCTAAACTGGTTGACCTTTCTACCTTATCAAAGCTCCTTATAAAACCTTTGTATAATCAGTGCACATATGCATTAATAAATGAAAAAAAATGAAACAAGAAAGGAGAACCCTGTAGAAAGAAGATAACAAATTTAGGTTGCTAGAACATAAAGCATGGATTTAGAAGACTGGATACCAATCAGTTGTTGACACATTGTATAATTCTGAGAAAATTGCCTAACATCTTGAATCTTTGGTTTCTTCATCTGCTAAATGAAATCTCAGTATATTCTCATATCTGCTGGCTAGAATTTTAAAAGTATATGCCAAGATAAAGATGGAAACACTTAAGAAAAAATGCTACATATACCACATGTGTTGCTACTATTAAACTTCTCTAAGAAAATTCAGATCTAGACACCTCTAAAATACCTTCTGGGGTTGGTTAGTAAGCATTTGCTCAAAAACTTGAATTCTTTTCACTTTTCTGGGGGAAGGGCAAGTATGGATTAAAAACTTTTGTCTAGTGGCTTAAATTCATGGGAATTTTCCTAACTAGCTTAGAGAAAGTTGTCCAAACCACCTTCTTCTTGACTTTTCATAGTAGAAAAAATTTGCCTGGTGTTTTAGTCTGTTCCAGCTACTATAACAAGAAAGCATAGACTGGGTGGCTTATACATAACAGCAAATTATTTCTCATAATTCTGGAGGCTGGAAAGTCCAGTATCAAGGTGCCAACAGGTTTGTTATCTGATGAGGGCTCCCTTTCTGATTCATAGACTGCATCTTCTTACTGTACCCTCACACAGTAGAAGAGACCAAGAGTCTCTTTCAGGCTTCTTTTTATAAGGGCACCAATCCCATTCATGAGAGCTGAGCTCTTATGACCTTATCAAAGGCCCCACTTCCAAGTGCCTTCACATTGGGAATTAGGTTTCAACATAGGAATTGGGGAGGGCAATAAAAATATTGAGACCTTAGGATCTGACTTGCCCTACTACCAGCATTCTAGTAGGGGAGGACAAAAATAAGATATTATCTCTTTCCTCATGGCATTCAGAATCTTGCCAACCATGCAAAGATACTTTTCTTAGTGGTTGATACAATTAATTATCTGGTTTAACCAGGGCAGTATTGTGATCAAATTTGGATTTGTGGAGGGTTAAAGTAGAGTCTTAATTAGTGTTAAGGTACTGGCTCCGTAGGGCCAGTGAAATATGCTAGCAGTAGGAACAAAGGCTATGTTGGAAACTTGGAAACCTAACAAACAATTGAATTAGAATGTAAAAGAACTGTTGACCAATTGGATATGGATGTTGGAGCAAAAAGAGAAGTCTAAAATTATCTTTATAAAAGTAAAGATAATTGTTATTGAAAGAGGCAGAGAATGACAAGGAAGGGTTTGGCATTGGGGCCAAGGGATTGAAGGTCAATGTGTTATAGTCATGGACATAATAAGTTCAGGGCATGTGAGGGACAGTCAGATTACATTGTAGACAGTTTCAGATGAGGTTCTAAAACATAAACAAAAGTTTGGGTTGGAGATTCAGATTTTGGGAGTTTTGGAATATAGTTGATAAATGATATTTAGAGAGATGCTAAGGAAGCTAGGTGGAAATGGTAGAGTAAAAACCACAAAAGAAGAGTAAGGAGAAATATGAACATAAAGCAGTGGGTAATGTAAGAAGACGCAACGGAAAATAAGAAGGAACAGAGAGGTGGAAAGAGTGTGGGGAATGTCAGTGTCTTTGAAGGAAAGCAAAGTAAGAGTTTGAAGAAAAGAGCACAGTGATACAAGAACATTCCATACTGCAAACGCCCATTGAGATGGACTACTAGGAGGTCATTCATGACCTTTTCCAGAACAGTTTTAGTGAAATGGTGAGGTTACAAACCAAATTGCAAAGCTGAAGGAGTTAGTGGGCAGAGATAATAAGTTTTTGCCTTTGATTTTATTTTTTCCCCAGATAGATTTTTTTTAAATAAAGGAATGGGACATGGTTAACTACAGAAGGATACTTTTTGGGTATCTAAGCATATTTATAAGAGAAAGAAGGAGGTCAGTGTTTTAGAAGAGGAAAGATATTTATCATAACTGGGTCTTATAGATGCAGGAGGACTAAATTAATTTGAGTGGAAGAAGGCTTGAGTCCTTCCTGGGGGATTGCTACCCTGAAGAGGGACTGAGGTGACTGGAATACACAGTACAGAAAGGTATTTTCCAGATCGTGACAGCCTTTTATGATGAGGGAAGGTATAGCACTGGGGTAAGCACCCTTACAGAGAATATGTTGCATTGCCTCTAAACTAAACAGCATTTAAGTATCAAGATGTTCTATAACATTAATAGGCTAACTTATGGTAAAGTTGTGATTGCATGAGCTACTTTTAAAATTTCTATCCTCTTCTCAGAGGACAAGATCTAGTTAGGTGGTTGGAGGAAGGTCACGGCTCTATGGGACTAACAGGGTTAGATGGACAGTCAATATTTTCTTTTCAATTATCAAGACCAAACCTGAACTCCAAACCTGGAATTTTGCCCAACTGTACATCCTATCTGGCTTATGTTCATTCTGATAAGGAAGTAAATCAGGATCAGATGGGTGGCAGATACCCGGCCATATGCATATTTATAATATTGCAAACTTGCCATCGAGCTGACTAAGCCAAACTAAGCATAGAAGAAATGAAAAGTTTAGATGGAAGCTGATGTTTTCAGGATTCCAGGATATGGCTCTGCCAGATCAGTGTGCTAACTTAATGAGAGAGAACAGCTCGCATTACAGGAAGAAAAGCAGCCACGTTGTCCTGATGAATGCATTGATCTCTCTACACATGGTCTGTGCTTCTCAGAGTGCCCCCTTTTTTCCTCCCTACCAAAAAATAAGTACTCATCTGATTCATTGTAAAATTACACTCAGGGTTTGGATGTTGCTCATCTGATATTGGTAGGCTTTTCTGCAAACCACAATAATTGCTCTCTGTAAATACATTGCTTCTGAATTCCATTTAGCACAGTCTTTTGTTCCTTTCTGCTCATGTCCTCCTTTGCTTTTGAGCCAACTTTCTGTTTCTCCCTTCTCAATGCACATTAGAGTTTTGGACACGTTAATAATTATCTCCTCTTACATCTTCCTTTCTAATGAACAAAATCCTACATTTTCTACTTTTTTTTTACAGTGATAAACATTAATGCTATTTATCATTTTGTGGCCATTCCTGTACCTTTTCAAGTCTTTGATATCTTATTGTAAGAAGAGGCTCTAAATTTTGCACAGTATTTCAATAGTCTGTCATATTATGATTGGTGTCCTTTTGCTAATTTTTCTCAAATCTTATGTAACTTTGTTTTTTGAATCTCGTAGATAATGTTGAAGTAATGGTTTCAAATTTCTGCTTTCTTTAGGTTCTGGATCTATATATTCTTAACAGTTTCTGAGCATTATAGGTTTTACTCCCTATGGAATTGCATATATTAACTTCTCTAGCTATCTTAACATGTACTTAGGCTGGACTTACACTTGACATGCTCCATATTCTCATTTTTAGAATACTTTATCAGTCAGTTCTCCCATACTGCTATAGTTTGGAATGTCCCCCAAGGCCTACCTGTTAAATGCTCAGGCCTCATCTTGGTCTACTGGAAAGTGGTGGAACTTTTAAGGGATTTTGGGTCATTGGATGTATACCCTTAGAGGGTATTGTGTGCTGCTGGTCTCTTCTCTCTGTTTTCTGGCCAGTATCTTGGCCAGAAAAGAGGTAAGCATCTTGCTGTACCACACATTTCCTGTCTTAATATGGCATATCACCATAGGCCCAAAAGCAAGGGGGGGCATGATCATGAACTGAAACCTGCAAAACTGTGAACTCAAATAAACCTTTCCTCTTTTTAAGTTGACTATCTTAGGCATTTTGTTACAATAATAGAAAGCAGACTAATATACATACTCGGTGGAAAACCTATACCTTAAGCATTCCATTTGTTTCTTTCTTACCTAGCCATCTCTCTCTGTTAGGTCCCAGCCTGAATGTTAAAGAAGAATTCATTTAACAGAGAGTGAAGAGAAAGGAAAAATTTCAAAGCATTTCCAAAGAGAATTTATTGTTGGAGTCCATTATATTAAGATTTTTTCAAAGTGAAAAGCTATGTATTTTCATCTTCTTCCCTTTTTTCATTAAGCTTAAAACTACTATCTGATCTTGTTCTCTCTGTTCTCAACTTACTATCACCAGAGTTAACACCTAGCTACAATCTTGCATAGGTATGGTTCTCTGGATTTTTCTATCCTGGGTCACATCAGTCAGTTAGCCTATACTGACTTAGACTTGCTAAAGTATTAAATGCTTTTGTCTATTTTCTTTTGCTATGACACAATACTACAGAGTAGGTAAGTTATAAAGAAGGGATATTTCTTTTTGTTCATGGTTATGGCCTAAAGTCACAAGTCCAAATATTTGGCTTCTGGCCATCTGTTGATAACCTTCTTGCTGACAAATTCCTTTTACTCTCTCTGCTTCCTGGCTAAAGTGAGATAAACAGCTTGCAGGTCATCATGAGGTAAGCAATTTGCAGGTAGACAGACAAGGAGTAGGCCCAAGACACAGTCAAACCAACTTCCATAGCTGACCTACTCTTAATTAACCTTTCAACCCATTCAACTATTGATCCAGTGATCACATGAATGGATTCATCCAATCATGAAAACAGAGCCCTAATCACCTGTTAAAGGGTCCCACTTTGTCCCACCTCAATGTGTCATAATGGGGACTAACTCTGAGCATGCATTTTGGAGGGCACAAACCACATCCAAACAATAGCACTAAGAATAGCCCTGACCTGTTACAGACCTGACATATTTTCATTGTCTAAACATAGTGGGCAACTTCTACACAGACTTACTTCCTAAAAGAAACATATATTGTATTGACCCATTTTTTCTGGGAAAGGAAGCTTGATGTGGGGCTTTCTGCTTGAACATTTGGTAAAACCAAGATCCCTGGGAGAGAGTAGCATTTTGCCTTTGTCTGATTTGATCAAGGCAGGAAAGAAAAGAGGTCCAACGATGGAATATTCTGGGAAGGAAGTCTATTCCCTAATAGTTCCAGTTTATATATAGAACCCCAAGAACCTCATGAATTTTAAAAAGGATTTAATTTGGAAGTATGTACATATTTTATCTTTCAGAGATATGGTAGTGTCATTATGCAAAAAAAAAAAAAAACACCAAATAAAAGGATACTTTTAGGGCAGTTGCTATAGCCATGCACTGAAAATTGTTCACTTTTGTACTGCAGAGCAAGCCTCTAGCAAAAAGTGTCACACCGGAGGACTCTGGGAGATGGGCAGCAATCTATTCATATAGCCTGAGGACCATGAGAGGTTGGTAGTGATAACATGCAGGGTAAAGAAGACATTGCAGTGGTTGAAGGAGTTCTGAGAAGCCCATTGTTGCAGGCAGAGAGGAGGAACTTTTCCCATCAGACTCCTGAGAGGAGGGGAAAGAGAAAGAGACCAAGGAGGCAACACACAGTGCAACCTGTCAAAGATGCCAAATCATAGCCTCTGGAGAAGGTTCCCTTGTGGCAGAGATCAGGGGATGGTCCTTCCAAGTCCATGTGTGGTGGCAGGGATGGAGTGGTGGCTAAGGTAGCGGCCGCAGCCCTGGGTGTGAAGGTGAACAAGCAAGGAGATATATGGAATCCCTGATCATTAATTGTTTCTTAATTGGTGCTCAGGGAAATCATAGGGCTTTTACAGAAAATTTCATTCAGGTCAATTAAACGAACACTTTTTTGGCCCTTTTCTCTGTATCTGACACTTTGCTGGAGGCTAAGAATGCAGGGGAGAAACGTGGGATTCCCACTTTCAAGTTGTTTTGTGGAATGTTTAGCTGATGTATGGAGATGATTTTTTTTTTCCTTGAGGTGATGTGTAAGACTGCACACAAACGGTCTCTGACTAATTAAAATGACAAGTTTATACAAGTTGCTAGTGAGGTGCCATGTGTTTTATTTCCTGTCCAAATATCACAGATGTTGATAGTGTATAATAGAATGTATTCAACCTGGTCAAGCCCTTATAGCAAGACACCACCAGGCATGCAAACCCTGGTTTCTGAACTAGGTATTTATTTAATAAATATTATATTATATTTATATATTATTATATGTTTACATAAATATACCTCCTTACTGTTAAAGTAACAGTAGTGAAGACTGAGGGTGTTTGACTCAAGATTTTCACATTACCTCTTTGTGTTCAGGAAACACTCAAGTTTAAAGGTATAGGACAGAACAGCTAGAATTAACTGCAGCCTGAACAAAGATAGTGTTGTTTATGACAGAAATTGATAGAAGAAGAAAAAAATAGTCATAAGTAAATTGAAAATCTTGCTTTAAATTATACTGAAAGGTTTGTGATGCTTCCAAACACTGTCCCTCATTTCTGTCACAATAAAGTACTTTATTTATTTATTTATTTATTTATTTATTTATTTATTTATTTATTCTAGTTCTCTTCTTTTCCGTGAAGAGAAAAGGAAGAGATCCAAGGACACAGAACCCTGTATTGTAGCCAAGGTTTGAGCTCAGATATTTTTGGCTTCTAATTCTCTGCTGAGTCCATTAGATTTTGTCTCCTTTTAGCTCTATTATTTGATTTTCTGTTCTCTCTGTGTTTACATACTCAAAGTGATAAAATACATTTTTGTTCTTATGTTACTAATGCAGTAGAGGTATTTTTCAATTTTCCCAAACTATAACACTCTAAACATGGCAAATAAGTGCTTTCAACAAAATGTTTTCAAGGCATGCCTTCAAATAGGAGTTAAAAATAGGAATGCAAATGCTAATAATGGTATTGATAAAAGAAACTCTGGCTTCAAAAGTGAGAAACTCAATTATTTAAAAAAATGGTAAAAGTATTTGAGGAAAATACTCTGCAATGTATGTGACTCCTAATGGAAAATTTAGTTTGGTTCTATGGCATTATCACAAATTAGATATAGTTTTCCTCAACATAGTTACCTGCACGTCATCTAGGATGATACGGGCATGGCTCTGAGACACTGCCCTTTCTCATTGTTAACGGCCCTGGAGGTGATATCCTGGTATTTAGCTTACTGTGATAGTTATAAACAGTGAAAAACTGGACTATTAAATCAAGAATTTACCCACAGAACCCAGCTCAAGTAGCCTCTTAATGTTAAGATGCACACGCCAGTCATAAACTTTATCTATCTGCATCTGCAGAAGTTAATGCTTACCTGTCTATATACTTTAAGATCATCTAATATATAAATACTTACATACTTAGACAAAGGCAATATTCTATGAAAGTGCTTTCTTTTTTATATGTCTTACCCAAAGGAGCTAAAAGCACTTATCAGACTGCCTGTCATTAATTTTCATAACATTTCTGTGAGGGAGGGGACAAAAATCATTCTGTACACTGTACATCAAATTTTTAGATAATGTCCTCTTAAGATATGCTCTAAAACTTAAGAAAGCTGGTGTCTCTGCCTACAGGGTGCTAATTCCCTAAGAATCCCTCACAAGGTCAACCTTATAGATGTCAAAACTATGTATAGCAATGAAAAGCTGAATATCTTCAAACCAAAAATTCTATCATGTAGGATGGAGAGTTGGGAAGAAGCAGGAAGAATCTGATATTCCATCCTTCTAGGATGAACAAAGAATGCTTGATTGGCCATATATATTCCTTAGGTTAAGGAATATAGACTTTATTCCCCAATCATTATATATATGTATGTGTGTTCAAAAGGTAAGAATTTTTTTTATTTGTTCTTTTTAGATATACATGGCAATAGAGTGTATTTTGACATATTATACATGCATGGATATATGTTTACAGGTTCTTAAATTTTATATCATAGATTCAGGTATGCCTGCATAGCATTGCTTGGTGTTGAAAGGCAGCCTATGTCTGTATTCATTTGTTTTCAGATTCATCACTTCTCTGTTCAGCCCCATCCATCTGATTTGCAGGGTTGGGACAGGAATACAGTTGTAGACCTACACACCTTGTATCTAAAACCATGAAATAAAAACTAGAAAAAAATCTCCTAAATACATTACATCCTCCTCCATTGACACGTAGGACTTCATAGTAACTTGTGAGGCAAGGTTCAAATTTAGAATTCTTATCATAGTTAGATTTATAAAAGTGGACCCTGTTATGGGCTGAACTGGCCTCCTACAAGTCATATGTAAAAGTTCTAATATCTAGTATCTCAGAATGTGATTAATTGGGAGATAGAGTATGCTATTCAGATTTCTGCTTCTTTAGCAAAATACCTGAGATAATCAATTTACACAGAAAAAGGCTTATTTTGGATCACAATTTGAGAGGTTCTAGTCTATGATCACTTGACCCCATTGCTTTGGGCCTGAGGTAAGGCAGCACATCATAGCAGGAGTGTGCGGAAAAACAAAACCATTCAGGTCACAAACCAGGGCACAAGGAAAGGCCAGGGTCCCATTATCCCCTAAAAGAGCACACCTCAAATGACTTTAATCTTCCCACTGGTTCCACTCCTTTAGAGTTTCTACCACTTCCCAATAGTACTACCCTGGAGAACAAGCCTTAATGCACAGGACTTTGGCAGAAATTCAAGCTCCAAATGATTGAATAGAGATTTAAGAAGTTAATTGAATTAAAATGAGGTCATTGGGGGTGGGCCTTAATTCAATACACTGGCATTCTTATAAGAAGAGGAAATGTGGACACAGACACCGATAGTGGGAAGACCATATGAAGCCGCAGGGAAATGGCAGCCAAGGAGAGAGGCCTCAAAACAAACAAATCTTGCTGACACCTTGATCTCAGATTTCCAGCCTCCAGAATTGTAAGAACATAATTTTTTATTGTTTAAGGTACCCAGTCTATGGAACTTTGGTATGGCAGTCCTAGCAAAACAATACAGCTGCCCAATGTCTGCCCTAATCTCAAGTACCCATAAATATGATGAGACATCACTCATCAGGCTCTATTGTATAGCACAGCTGACCTTAAAATAGGAATATTATTTTGGATTTTATTAGTGGGCCCAAAGTAATCACATGAGCCATGAAAGGCACAGCGCTGATGACTAAAGGAGAAGTCCTACAGATTTGAAGCCTGAGGATACCATGAACCATTGCTGATTTAAGAGGGAGGGCCTTGGGGGGGAAGGAATGCAAGTGGCCTTAGTTGACATCAGAGAGACTCATCAATGACAGTTAGAATGGAAGGAGGTGTTCAGCCTCACAACCAGGAGGAATTAAATTCTGCCAACAACCTGATTGAGCTTGATAATAGATTCTTCTTAGAACCTCGATAAGATCCTAGCTCAGTCAAGACCTTGACTTTTGCCTTATGAGATCACAAGCAGAGAATCTATTTGAGCCCTATAGAGAATTATATGATAATAATAAATGGGTATTGTTTTAAGTTAATAATGTGTGGTCATTCACTATGCTGCAATAGAAATTACTGCAGTATCTTGAAAGTTTCAGTTCAGAACAGGATAGTAGTAACTCTACAGCCTTTGCCCTTTTTTCCCGAATCCTAACTGAATCCCCTTACTCTGAAGGCAAGGCTCCTCAAACACTGGGGTTATGACTACACTCTCTGAAAACCATTATTCCTTGGTTACTCTTTGGACCTATATGTGTACCCATTTGCCTCATGGTTCACTATCAGGAGGACAGAATCATGGAAGAGGCCCACTCAGGTCCAGAGAAGCAGAGTCTGGGTGGTTTGGAAAGGAAATTTCAGACTTCAAGGGATCAGGAGCATAGCCCACATTAGAGAATGAAAAGCTCAAGGTGACTAACTTCCCTGGAGTGTTGAATTCTTGCTGGGCTTTGGGCATGGAGGATTGGAAGGGAGCCATTATCAGAGAAAGGACAAGGGGGACTTCTACATCTAGGACCTATGATGCAGACTCCTGTTGATTGGGTCTAAGGATTGACTGGGTCTAGTTAGTACCTTTATAACCTCAGTTCCTGTGTACATATATGAATATACCAGAGTGAATCATACCATTATGTACATCCACAAGACACTAAAAACAACAATAACAACAAAACAAAAACAGAACTATAAGTAAATAGCAGAAAGAAGAAAGATCAGTAGACTAGAGGGAAGAAAACAGGGTGGGAGGATGGGAAATGAAGGGGAACTGCTAGATAATGAATTAGAAAAAAATATATTCCATGCTTTTATAATTATGTCAAAAGAAATAATTTTAGTTTGTGTAAAAAACTAAAAATAAAAAGGGATAATAAATAATAATAATAATAATAATATACCAAAGTTCCCAGACAAAATAGGTTAGGAAAATTCATTGAAATAGAAAGTTAGGGGTTTTTTTTCTTTTTAAATCAGAAGAAAAATATAATAAAAATGGAATTGAGTTTTCTTTAGTATGAAGTTAGGTCTAAGCTGGATTTTAGATACAAGTGATTAAATGAAGCATTACCAAATGAGAATGCTTTAAAATAATCTTAACACTAAAATGTAGGTAGTAATAATGGAGTTATGTTAAAATAGCCAGTAAAATATTTTTTTAAGACTGTTGAATTTGAAATTACAATAGTGTATCTAAGTGGAAATGTTTTGTATGCTGTTAATGAGTTGAAACAAGAATTTAAGAAAAGATAAACATAATTGGAAAGAGGTACTTCATCACAATACTATGAAGATATCTGAAAGAGTAAGAATGTAAGATTTTTTTCATGGGGGAACACCAAAGGATGAGAATGCGGGGTTGTGAGAGTTCAGGCACAGAAGTAAACGAAGAGAAAGGGAGTGCTCAGAGTGAAAGTTTTTTGTTTTTTTTTTCTAGAAGGTTCTGCAGAGAAGGGCCTGAGTGAAGGGAAGGGTGAGGTCCTAAGTAAACTCAACCGAGTGTGTACCTGGCATATCCTCAATGTGAAATATAGCAACTAGGATATTAAAGACTAGGAAAAGGAGCTAGACATTAGGTGGTCATCACAGGCCTTGAAGAGACCATCTCCTGTTAGATGAATTAAAATAAAATCCACTGATGAATAAATAATCAAACCTTAGTCTTATCATCCTTATCTGTAGTATTAATTTTCCAGGAAATTTGAAGAATATCTGATACAAAGATTAATTTGGTGTGCATTATGTTAGAGGAAAACTATAGAGCCAGAGTTCAAGGAGTTTTGCTTTGACATTTCCTATTTCTGCTTGCTCAGGATATCAGATATGATCCCCATTCCATTTATCTGACAGAGCAGGAAACAAACAAAAAAATACCAAATGTGAACACCTGGCTGAAGATGTTGTGTGAATTATGAGGATTCTGGAAATCAGGATCTAGCATCTGCAGTGGACAGTCATTCAACCCACACATATTTGTTGAGGGCTAACTTGATGCTGGTGACTATTCTATGTGCTAAGTTTCAAGAGGAAACAATATAAAACCCTCACCATAAAAAAGCTTACATTTAAGGTATATCAAATAGACAAAATTAAATATAAAAACAAAAGAATGCTTTCAAATACAGAAATAAGTTTTCAATGCAAATTGCTTTTACTTTGTGTTTTCCAAATTTATTCCAATGGCACCATCTTCTAATGTGTACTCTACCAAAACTTTTCCTTGAATTTTGAACTTAGACTGATTACTGAATCTTTGTTCAAAAGTTTATTTGCTTCCCTTTGACTATATAATCCCTACTATGATCTTAGATTTCCTTGGTAACCAAATTGGAGACTTGGGTATTATTTTAGATGCTACTCTTGGCAATTAAATCTACCAGTCTGTATACCTTGTCATTTTCCCCCTTTGGTATATTTAGAACACTTTTTTATCTATGTCAACTTATGCTTAGTTAACTAAAGGCATTATTTATTGTTTTGGATTCTTTAAACAGTCTATGGACAAGTCTGTCTCCTTCCTAATTTGAACGATCCTCTTCAGTTTATCTTAAACCAGAATTACCCTGAAACTCAAATGCAATCCTCTTCTATCTTCATTTAATATCTTTCAAAGATTTCTTGTCACCCAAGAGAATGGTATAAATACCTCAGTGAGGTGTGCCCAGATTTTTGTGACCTGACCTCTATTCAACTCATCAGGACATATTCCACCATTGTCCTTCCAACCCATTCTGACCCAGCTCTAGTACTGAGACTTCAGGAAGTGCATGGACCCTGAGGATTCACTGCACTTGGTTTCAAGCCAAGCTCTGACATGTCATAACTACAGTAGGTAAACCTTGCCCAGGCTCCATTTCATCTTCTCCAAGATGAATGCACTATTACACTATTACCTACTTTATTAGATTGTTAAGAAGATCAAATAAGATAATTTGGGTCAATTTAACATTTAAGAACCTCATATTTTAACTTCTAACACATGCTCCAAATGATAGCTTTTATTATAATGACCCACCCTTTTCCTAGAATACTCTTTCTCTAATGTTTACCTGGGTGTTCACAAAACAGACTTTCTTTCTTCAGACTTCATTGCAGTGACAACATTCTATAAGATACTCCCTAAACTTACAATAAGTAAGTTCTGAGTTTATTAGAACTCATTCAGTCTCAATTCTATAATATTCTATTTGTAAAACTGTTAGCAAGTAACATTTTCTGTATCCTCAATTTTCTCATTTGTGCAACAAGGACAGAAATCCCATTTTGTGATTTTTCTGTATTAATTAATTAATTATATTTGTATAGGACAGTGGAATGCATTACAATTCTTATTACACATATAGAGCACACTTTTCCATATCTCTGGTTGTATACAAGTATATTCACACCAATTCATGTCTTCATACATGTATTTTGGATACTAATGATCATCCCATTCCACCATCATTAATTAGCCCATGCCCCCTCCCTTCCCCTCCAAACCCTCTGCCCTATCTAAATTTCATCTATTTCTCCCATTCTCCCTCTCCCTACCCCACTATGAATCAGCCTCTTTGTATCAGAGAAAACATTTGATATTTGGGTTTTTTTTTTTTTTGGAATTGGCTAACTTCACTAAGCATTATCTTCTCCAACACCATCCATTTACCTGCTAATCCCATGATTTTATTCTCTTTTATTGCTGAGTAATATTTCATTGTGTATATATGCCACATTTTTTTATTCATTCATCTACTGAAGGGTATCTAGGTTGGTTCCACAGTTGAGGTGGTTCCGTTCCCAATTTTCCAAGAAATCTCCATACTGCTTTTCATATTGGCTGTACCAATTGGCAGTCCCACCAGCAGTGTATGAGTGTAGCTTTTTCCCCACATCCTCGCCAACACTTATTGTTGTTTGTATTCATAATAGTTGCCATTCTGACTGAAGTGAGATGAAATCTTAAGGACAAATAAATATACCCTTTCTCTCCCAATACACAAAGGCATTCTCATCTCCACTTTTTAAATCCATTTCTTTGTGCTTTCATATTTCAAATATTATTAGAAAAGCACTGCACTTGGCTGTTTTATTTATTTATTTTTTGTTGCTATGACAAAATATCTTAGTTAGACTGACAATAAATAAGTTTATTTAGCTCAAAGTTCTGGAGGCTGAAAGTCCAAATAGCACTATTCAGGCTGTTTGCAGACACTCTCCCTGCATTCTCCTTAATTTGCATCATCTGATGGTGGATATAATAGCAAGAGTTCAAAACTTCCCATGTTATAGGTTTGGTCTTGGTTCCTTTAAACTTTCCTTGAAACCCCTACCATAAGCTTGCATCATTTAATTATTCCTTTCTACCTTACATTCAGAAAAAAAAGTTTTTATTTATAAGTTTGATGGAATCTGGGCATGAAGTCAACCACATTTACATGCTTATATTTATTAAATATGAATGCATGGGATTGCATACAATGTGTATGACCAGAGTCTCCATCTATGTAGACAGAATCAGCTGATGCAGATGATCTGGCCAGTGTTAGGTATTAGCAAGTGGAAGTGTGGTAGAAAAGTTTCTTTTAAGGAAAACTGGCTAGTACTAGGAAATACACATGGGCATGAACAGAAGAATATTTTTTTAAAAGCACCTTAAAAAGTTATTCCATATTTATTTCTGTAATTGTGCACAAAATATGCATTGACAAATACTTTTAAATAATTATAGGTATAATGTAATAAAGTAGAATTCTCTATCAGTGGTATTTAAATATTTCATTTGGTTGTTATCATCCTTTTTCAATATTGCAAATATATCTCTGCAAAACTATCCTGACAAAACTCTAAAATCTCTGACAACCATGTTATTTGAATAATACTATTTGAATGATTGTATCATAAGATGAATGGAATTGATAGAAATGTTTTGGTCGATTTTTAATAATGCCAGTGCTTGTATTGCCCAGCTGAGGCATTTCTTATAACACTTAACAATTGGTCAGTAAATGAAATCTCCAGTAGGCAACCCACAGTTTCATTTCCATCTGCCTGTCTTTCTAAACATAATTGCCTGCAAAGGCTCTTGTTCTATGAGGTTTTAAAATTGTAAGAAGTGCTTCCTTGATTGATACAATATGAGACATTGGAGTATAATCTCCAGGGATTGAGGCCTGTCTTTAATAACCTTGCAAGTTTGTAGGTGGTGTACTAGCAACTGATTGTTTAAAAGTTTCTATTTACTCTATAGCCTTTTGCTTTCTTTCAAAATCTTTGCAAACCATTTGGACCATGCTGATTGGTTTCTTGAACGAGTTGACTCATCTTTTGCTGTTTCTTTCATTCTGCTATTGAAAGAAATGAATCGCCAAGAAGAGTGAACCTTGAGCCCAGATTGAAGCTTGGTCAAAGCAAATACCAAGCCAAATAAATCAGTGTTTCCTTCAGCTGGATTGCTGTGGGCTAAGTAAGAATGGGATATTCATAAACAGAAGATGTCAATTCTCACTTAACAGAGTAGAGGGAAGTTCCAGGAATAGGGAGATCCTGACAGCCAATCAAATCATTCTGGATTGGAATGGCTCGGAGAAGCTTGGAGAGAGAAAATGCCATAAAAATGCATTGAGCTAATTTCACGCTTTTCCACCTTCAACTTTTGCACAAATTAAATTTAATGCTCTTCAGCCTGAGTGGTCTGCATGCAAAATGGCACCACGTGGTTGGGACTGATGGAGATAAAAAAGGGTTCAGTATTATTTTCAAAATAGTAAGAAAATATTTGCTTTGTTATCATGAGTAATTTCAAAGTAATTATAATGTCCCCTCCTCCTCTCCTGAAGTAACTGAAACTCTTATGTCTCACACACAACATTAAAATTATACTCCTTATTCTTCCTTGATATTAAATATCAAATTAAGATTAATAACTAATTCAACCTCTCTTGGTATCAATTTTCATGTAAAAATGGGGGGTTTGCTCTTTAGATAATCTCTAGGACACCTTCTCATTCTAATGCTGTAAAATCTAAATAGGACCAATCTTTCACTACTGTCTCAATATAAATGTCAGAGTAAAACTGCGCAGGACAGAAAGATGCATTGTGAGAATGGTTTTTACCCTATCTTCAAAATAGATGCATTTCTAATTTTCAGTAGAATTGCTAAAATCAGATTTCTAACCAAGATGTTACAAATCCAAATTAAATCTGCCAACATAAGACAACCCTAAGCAGTAGCTAAGAATTAGGTGTTAGGTGTCTGACCTGTAAATACATGTGGGAAAGTCACACCCAAATGTATCTTGTCTTTCTTCTCTTTGTTTCCCTGGTATAGAATATAACATTAATGTACTGAGGAGCCTTGAAGTGGTTTTGGAATTAGATGAAAGGCTGCCTTCTAGATCTGTTCCCTCAAGAATGAGATGATACACACTCACAGAAACTATAAGATATAAGAACTGGGGAAAGAATCTAAAGATAGGAAGGAATCTGACAAAGTCATCAAAAATTAGTTTTTTTCATAAGTTTTCATCACAGTTAACATATTCCTCCTGCTCTTTAAAACTGCTAGAACATTTTCCCTCTATTTAATTCTATAATATGGTTGTAGTTCAGAGCCTGGAGCGTGAAAATTTCTGCCTAATAATTCTCAGAGGGATGCTTTCTCCAATAACTCCTGTGCAACTGACTATAGTCTTGTGATGATGAAAATAAGGACATGGAGTTTTTTGCCGGTTACTCTTATTGGGTTGGACTTAATTTTCTTGTTTATTTTTGATGAGGCAAAAGAAGTGATGAAAGCCATTTAAATTTTTTTTTCTTAGAGTAGAAAGAATATAAAAACATTGGCATGTAAGTGAAGACACTGGGTCACCATAGTTATGATCTTTGTTTCCTCATTACAATGACACTCTTGTAAGAGAGGAGAGTGCAGTGGAGTCTACTTACTACACCACAAAAAAGCAGAAAAAGAGTAAGAGAAAGTATGTTTAACTCAAACTGAACTAAACCTTCTTCCCTAGAAAATGCCTAAAGGACCTCAATGTTTTTTTTTTTTTTTTTTTCACCACAGCATCCCTATGAAGTATGAAGTGACTTTCTAAGATTTTATTTATTTATTTATTTATTTAATTTTTTTATTGTTGGTTGTTCAAAACATTACAAATTTCTTGATATATCATATTTCACACTTTGATTCAAGTGGGTTATGAACTCCCATTTTTACCCCATATACAGATTGCAGAATCACATCAGTTACACATCCATTGATTTACATATTGCCATACTAGTGTCTGTTGTGTTCTGCTGCCTTTCCTATCCTCTACTATCCCCCCTCCCCTCCCCTCCCCTCCCCTCTTCTCTCTCTACCCCCTCTACTGTCATTCATTTAGATTTCATTTTTTTATTAGGAATTATAGTGAACACATTTGTTTGTGCCTTGGGCAATCTTAGCCATTGGTGGAATTTTTTTTCTTTAATTCAAGCAACGTATCTTTTGAGAAATATTATTTTATTTTTCCCTGAATATTATTATTTCCCTTTATTTCTCTAAACCTCCATTTAAAGTCCTGAAAGTAAGCCAATGTCCATATTTTCTTTGCTGGAATCCATCCATCCTCTGCCAGCCCCTCTGTCTCCAGGAGCTCTCCTTCTTCTTGCTCTTCTTTCTCTTTCCTCACCTCCACTTCATGCATTGGTGGCTCCATTTACCATCTTTTTAAAAGTTGCCCAGATACCTCTGTGAAACCTTCTCTATCTGTCCCAGAAGTGCTCATTGCTCCCCAAAGTACCATGGAAACCTTCCATTAGCACTTATCTAATTGCTCTGTGGTTATCTGCTTGCATCTGTTTCTCCCTCTGGACTGTGATATTCTTAAGGGCATGACTGTGCCTTTGTCAACTTTGTATCCCTAGTGTCCAACCTAGTACCCAGGCACTCAATAAATGTTTGATAAATGAATGAATCAAGAGCAGGATAAAAGAGTGGGAAGTAGAGTGCAGCATAAAAGAATTAGAGCAAGCATGTAAAAGGCAGCATAAAGGGCTGTCAACTGTCCCACTGTCCCTCCCCACAGCCCCTCAGGGAGACAGTGTCAGTATCAATGTAGACAACCTCAGGGAACTTTGAAGTGAACCTGGAACTGGTCAATAGGATACATACAGTAAAGCAGGTAAAGTCACTGATCTGGTATATTCTGGGGTAGCAGTTGTCATGTACTTGTGTCCTAAAAGCTTGATGATTTTGAAAGCACCTTAGATAAGCTTACAACCTGATAATCTGCAATCAGGGGCTGATAGTGATGAGTTACATTTTATGACTTATCTTTTATGGCAGATGCCTACTAAGCTAGGTACTATCTCTATTATTGATAATCATCTCAATATTCCTGGACCATTTTCATAATTTCATATATGACAGGGAAAAAATGGCTAAGAAAGGTTAGCAATTGCAAACTAACCATACAAATGTTGTGTTGGAAAAATCCAAACTGTCTCCCTCAAGTAAGGTCAGAATCTACTCCTGCCAGAGATTCTCCCCAGGAAGATTTCCTGAAAATTACATCATTTGATGTGTGTAAAAGAGGCCCCACTTGATTGTAGGGGCCATTGGAGTCCTGTGATTTGTTGCTTTCTGCCAGAAAGACTTCAGAAGTTCCTTAATCACTTCCTAACAGTGCTCAATTGGATCTTTACAAGGGTTATATTTTGCTAGAGTCAACAAGCTTACAGTTTAGCATGAGCTCTGGTTTGCAGGAACATGAGGACACCATTCCTCCAGAGTTTGGTTTAGGACATTAGGCAGATAAAATACCTCAACCTTCATATATTTTGCTTTTCAACCAAAATTCACAAGAAATTCTCGCATACCTGTTCCTCTGACATATGCTTATTCTAGTACTGCCAGGTGGTTCCTCCCAGATTCACGTTTCCACTTCTTTACTCCTTTTCTATGAGACCTCAGTATCCTGATAAACATACCCTCAGAGTCCTCACAGAGGACAACCTTTGCCTCCTTTAATTAACTGAAACTCAAATGTCCCTTAAGGCCTTTGACCTTTCACCTTTACCTATCCATGGTGGGTGTTGATTATTGTCTCAGTCCTGAAGAGCTAAAAGTGTAGGCTGTCATTTCTCTTAAGTCCTCTTCACCATAGCTGAGCTGTGAATCTTTAGCCTTTGCTCACAAATCTCTGTCTTTACTGGCTGATCTTTCTTTTTCACTGTGATTTGTGTAATCTTTGGGAGACAGGGAAAGGTCTTTATGTCTCTGACTTCTCTCTAGCAACTAGCAATTCTATATGTGTTATAAATAGCAGCATAGTCCTTTTTTGAGACTCCTTTTTTCCCTCCTATCACCTATGTCTTCTCATAACTGATATGAATGTATTCTGCTGTTCTTATTTCTTATAATAGTTTTTCCCCCATTAATTTATAGCATCATGCATGAAGAACATTAAGACAAAGTTTCCCTCAAAAAGCGGCTTGCACTGTGTCTCAAAGTTTTAATGTGAGGTATTTTCATAATTGTTCAGTTCAAAATTCTTATTTTAGCTATAATGTATTCTTTATCAATTAATCTTTAGAATTTTATAGTTTTAAAATATCTGCCCTGTCTCAAAATTAAAAAAGATTAAAAAAAGGCTGGGGAGGTAACTCAGAGAGGTAAAGTGCCCCTGGGTTCAAGTGACAGTACCAACCAAAAAAAAAAAAAAAAAAAAAAGTATGATTTCATGCGTCATTTGTTTTTGTTTCATAATAATTTCACTGTGGTCAGAATACACAATCTGTGTGAATTAGTAGATAATTATCTAGTATTTGCCTGCTGTCCATATTCCCCTCTTAAAGTGGTTCATGTGTGCTTAATAATGGGGATTCCTTAGTTGTCAGTCCCAGGGTTCCTTGTATGTTCTCTCAAATTTCTACTCTCACCAGTTCTTTATCACTACCTATTTGGGGCCTAATTACTGAAGAATAATATAAAGAGCTATGTTCAAATTTCTACAATGGCCGTGGTGTATCTACTTTTCTCTGTATCATGTTTTGATTTTGTGATTTTAAGCCAATTTATAAAATTCTGAAAGTTTTGAATACAGGGTTTTCTGTGTTGGAACTTTATCATTAAGTTCTGACCCTCCTTTCTCAAGTCTTTATTAATTCTTGGCATAATTCTTTGGCATAAAAGTAATTTCAATATTCTAGCTTTATTTTGGTTGCTATTTACTTAGTGTATCTTTGCATTTTTTTTTTTTTGCTTTCAATTATATAACTTCTTATATCTTAAATTTCTCTTTTGTGTTTCTTCTTATTAGTTGAACATGAGAGTAGAATGTATTTTGACATATTGTACATATATGAAGTATAATTTCTCATTCTTCTGGTTAAATTTGTCTCTTTGAAACAGCAGAAGGCTGGCTTTATTTCTCATGCTAAAGATCATTCTCTGAAAGGAAGTCAGTTCATTTATTCACTTTATTGCTGACATTGGACTTATTTCTACATCTTACTGTGTGCTTTTTAGTTATTCTTCTTTTCTATGAATGTTTTCTTTTTTTATCGATTGAGGTTTTATTTGTTTCCTGATTCTATTTCTTTTGAGGTGTAAAATTCATTTTTATTCTTTTTGTGGTCATTCCTGATGTTTCAACATTCATGCTTAACAAAGATTAATCGATCTTAACTACTCCTGATCACAAAGTTCAGAATATTTTGTGATTATCTCTCATCATTGACACGTTATTTATTACTGTCCAGTATTTCATCTTCCTCCTTCTTAAATATCTCATTAATAAAATATTTTAATTTTTTATAGTGTGAAATTGTCTTCTAACTAATCATATTGCATTCCTTCTGGTATCCCTAAGATGTACTCTGTCAACCAATGAATCCTTTGTTTTAAACAAACTTGACTTTTATTTAAAAAATTATAATACACATACAAACTATATACAGATATTAAGCATAGGGCTGACAGGTTTTCACATTCACATAACTACCAGCCCAAACTTGAAGGTTACTAGCCTCCCACAGCATCATTTATGTTCCCTCTGTCCTAAGTCTCTTCTTGCTTCACTGTGGTAATCCTTTTTCTGACCTCTAACACCAGAGACCAGTTTGCCTAGTTTTGAGCTTCATCTAAATAATATCAAATAGTGCACATTATTTTGTGATTAATCTCTTTTGGTCAACATTACGCTATTGAAATTTATTCATGCTGTTCCATCTAGTAGTGGGTAATTCATTCTCCTACTCTATATAGCCTGTCATTGCACAATGTGCTGAAATGGATCCTTATCCTACTGATGGATATTGGGCTAGTTTTAAGTTTTTCACTATTTTTAAATAATGTTGCCATGCACATTCTTGCATTTAACTTTTGGAGCATAGGTGTCTACAACTGTATGTATTATATTCCTACAAATAGAATTACTGCATACTAGAACAAAAGTGGGGTCATTTTAAGAAAAGGATAAATGGTTTTCCAAAGTGATTATAATAATTTAAATTTTTTTATGAGTTCCCACTTCTCCATAAATACATTTTTAACTTTTAATTTTGATATGACTTTAAGCCCTTTAAGAATTACAGAAGTATGACGGAATCCATATATATTATTAGCCATATCTCACTTGAGTTAGTGTCTTACATAATCATAGTACACTTATCAAAACTAAGACATACTTAGTTTCACTAGACATTCCACAGATATGTCTGTTTAATTTATCCCACAATCCAGTCCAGGATCTCATGTTGCACTTTTTGGTCCTGTCTTCGTAGTTTCCTCTACTTATCTTTCATGACCTTGACATATATAAAGGGCACATTTAGGTTTCTTTGTAGAATGTTCTTTAATGTGGTTTTTTTTTTTTTTTTTTTTGTATATTTTCTCATGATTATATCAATGCTATGCATCTTGGGGAAGAATGCTAGAAATAGGTTGTACCCCACTCAAGTCATCAAGTCCGAGGTTAAGTGACATTATGTCCATGATTGTGATGCTAACTTTGATCACCTGGTTAATGGTATAAAGTCCAGCTTCTTCCATTGTAAATGAATTGCTTTTCCCATGTGGAGGAAGAAACTTTGAAAATTTTCAAATATCCCACTTTTATTTAAAATTTTACTGTTAATTTTAGCATCCCTGGGTAGATCCTACCTGCATCATTATTTCCATGTTATTCCAATGGTGATTTTCTATTTTTTCTTTTTATGTGGTGCTGAGGATCGAACCTGGGTCCTGCCTGTGCTAGGCGAGCACTCTACTGCTGAGCCACAATTCCAGCATGATTTTCTATTTTTTCATTCCTTCATTTATTGACTTGAATTCTCTCATAAGGAAGTGCTATTCGTTTTATCTCATTTATTCACTTATTTATATCATGTGGACTCAAGGTTATTTCCTGAATTAAAACGCAATCCTGTTGATATTTATTTTGTTGCTCAAAATGTTCTGATTTTAGTAATAAGGAATAAATGGCAGAACATACCCCATTCTTAATTTTTTTTTCATGCTTCTTTACTTCTTAGTATTAAAAAATGCTTCAGGTTCAGCTTGTATTTTTCCATCCTGCTATAAACCACTTCTTTGAGGATCCCTGGTTGCTTTTATTTGAGAATGACATTTAGAAACCAAGAGATCTGGACACTAGTTGTACTCATCTCTGTGTGGATGTGAGTGTTTTGAATTCCTTTCATTATATAGAGCTACAAAAAATGTATGCATACTAACCCAGGCATAAACACACATTGTTGTTATCTATCTACCTATTGATCACCTTTCTAGATCCATCTTAATTATAATCTATGAGTTTATGCTGATCACTCTGACTCCAGCACACCAGTGTTCATGCTAACCTTTTCCCTTTCATTACTTGTAACTTGTTTTGTTGACACTGATAAACCTGGCTTTCCTTATTTACTATATATTTACCTATTTGTTCAAGTCTCATATACAAGTAATTTTGTAAGTGCTAAATCATTAATGATGAAAGATATATTTATTAAATATGGTTTAGTTTTTATATAGATCCTCTTTCTTTAGTCTTAGAGTAATATTAATGAAAGGATAATTTTGTCCAAGATTATTTAGGTAACTACTTTCTTTCTAACGTCTTATAGTGTGGGTATGTATATATGTAATTCATGTTTAATACAGTTTAAATCATTGCTATAGTCTGTGTTTCTTCTTGAGTTTCCCCAACATCCTGATTGATATTTTTGAATTTACATATAGTAAAACACTCTTTTTGGCTTACAGGTCTGTGAGCTTTTGATAAAGACATAGTCAGGTATCCCATCGCCCCATTTTCTTACAGTAGTTTCATTACCTCTCAAATTTTATTGTTTTGCTCCATTGTAGTCAATATGTGATACTTTTCCCATTCCCAACTGATCTGTTTTCTGTGTTTATATTTTTGCATTTTCTACTGTGCCATATTTATACATTCCTTTTAGGATCTTTTTTCTTTAACTTAGTAAAAATGAATTTAAGATTCATCCAGGTTTCATATATATTCCTTTTTATTGATAAGCCTTATTATATTGTACATGGATATACATATTTTGCATAACAATTTACTATTTAAAGGACATATAGATGATTATGAAAAAAACCTGCCATGAATATATACGTACAGGTTTTTTTCTTTTGAGTCAGTACTTAGAAATAAGATTTCTGGTACATACATGTTTAACTTTGTAAGAAACTTCCACAGTCTTCCAAAGTTACTGTACCATTTTCAGTTCTACCAGGAGTGTTAAGTGACCTTTGCTTGTTCTGCATTCCTATCAGCATGTTTTAATATAGTGTCATTTTCTCCCTAAAGGTATGGATGGTATCACATAGTTTTAATTTGCAGTTTGCTGATTAACTGTTTCTTCATGCATTTATATGTTATTCCATATCCTTCTTTGGTGATGTACCTATTCAATTTTGGGCCAATTTGTTTTATTGAGCTGTTTATGTTATCACAGTTGTGTGTAGAGAATTTATTTTATAATCTGGGTACATTTTTTTTTATCAGGGATGTGGTTTGCAAATATTTACTTCCAGTCTGTGGCTTGTCTTTTCATTATTTTAACAGTGTATTTAACAGAGCAAAAGATTTTAATTTTGATAGAGTTCAATTTACTAATATTTTCTTTTACAGATTGTATTTTGGAGACATATCTAAAAACTCATCATTGAACACAAGGTCATACAAATTTTCTTCTGTATTTTCTCTAAATATATTATAGTTCTGAGGTCAGTGATCTGTTTTGTGTTATTTTTGTATGAGGTATAACGTAGCTTGCCTATGGATACCCAATTATTTCAACATCATCTGTTGAAAAGACTAGCCTTTCTCCACTGAATTGTCTTTACATGTTTGTTACAAATCAATTGATTGTATCTGTCAGGGTTATTTCTGTTCCACTTCATTGATTTGTATTTCTTTATCTCACCAATATCACATTGTCTTGATTACTGTCATTTTATAATAAGTCTTGAAATCAGGTAGTATGTTTCCTGAAGTTTTGCTATTATTTTTCAGAACTGTTTGGGCACTATAGTTTCTTTAGAATCTACCGGCTGGTATCAACAAAAAGTCTTCTAGGATTTTTATTTGCATTGTGTTGATTATATAAATTAAATTACCTAATTGTACTAGCTACCACTGCCAGTAGTATTTTGAATAGGAACAGTGTGGAAAGGACATTCTTGCCTTGTCTCAGATCCTAAGGAGAATACACTGTTTGATTATTGTTTATAGTGCTAACTTTTGTTTATGTTTTTCAAAGATGTTATTTTTTAGGTTAAGATAGTTCCCTCTATCCCTCACATTACTACTAATGTTAGTAGCAGTCAGTCTTCTAACACATGAACACACTGTTTCTCCATTTATTTGGAACCCTGGTTTATTTCATCAGTATTTTGTAATTATAACAAATTGACTCTAAGATTGTTTTCAGATGTATATGTAAATATTTTATTTTTGCATGCTGTTGTACCTGGTACTTTAAAGAATTTCAAATTTATTGCAAGCATATAGAAATATACAGTCATGCACTGAACGATGACATTTTGATTATACGTACATGACAGACCACTTATATTCCCAATAGATCATAGTGGAGCTGAAAAACTTGTATTGCTCAGTGGTGTTATAGCTATTGTAAAGTAGTAGCACAATGCATTACTCATGTCTTTGTTGTTATGTTGATGTAAACAAATCTACTGTGCTTCTAATTGTCTAAAAATACAGTACATAAAATTACATTCAGTACATAATACTTGATAATAGTAATAAATGGCTGATGCTGGTTTATATATTTACCATACTACTTATTGTTATTTTAGAGTGTATTTCTACTCACTTAAAACATGTTTACGCTGGATGCAGTGGTGCCTGTCTATAATTCCAGTGGCTCAGGAGGTTAGGTAGAAGCAGCACAAATTCAATGCTAGCCTCAGCAATTTAGCCATGCTCTAAGTCAACTTAGTGAAACCCTCTCTTAAAAGAAAAAAATTAAAAATGGGCTGGGGATGTGGCTTAGTGGTTAAACCCCTCTGTATTCAGTCCTTGGTATCAAAAAGAGAGAGAGAAAATACGTTTGCTATTAAATGGTATGTCATGTTATACCAGCGGTAGCCTTATAATTCTTGTGGTTACTGCATCTCTTAATCACATCAAGAGACCACGTAGAATGATTGACCACCTAGGTATGTGCAAATGTTCTCTTCAATGTTTGCACAACAACAAAAATATCTAATGGTTTATTTCTCAGACTATATCCTTATTGTTAGGTGATACAAGACTATAGGTGATTTTTGAATATGCAACTGTATCCTACAACTTTGCTGCTAAGCTCATTTACTGGGAGTTTCTGTACAGATGCATTAAGAAGTTGTCTGTAAAGATAATTTTATTTCATCTTTTCTAAGCTATATGTTCTTTGTTTCTTTTCTTTGCTTTATTGTACTACCACTGTCAGTAATATTTAGAATAGGAACAAGGTGAAAGGACATTTTTGCCTTGTCTCAGATCCTAAGGAGAATACATTGTTTGATTATTGCTTATAACCTAATTTTGTTTTTTGTCTTTCAAAGATGTTATTTTCCAGGTTAAGATAGTTCCTTCTATCCCTACATTGCTGAGGATTTTTACTTATCACATATAGATAAATTTGTCAAAAGCTTTTTGTCTATGTACTCATGGTTCACACGTTTTTCCTTATTTAGTCTATTAATATGGCAAATTATATTTGTGATTTATGAACATTGAACCAGACCTGTACTCCTTGGGGTGGGAGGCTTGGTCATTCCATATTATTCTCTTTATATGTTGCAGGATTTAATTTTCTAATATTCTGTTGATTTTTGAATCTATATCCATAAGAAATATTAGTGTAATTTTCTTTCCTAGTAATATCTTTGTCTGGTTTTTAAATTAAGATAATGCTTGTCTTATAAAATACCTTGTGAATTTGTCACAAGGAGGTAACATACTCACAAGGTATTTTATACAAAATTATTTTTTCTTTCTTAAATATTTAGTTGAGTTCAGCATTAAAGCCATCTTCCGGGTCTTTTTTTCCTTTTTTTTTTTTTTTTTTTTAGGTTTTTAACTACAAATTCAATTTAATAGCTATAGATTATCTATTTATTCTTGAGTGAGTTTTGGTAGTTAGTCAGCTTTCTGTCACTATGACCAAACACCTGAGAATATCAACTGAATAAAGGAAAAAGTTTATTTTTATTTATTTATTTTTAGGAAAAGGTTTATTTAGGCTCACAGTTTCAGAGATTTCAGTCCATGGTGATTTGAGGCATGTGGTAAGGCAGAATATCATGGTTGGGAGCTGCTCACTGCTGCTCATATCATGTTATCTAGGAAGGAAAGAGAGAAAGAAAGGAAATATTGCCTTCAAGGACATGCCTCTAATTAATTCACTTTCTTACAGTATGCTTTACCTTTTAAAGGTTATACCTCCTCCCAACAGAACCTTAAACTGGCAACCTTTGACACTTAGGCCTTTGGGAGGCACTCCAAATTCAAACTATTGTAGTAGCTTTTTTTTTTTTAAATTGAATTTATAGATATGACATTGTTTCTCATATTCTCTTATACATTAAAGATATACAAAATCTGTAGCAATTTTACCCTTTGATTCCTGATATTTGTAATTTATATTCTCTAGCTCTCTTTATTTTTGTCAGATTAGAAGTCCATCAATTTTATTCTTTACAATACTAGTTTTTATTTTTATTGATTTTTGTTTCTAATTTCAGTTCTTTTTTATTTATTACCTTCTGATTAATTTGTGTCTAGCGTGGTATACTTTTATCTAGTTTCTTATATTGAAACTTAGATTATTGATTTGACATCTTTCTATTTTCTTAACATAGCATTCAATACTATAAATTTCAGTGTATTACTTTAGCTTCATCCTGCTAGTTTGGCTATGTTGATTTTTTATTTTTCAGTCAGTTCAAAATTTTTTCTAATTTCCCTTGGGATTTCATTTTTGAAATGGGTTGTATAGCAGCATATTGTTTATGCTGCTTATGTTTTCCCCAAACACTTGAGAATTTTCTATATGTTTTCTCTATATTTTTTTATTTGAAATTGATTATTTCTTTAATTCCATTGTGATCCAAGAAGATACTTTTTGTGAATGTTCAATTGAAATATGTATATATATATGTATGTATACATACATATTAATCTATAATATGCTATTGTTGATAGAATGATGATGATTCTCAAGGTTCTATCAATAGGTAATCTTCTAATCTTACTCTTCTTCAAACTTCTGTTTTCAGCTTTGCATTTTGAGAACTTCAAAATCTGTGTTTACAGCATTGATGTCTGTCTTTACAACCAGGCTTTCAAATGCATCTAAAAATTTATTGTACAATTATTCTTGGAGACCACTAAGATTTTCAAAATTAATAGATTTCTAAATTTGAACACAAATCTACTAGTTTTATTTTACTTGGTATTATTTTTGTGATCTACAGAGTTTCCTAGTCCTAAAGCTCATCCTTGATTCCCCCCTTATTTCCTATTCCAGTAGGTCATCGGGTTCTACAAATTTTGTCTTTATCTCCCTTAAAATTATCTTATTTCTTACCTAAATTTCTTTATTAGTGTTATAGTTTTTCTGTCTCTAGATTTTAATGACATTCAATTTAGTCTCCATGCTGTGTCAAAATGATATTATTGAACTATAAATTTAGCTATTGCTACTTGCCCATCTCATTAAATTTTGTTATAGCTTTTCAGTGCCTTACAGATATCCAAAGAAACAAACTGGGACCTTAGCTTATGTTGTTCATAGTCCAGCTCTTTCCTTCTTTATTTCAGTTTTATCATCACTTCTCCATTCTTCTTACACCGTATACTTTGGTCACTCTGAACTATTTGGTAAACATCTATTTGATCTGAAATGTTTTGTCTCTTATGCATTACTTTTGCTCCATAAACTTCTATGTTTAATGAGTTTATGTATAAATTGTAATTGCTTGCTATTTTTATCTCCTCTATAATAGTATGGGCCTTTTCAGAGTAAGGAATGTAATTTCATCATCTACCCATACCTTTCTGTACTTAGTAGAGTACCCGACTCATAATAAATATTTAATAATTCTTGCTTTGAATGATTGACTAAATGAATGATTTATTGAATGAAAGAATGAGCACTTGAGCCAGAACTGGAGGGCATTTATTCTGCTTCTGAGTAACACACTGGCTATTTTTTTAGTAGAACATTGGTTAGTGACTGCCTTATGTACCATTTCAGTAAAGGGTAGGTCTTACTTCATAAATAGAAGTGTTCTTTGATTTTACTTTCTAAACTTTTTTGGTTATAGAAGCAATTACTTCAGTGTCTCAAATGAATATTTCACTAAGATACTGGGGATCTGGTCTTTTTAACAGATATAACTCAGAGCTCCATGTGTTGCTTTGCACTTTCTCCTCAGGAACTCGGCCACGTTTATTGTATCTCATTGTCTCATGAAATCACACTACAACTCACTCCCATCAGTTTCTTTGTTAACTAGAAGATCTTAGTGTTATTTATAACTTGTGAACTATGTGCAGTTAATTTATGAAAAGTTAAATAATAATTGTCCCAGTCCATGTTTTAGATCAGCAGCTTTTAATTGTAAACTGATCTCTACCTTACATTTGATAAATTGCAACTAATTTCTGATGTATGAAATAGTGTCCCTAACCTTTGGGGCACAGCTTTGCCAAAAAGTATTTCAACTATTTAACTACATTGATTTCAATGTTTTTTCCTCATACAAGAATCCATTCCCCACCTTGAACAACATTAAGGCATTAGTCAAAACTAAAATCTCCTTACACATACTGAGTTGAAAAGTTTGCTAAAGTTGTATTTAATATATAGATGTCAAAGATTACTCAGGAAGTATCATGAAGGTTGGTATTTGGGTATCCCATTAAAGTATTTAGATGACAACTTTGTGACATGAAAGTTTTGGAAAACTGTCTGGTTAGGTCTGCTGGCTAGGATGAATCATGGTGGTCTGTAAAGTATCAGGATAATAGACTAGGCAGAGAGTTTAGCATGGAGTCAGCTCTTGATAGATACTGTCCTTTATGGACCATTCCCTTTTATTTAGACTTATTCTCCAGAAAGTTGTAAAACGAATGCAATTATTTCCATGAAATTATTTGTACTTTTAGAAAGCATAGAAAGAAGATTTTTTTTTGTTTTGATTCTCCTAAATGGTGCATGTATTTTTGTTGTTGTTTGTTTTTCATTCCTGGATTGTATTCTGTATTCTAGATTGTAAATATTTATTTTATTCCAAAAAGGATTATTTTAGAAATCCTGTTTGGGACATTCTTACACTTTTCGATGCCTATCTCAACATTTGCAGCCTGAATTATAAGAAGAAATGTGAAAGTTAGGTATTAAATATCATTAGTTTTATTTCTATTCCCATTCATTGAGAAGAGAACTGTGTGCACAATGCCCTTTTTCCTGAATGAGAAGGATAAATGGAATGATATATTTTCATTCATTAAATATGGTACATTTCCTCTTAGGGATTAAATTAATTTCCTCTTCAAAATATCCTTCTCCACCATCTCTTGGTTTTCCCCTAATTTCAGATGCTCATTCATGGAATAGGGCAATATTCTGTATGGAGTAATAAAAACGAAATATAACGAAGATGGAAAATCAGATCTGGCATTTAGGAGACAGTTTTAATATGCCACAAATTCTCACATTCTTAGACTGCTGCAGAGTTAATAGACTTACTGTATGTCCTGTGAAACCATGGAACAGAAATAACTGATAAGGAAACAAATTAGCTAAAACATAGTTAAGACATCTCCTTTGTAGTGATTGATTAAAATTTGGCTCACGGAGTATTATTTGTGATGGATGCAAAACAAGGAGTCAAACCAATTAAGGTTCTTAAAGAGCCCAGAGAACTTTCCTCCAAAAATCATGTTTACCACTGCTTTCTACTTGAAATAATTGTTTTTCTGTTCACCTGAATTTTCCACTCCACTTACCCCATTTCTTGTATAGAATGCTTCAAAGAATCCTTTCTCATCGTTAACCTTGCTTTGCTCTCTCTCTTTCTCACTGTATCCTTTCCTGCTTCCCTTCTGCTCTCCCTCTCCCACCCCCAGTGAGTCTTTTTAACATCAGCTGTATTTAATTATCAATTTAGCACCTTCTCTTAAGATGGTCATCTGTCCAGAATAACCATCATCGCTAAGGCTCTGCTTCCTTTTACATAAGGAAATCATTTTCACAGATATTCTACAATAGACAGGTGATAATCTTGGTCCTGACCCTTTAAACTATATTCTCTCAACTCTTATCTTCACTTAACATGCAATTCATGTGCATTAGTTTGCATTAAAAGAAAGGCAGGGAGGAAAGGATTCCCTGGAAGAAAATAGCCTCCCTGTGCTCTATAGCTATCAGGGAGTGCTTGAGGTGCTTCCTTCAGTTCTGGGCACCGCTTTTATTTTTTATTCTAATTTGTTATACACAATTTATATCATACATATAGAGCACAATTTTTCATATCTCTAGTTGAACACAAAGTAGAGTCATACCATTCATGTCTTCATATATGTACTTAGGGTAATAATGTCCATCGCATTCCACCATCTTTCCTACCCCCATGCCCCCTCCTTTTCCCTCCCTTCCCTTTTTCCCTTTGCCCTATCTAAAGTCTATCTAATCCTCCCATGCTTCCCCTCCAACCTCATTATGAATCAGCATCCATATATCAGAGAAAACATTTGGCATTTGGTTTTTTGGAATTGGCTAACTTCACTTAGCATTATATTCTCCAACTCCATCCATTTCCCTACAAATGCCATGATTTTATTCTCTTTTATTGCTGAGTAATATTTCATTGTGTATATACACCACATTTTCATTATCCATTCATCTACTGAAGGGCATCTAGTTTGGTTCCACAATTTAGCTATTGTGAATTGTGCTGCTATAAACATTGATGTGGCTGTGTCCCTGTAGTATGCTGTTTTTAAGTCCTTTGAGTATAGACTGAGGAGTGGGATAGCTAGGTCAAATGGTGATTCCCAAAGAAGATAGTGACTAGCTGAAAGGATCCAAGATATTAGAAATGTTAGAAAACTATCCAAAGATACTTGGAGGGAAGGTCACATTTGCTGCTTTTCAATATCTGAAGGTATTAAATGTATTTTGTATTTTCTCAGAGGACTAGACTAGGTCATTGTGGGTAAAGATTATGTGGAGACCATTGTAAATCAATACAAGGCAGAAAATCTCATTGACTACGTCTACAACGTATTCTGATATTTCCATTTCCCTTCACATAAATTTCAGTCCAAGATGTCATTATCACTCATATCAGCTGCTTAAATAACCTTCCATTCAATCTCTTCTTCCACTCTTTTTGCCTCTCTAACCCAACCTCTAAAGAGCAGGCATATATATATATATATATATATATATATATATATATATATATATATATATATATATATATATATAAATTTTTTTAATGTAAATCAGGATGTGTGTTCCTTACCTAAACCCAGTCTAGTATCTTCTTTCTTATGAAAATGTAAAATCCAAATTTCTTCCATTGCCTACAAGGCCCTAAATAATCTAATCTGCCTATCCTGTTTCTAATCCTCTTCCTTTTTATTCCATGCTTTCCAGCCACACTGCCATCTTTCTTCTCCACATCTATGACAAACTTCCCAAACTCAGACTCTTGCCCTTGCTTTTGCTCCTGCTCATACACTTGGCCTCCATAGGCTCCCACTGCTGACATCTTGTCAATCACAGGTATGCAAGTGCCACATTCTTAGGCCTTACCTAGCTATTTGCACTAAAGGAATGTTCTCTTATTTCTATACTAGGTCTTTGTTCTATTATTTTTCTCACAGATGTTATTACTTTCAGATAATATCCACTATGCTTATTTGTTGATTTTTCTAATGCAATGTTATATACATGAAAGCAGATCTGTTTTTTAATCATTGCTCTGTACTTGATGCCTATGACAATACCTGGCTCATGGTAGGAATCTAAAAATTTGTTTAATTTAGATAGTTTCCTATCCCATTTATTCTAAGATTCTACAATTCTAATTTACTCCATTCTTAAATTCACCATGTTCAAAAACAACTGCAATGTGGCTTATTACTCAAGTGAATGCTTATTTAAATTTAAATATTGTGTCTATAGCATAGCTTATCTACACATCATCACATAGTAGTTAACAAAAGTACAAAACTGTAATGCGCTAGTCTGTCTGAATTTCCAACCAGGTACTGTTGAGTAATATCACGCTAGCAATTAGACTCCTGAAAACTTAACATTTAGAAATATTTGTGTGTGCAAACTATGGGTAGTAGCAATGTTTCTCACATATAGTATGTTTGGCTAAGAAAAATAAGAAGAAATAGGTATAGTATTCAACACGGTGGCTGAAATATGCTAAATTCTCAAATGTTAGCTATTAGTAAGAGTAACAGTATTTAATGATTTCATACAGCTGGGCAACTGTCAAGCTGGTCCTTTTATATGAAAATAAGTGAATATCAAGATGAATTAAATAATGGACAAGAGTTTCAGTGTATCTTTAATATTGTTTAGTCCAGAAAAATAAATGTATGCCATTTTTCAGTGCTATCCTCTTCTAACCTTATGTGTTTATTCTGACAAGTGATAAGCTTTGTGATTACTTCAAGGAGGGGGGGGAAGAGGCAATTGATAAAAGTGTATTTCCATCTTTGAACACTTACATAGCTTAAGAATTTTCTCATTCTCAGAGACTCAGATGCAAAAAATCAAATTCACAGTGATGGTAAATAACTGTATATATAAACACACACACTCTAAGTTATTTCATTTGTAAGTACTCTTTTTAGAATCGAATTTTAAAAAGAAAAATTTTATTGATTTTTAATATGAAAGTGTAATAGACATTTAAAAATAACCTTTAACAATGTAATAAACATAATTTCCAGAAGAAACAAACTCTACATGTTCTTGTTTGTATTCATAAGGGAGTAAGGAAGTCAATAGGATAGATACATAATTATGCATATCAACTGAACATTAATATTCACCTAAAGTATTAATTCTTCTTCATTCATATGAATAATTAAAATTGGCTTTATTTAAGGCATTAAAAGTATTTTTTTGAGAACTAGTCCATTTCTAAGAGCTAAATACCCTTGATATATGCTTTTTGATCCTGATTCCATGAGATTATTTTTCTATTTTTTATACAGCATAAAAAAATGAGAAATTCATAGTTTGTACTGCATGACAAGTGCTAACTCGTATTAAAGAATAGCAAAATTACAGTCTTGTTAAGACATGTTAGTAAATGTGAAAATATTTGGCTTTCTATAGATTGTATGCATACTAAATATTTTTAATAATTTTATATAAAATGTGTGGTGAACAGTTCATTGGCCTGATTCTTGTTTAGAAAACCTCTCTCCTTTTAAGAATAGGTGACTACTAGTCTATCCTATGTATTATATGCATTTAGCATGATAGTTTGATTTTCTTACCATGGTAAATTTTTGCCTTGTTAGAGAAATAGTAAGTGAACGAAATTATTTTCAATGAGAACTCAAGGAAATGTACTTGTAGGAATTTCAACAATTACCTTGCTAGTTAAAAGAAAACAATCTGCAGACTGAGTATCTTGCTAAGCTCCCGATTTCTCTGTCCATATTTAACATGGATTAATCTAAAATGTAGCTATTCATTTTTCCATTTGGGTATATGTAGTGGCTATTGTTAGGGAAACCAGGTATTTCACCAAGCCTATTCTTTCAGCACAAAACAAATATGGTGTGTCTGCCCCTTTTGTTGAACTCTCCACAACTAAAGCTTAAGTCAACTATGTATTTTCCAAAATTTAATGAACTCACCATCAAAACAGTGTCATGGTGTCAGATGTGTCCTATTTGGCTTTCTGAAGCTATCTCTGTTGATTAAGTAGCTTGCATCTCTACAAGGCCACCACTCGCTTTTCTAAAGACCTTGACCACAGATCATTCAATTGTTTAGCTGTTAAATTTTCAGCAGCAATGACTATTCGAATATAATATACTAAAAGCCCAATTTCCTGATATATGCCACAATAAATCAGTGCAATATACTTAACCCTCCCAGAACTCAACCTAAGGCAAAAGTTTCTTACTTTCAAGGAGTTGTAACAATGCCTGAGAAATGCTACAGGGAGAGCAGCTATGTCCAAATCTGAGCTGTTTAACATTTGACCAAGTAGAAATTTTATGTTGTAGCTTACTCATGAACAATGATTTACATGCAAAATAACACCATCAACCTATCTCAATGGCACTCTAGGTAATCATTTTTTTCCAACTAGGACATATTGCATTTATGATGATCCAACAACATCTGGAAATTTCCTTTGTGGTGAGGTTCTCTGACAATGACACTTGCCACTTTTGACTGATGGGTAGCTCTAGATGATGTGGCTGCTAGGAGATGCCCTCTCCCTCATTCTTGGCTCCATTTGCATTGTTCCTTTGACCATATTCTTCCTTCAAAGTTCCTCTATTATAAATAATTTTGAACATTTAGCATATGTAGTTAATTGTGATTGCAGAGTTACAAATAAGGAATTGAAGGAGTTTGTGTGTTAGTGAAGAAAATTCACACGGGCACATATATTCTGGTCTCTAATTCTAAAATAGAAGTATGTGGTGGGGCACTGTCATTTCTCCTTAATTTAGAATCTCAGTGACATCAGTTCAAATGTAAGGTAATAGAAGATGTGGTAATGGAAAATATTGGAAAGAACCAGAGAGAGAAATGACAAGATAGTGGCTGTGGTGAATACAAAGCTCTGAGAAAAACTGCCTAGGATTTTATCATGATTTTAAAATAAAAACACATTATTTACCAAAAATGAAACTTGCAATGGTTCAACAATTGTAGGAAAGAAATCGTTTTACATGCTAAACAGTGAAAAATAGGGAAATACCGACATGAGCAAATTAATGGAGATAGGCTGGTAAAATAGGAAGTACTTAGAGGTGTTTTGGTGACAAATTACCAATGATGAATAATATTAAAGAGCTTATTTGTTTTTGTTTACCATGTTGATAAAACAGTTTTAATTTTCCACTCTATCAGAAAAATCACTCTTGAATTATCTTTCACAATTTATGGGATTTACATAGTATACTTTCTTTCTTTTTTTAATATTTCCCAAGGTGAATAAATCATAATTTTGATATTCTTAATTTTTTTTTAAATTTTTTATTGTTGGTTGTTCAAAACATTACAAATTTCTTGACATATCATATTCCACACTTTGATTCAAGTGGGTTATGAACTCCCACCTTCATCCCATACACAGATTGCAGAATCACATCAGTTACACATCCATTGATTTACATATTGCCATACTAGTGTCTAAATTCAGTTCCTCTGTATGCCATTTCCAATGCTTTCTTTCTGTCTGGAAAATGGTTTGTGGTCCATTCTTCTAACCTTGATGCATTCTAAATTTCAACTAAAAGTAAAGTCTGAAAATATGAAGCAAAGTAAGATAACTGGTCTCACATGCTCCAAGCTGGAGAAAGAGACAGAGATGAGTTTAGATAGACACTGTTGGCATATCAATAGTCTTTGAATTGTTAGCCTGTATTCCATTAATGCATTAGGAGAACTAAGACTTATTTTTTTAATCATTAAACTATGTTTAAACATTTTCCCAGAGTGTCTGACACACAACTGGATTAAAAATGTTATATTCAAGTAACTAAATCTGTGAGTGCACATATAGGCATGAAATTTGATGCATTGGAAACACAGAGTCAGATCATGCAGAAGTTAAGCAGTGAAATGAGAGGGTAGGGTATGTGGAATAACATTGTCATACACACATAACTAAAAAACTTGGTGAATCAGCAGTAATCACTTTGGGTGGCAGCTGATTTCCTAAAGGACACACATATATTCAATGGGAACAAAATAGATACCTACAGAGGTATTATATTGAAGTACAATATCTGGGATAGAAGTCTGAGTTCCATGAAACTAACCAAACTTCTTACAGGATTTTCAGTGTCTTATTCTGGTTTCAGTGTCTAGTTCTGGAGGGAAATTTATATATATCTTGATACAGGATTAGATTGGTTTCATGGGAGGAAGTAGGGAAAAGGGAGGGGAGGGGGTCAAGGAGACTAGGGAGAGTCCTGGAATAAACTGGAATTAAATTGATTACCAAGAGAAAAAAAATAGAAGAAACCAAAATATATGTATTGAATGTATATTTTATACTAGACATTTTGTCATGTACTTTACATATTTTAGCTCATTAAATAACATTTCAACCCTTTATTCCTACATGACTCTTTAAGCTGCTCTGAACTATAATATAATAATGCCTTCTCTGCCCTTTAAGCTGAGCCAAAATTCAGAAGTTTTTGCTATCATTTTCAGTATATTGATACACATACCAAAAAAAAACCATTTTGATGATTATCAACATCATCAATTAGCACACACTGAATATTTACAGAAAGAATACAACTTAGGCATTCTGTCAAGTTGAATGATTCTGGAGTTATCTTATAAGTAATTTAAAAATAAATTTTAAGATCTGCCGCCACCCACCTGTGCAGGACCCAGGCCCAGGTTGGCCCAGGTTGGCCCAGGTTCATCCTACCACCAACAGACACCCTTGGAGCTCAGGCTCTGGCACAGGATTACCTCCTCTGACCAGCAGACCCCTGCTGGAGCTCAGGACCAGCCCAAATCCACCTTTGCCCACTTGTGTGGAATGCAGGTCCAGGGTAGGTCCTTGTCTATCACTCTCCCTTGCCTGGAAGCCCAAGCCTAATTCACTTCCATCTTGGGACACTGCAGACATCGCCATAGTCTTCCCCATGCAGTAGCCACTACCTTTCAACAACAGACAGAGTCTAGAAGCAGCTGCATCTTGGAGCACGCATCCCAAAGCCAGTGTAAGGCCCACAATTTCAGGCCAATCTCTGAAAGACATTGCATCCATTTGGGGGCATCTCCACTGCTATCTCAATTTACCTCCTCTATTGCCACTAACGTGTTTAGTTGCAGTAACATCCATGGTGGGAAATCTGCAGGGTCTGGAAGCCCAGTATCAAGGTGAGGTACAGATAATCTGCAGGGATACTATAAGATTATAGGGTAGAAAATGTAATATCTCAGATCCACACTGCAAGAAAGGAAAACACATAGACAATGTGAAAAAACACCAGAGAAAAGTGCCCCAAACAAACCAGGATACTACAATAACAAATCCAATGGACAGTGAAGGTGATGAAATGTCAGAGAAGAAGTTCAGAAGGTTTATAATTAAAATGGTCTGTGAATTAAAGAATGTCCTAAATGAGTAAATACAGGAAAAAATTGATAACTCCAAAAAGACATAAGAAAGCAAATACAGGTAGCAAAAGATTATTTCAAGAAAGCAATAGAGACTCTGAAAATAAAGCCAATCAGAAATCCTTGAAATGAAGAAAACAATAAACCAAATAAAAAACTCAATAGAAAACATCACCAACAGACTGGGTCACTTGGAAGACAGAATGTCAGATAATGAAGACAAAGTATACAATATGGAAAACAAAGTTAACCACACAGTGAAGATATGTGGTAAGAAACCATGAACAAAACATTCAAGAATCATGGGATAGTATCAAAAGACCAAATCTAAGAGTTATTCGGATAGAGGAGGGCCCAGAGTTTCAAACCAAAGGAATGCATGATCTCTTCAATGAGATAAGGTTGAAAAATTTTCCAAACATGAAGAATTAATTGGAAAATCAAATAGAAGAGGCTTACAGGACACCAAATGTACAAAATTACAACAGCTCTACACCAAGGCACATTATAATGAAAGTCCCTAGCAAACAGAATAAGGATAGAATCTTAAAGTTCACAAGAAAGGAATCAGATCAAATATAGGGAGAGACCAATCCATATCTCAGCAGATTTTTCAACCCAGACCTTCAAAATCAGATGATCATGGAACAATATATACCAAACTCTGAAATAAAATGAATGCCAACCAAGAATCTTATGTCTAGCAAAATTAAGCTTTAGATTTGATGATGAAATGAAAACCTTCCACGATAAACAAAAGTTAAAAGAATTTTCAACTAGAAAGCCTGCACTTCAGAACATTCTCGGCAAAATATTCCATGAAGAGGAAATAAAAAACAATGATAAAAATTACCAGAGTGAGTTATTACACTAAAGGAAAAACTAACCAGAGGAGAAATCAAGTCAAGTTAAATACCAAAAATAAACAAAAATGGCTGGGAATACAAATCATGTTTCAATAATTACCCTGAATGTTAATGGCCCAAACTCACCAATCAAAAGATATAGAATAGCAGATTGGATAAAATAAATAAATAAAATCCCAAAAATATGCTGTCTCCAGGAGACTCATCTCATAGGAAAAGACATCCACAGACTGAAGGTGAAAGGTTGGGAAAAATCATATCACTCACATGGATTGCAGAAACAAGCAGGGGTTTTCATCAAATAAAGTAGACTTCAAGCTAAAGTTAATCAAAAGGGATAAAGAAGAACACTACATATTGCTCAAGAAAACCATACACCAATAGGACAAAATAATTATAAATACATATGCCCAAAACCATGGAGCATCTACATTCATCAAACAAACTCTTCTCAAGTTCAAGAGTCAAATAGACAACACAATAATTCTGGGTGACTTTAACACACCTCTTTCACCATTGGATACATCTTCCAAACAAAAGCTGAACAAAGAGACTATGGAACTCAATAATACAATCAATAACTTAGACTTAACTGACATATATAGAATATTTCATCCTTCAACAAGTGAATAAACATTCTTCTCAGCAGCACATGGAACCTTCTCTAAAATAGACCATATATTATGCCACAAAACAACTCTTAGAAAATACGAAAATGTAAAGATACTACCCTGTATTCTATTAGATCATAATGAAATGAAACTAGAAAACAATGATAAAATAAATTTTAAAAAGCTACTCCAACACCTGAAGACTGAATAATATGCTACTGAATGAACAATGATCTGCAAAAGACATCAAGGAGGAGATTAAAAAATTCTTAGAGGTGAGGCCTGAGGATGTGGCTCAAGCGGTAGCGTGCTCACCTGGCATGCACGCGGCACTGGGTTCCATCCTCAACACCACATACAACTAAAGATGTTGTGTCCGCTGAAAATTAAAAAATAAATATTAAAAAACTCCCTCCCTCTCTCTCTCTCTTTAAAAAAAATCTTAGAGGTGAATGAGACCACTGATAGAATATATCAAAATTTCTGGAACACTATGAAGGCAGTACTAAGAGGAGAGTTAATATTACATTTTAAAGCCCCAGAAAAAGAAGAACAAATCAACAACAAAAGCAGTAGAAGACAGGAAATGATTAAAATCAGAGCTGAAATCAATGAAATTGAAACAAAAGAAACAATTGAAAAAATTGACAAAATAAAATAAAATAGTAAATAAAATTGACAGACCCTTAGCCATGCTAATGAAGAGAAGGAGAGAGAAAACTCAAATCACTAATATACATGATGAAAAAAGAAATATCACAACAGACACTATGGAAATACAGAAGATAATTAGAAATTATTTTTAAAAAATACCGAAGGCATCAAATAGAGTCTTATTATTTGCCCAAACAGAATCAGGATGATATACACAATTTAAACAGATCAATTTCAAGTGATGAAAAACAAGATGCCATTAGAAGCCTACAAACCAAGAAAAGCCCAGCACCAGATGGATACACAGCTGAGTTCTATAAGACCTTTAAAGAAGAACTAATACCAATGCTCCTCAAATTATTTCATGAAATAGAAAAAGACAGAGTATTTTCAAACTCATTCTATGAAGCCAGCATCACCCTGATTCCAAAACCAGGCAAAGACAAATCAAAGAAAGAAAACTTCAGACCAATATCTCTAATGAACATAGATGCAAAAATTCTCAATAAAATTCTGGCAAATCAAATACAAAAACATATCAAAATAATAATGCACCATAATCAAGTGGGGTTCATCCCAGGGATGTAAGGTTGGTTCAACATACAGAAACCAATAAATGTAATTCATCACACCAATAGACTAAAGATAGGAATTATATGATCATCTCAATAGATGCAGAAAAAGCATTTGACAAAATAAAGCACAACTTCATGTTCAAAACACTAGAAAAACTAGGGATAACTGGAACATATTTCAACATCATGAAAGCTATCTATGCTAAGCCTCAGGCCAACATCATTCTAAATGGAGAAAAATTGAAAGCTATCCTCTAAAAACTGGATCAAGAGAGGGATACCCTCTTTCACCACTTCTATTTAACATATTTCTTGAAACACTGGCCAGAGCAATTAGACAAATGAAATAAATTAAAGGAAATTAATAGGAAAAGAAGATCTCAAATTGGCACTATTTGCTGAATGATTCTATACCTAGAAGACCCAAAAAAAATCCACCAGAAAACTTCTAAAACTTATAAATGAATTCAGCAAAGTAGCAGGATATAAAATCAATACCCATAAATCAAAAGCATTTCTGTATATCAGTGACAAATCCTCTGAAAGGGATGTGAGGAAAAAATACCCCATTTACAATATCCTTAAAGAAAAGAAAATACTTTGAAATCAAATTAATGAAAGAGGTGAAAGACCTCTACAATGAAAACTACAGAACGCTAAAGGAAGAAATTAAAGAAGCCCTTAAAAGATGGAAAGATCTCCCTTGTTCTTGGATAGGCAGAATTAATATTGTCAAGATGACCATACTACCAAAAGCACTATATGGATTTAATGCAATTTTGTTCAAAATCCCAATGGCATTCCTCATAGAAATATAGAAGGCAATCATGAAATTCATCTGGAAAAAATAAGAGATAACTAAAGCAACCCTTAGCAAGAAGAGTGAAGAGGGTGGCATCACTATACCTGACCTTACTTAAACTATACTACAGAGCAATAGTAACAAAAACAGCATGGCATTGGCACCAAAATAGACTGGTAGACCAATGGTACAGAATAGAGGACACAGAGACAAATTCACATAACTACAGTTACCTCATACTAGAAAAAGATTTCAAAAACATATATTGGAGAAAAGATACCCTCTTCAACAAATGATGCTGAGAAACTGGAAATCCATATGCAACAAAATGAAATTAAGCCCATATCTCTCACCACGCACAAATCTCAACTCAAAGTTCATAAAGGACTTAGGAATTTAACCAGAGACACTGTGCCTAATAGAAGAAAAAGTAGGCCCAAATATTCTTCATGTTGGATTAGGTCCTGACTTCTTTAATAAGACTTCTATAGCACAAGAATTAAAATCAAGAATCAATAAATGGAATGAATTCAAACTAAAAAGCTTCTTCTAAGCAAAAGAAACAATCAGTGAGGTGAATAAAGAGCCTACATTTTGGGAGCAATTTTTACCACATGCACATCAGATAGAACACTAATCTCTAGGATATTTAAAGAATTCAAAAAACCTTAAAACCAAAAAAAAAAAAAAAAAAAAAGAAAGCAAATAACCCAATCAATATATGGGCCAAGAAACTGAACAGATATTTCTCAGGATATGATATACAATTAATCAACAAATATATGAAAAAATGTTCAATATCTCTAGCAAGTAGAGAAATGCAATCAAAACTACTCTAAGATTTCATCTCACTCCAATAAGAATGGCAGCTATTATAAAGACAAACAACAAGTGTTAGCAAGAATGTGGGGGAAAAGTTACATTCATACACTGCTGGTGGGATTGCAAATTGGTATGGCCAATATGGAATGCAGTATGGAGATTCCTTGGAAAATTGGGAATGGAATCACCATTTGACGCAGGTATCCCTCTCCTCGGTCTATACCCAAATGACTTAAAAACAGTATACTACAGGGACACAGCCACATCAATGTTTATAGCAGCACAATTCACAATAGCTAAACTGTGAAACCAACCTAGATGCCCTTCAGTAGATGAATGGATAAAGAAAATGTGGTATATATACATAATGGAATATTACTCAGCAATAAAAGAGAATAAAATAATGGCATTTGTAGGTAAATGGATGGAGTTGGAGAATATAATGTTAAGTGAAGTTAGCCAATCCCAAAAAAACAAATGCCAAATGTTTTCTCTGATACAAGGATGCCGATTCATAATGAGGTTGATAGGGGGCATGGGAGGATTAGATGAACTCTAGATAGAGCAAAAGGTAGGGAGGGGAAGGGAGGAGTTATGAAGGTAGGAAAGACGGTAGAATGAGATGGTCCTCATTACCCTAAATACATGTATAAAGACACAAATGATGTGTCTATATTTTGTGTACAACCAGAGATAGGAAAAATAGTGCTCTATATGTGTAGTATTAATTGTAATGCATTTTGCTGTCATACATAACAAATTAGAAAAAGACATTTTAAAAAATAAAAATTAATAAAAATTAATTTTAAGAATACATTCAAATTAATAAAGTAATAATTTTAAAAGTACAAAAATAGGTACAAAACACTGAAAAGACATAGTGAAGAAAATCAAAGCTCCTCACTCAAATTTGACTATTATATTTATTATTTGATCAATTGGATCTATCTATCTATCTATCTATATATATATATATATGAATTAATAATTTCTTTTCATATTCATGTATATAAATAGAAAATTTTAGCATATTGTATATAGAGTTCTATATAATTTTAAACTGCCCTTTTAACAGTCACTTAAGTTGTTTTCATAACCATTAAAATTTTCATAAAACATAATTTTAAAGCTTACATGTTATGTTCAATTATATATATATATATATATATATATATATATATATATATATAAATTAATTTAACTTGGCATCATAATTTTCCTACTATTTCATTATTTTAAATAATACTGAGATGAATGTCTTCATTTATTTATTTATTTGTTCATCTAACAAATTTTTATGAAATACCTTTTATGTGTCATACAATTTAGGTCAAGTGCTATGTTGGGCCTTGAAGATATCAACGTGAATAAGTGGGCAAGATATCATATAAAAACAAATAATTGCACTAACATATGACAAATATTAATATAAAATGTTAAATTAAATCTGCATTTACATTTCGTTCACTAAGGTTATATCATAGAATGGGGATTATTGGGCCAATGAGAATAAGCATTTGAGGGCTATATATGGACACTGCCTATTTTCCAGAGTGAGTTTAGCAATTTACAAACACATCAGCAATGTGATGTTATGTTTTCCCCACACATTTATTAGCATATTAATATTCTATAATTGTTTTGCTTATTTGATAAATAAAAACTATTTCATCATTCCCTTATTTCTCATTTACTTGATAATTAGTGAAGTTAAAAAACATATTTTCATTATGTTAATCAGCCTTTTCTATTTCTTTTTTTGAACTCCTAGTGCATTTTTTTCTGCATGTTTTCCACTGAAGCATTGTTTTTCTTATCAATATGTTACTTAAAGTTTTTGTGATATAGTTTAGTAAATATCCACTCTCAACTTGTATGTCTTTCAATTTTTGTATTTCCAATACCCATTAAATGATGAAGTTTTAAATAATTAATTTAATATTTAACTTTGCAATATATCCCTATATAGAATTTAATATTTTTTCATAGACATTAAGCTAAACAATCTATTTGTTTCTCTTTGAAATACGTTTTTTTTGTGTGTTTCTGTTCAGTTGTAAAAACATCATTATTTATTTAGGCCTGTAAGATAACGGGGATTTGTTTGTAAGTTAGTAAACTGAAGAGGGCTTATTGATGGAACCAGTTCTGGAATAGATCCAGTGAGACATCAGGATCTCAAGAAATCAGCAACCTTCTCTTTTCAATGTCTTCCACTGGTGGAAGTGTATTTATCTTTAGGTATCAATTCCATTATGTAACTGGCATATTGGTATTTCTTCTGGTCCTGCCTTCAGTCTACTTTTAACATCAGGTCATGTTGCTAATTGGTTGCAGCTCTCCATTTTTGCCTATTTGGATCATCTTTGTATCAGATCATAATGTAGATTGCTGGCAAGTGCATGGATTTTCTGACCTTGAGTTGACCAATAAGCCAGGACAACTAGGAAAGAAATAGCAATGCCTGAGTCCAGCTGAACAAGAGCTGTGTGTGGGCTGGCCAGTGTCTCTCTGAGTGGATTATAGGGATTGGGAGTCCTGTGATTGATACTATGGTCAAAAGGCTGTTACCAGGGACTGGGGACTTAGCTCAGTGGTAGAGCACTTGCCTATCATGTGGAAGACTTTGGGTTCAATCCACAGCATTAAAAAAAAAAAAAAAAAAAAAAGGTATTGCCAGTAAGAATGTAATGGAGCATTAAGCATTCAGGACATCATGGTACTAACCTATGCTCTGCTACCAACCAGGTCTGTGTCTTTAAACAAATCCTTTATCCACTCTTAAAGCATAGTTGGCTTATCTGAAAATTATGATATTTGTATAGCCTTTACAATCCATTCCAAATCCAGAATATCTGTGATTCTTATATACAATATTTGACCGTCTGACAAAAAGGTAGTTTTTCCCCTGCTCTGTAAAGCTGCTAGCTTTGATGAGCATTCAGAGAATATTATTATCCTTATCTGTGAATTAAATGAAGCAGCATATTTCAGAACACTTAAGTACTTATGGAGAATAAAGAACTGATATCCAAGAGAGCATATATGCAGAGGCAGAGCTGACAGTCCTTGGTTACAAGATAGTTCAGTTTATAGCAGTGAGAATAACCCACTTCAGAGTTATTTCTTTTAAATTCAATGCTAACATTTGATAAATTCCTGCAAAGAACAATCAAAACAAAATGCCCTCCAACCAAACCCAAAACTTAAATAAAAACTCAGCAATGTTGACAGAAAAACTTTTAATGACTCATTTGTTATTTGGGGTAATTAATGCTAGCTGCCATAAAAACAATCCTCAAATCTCAATAACTTAGCAATGTAAGTGTTTATTTCTGGATCACATCACAGTTTAGATATTTAATGTATGTATTGCATATTTAATGTATTGCATTATGATTGAGGAATACTGGCCTCATCCACCTCTGGCACTGCTGTCTTCCAACCTTCAGGTTTCTATATAGATTTCTTTGCTTTTAGCTGGCAATAAGAACAAAAGGAGTGAGGAGAGGTACTTGACTAATCCTGGAAGAGGTATATAATACTCCCACTCTCATTCTTTGATGGTCTAGGAACATGACCCTACCTTGATGGTAAGGAAAGCTTAGAAAGGTAGTCTAGTCTTTTTTATTTGTTTGTTTTAGTCATGCATGACAGTAGAATGTATTTTGACCTATCCTACATACATGGAGTATAACTTCCCATTTTGTACATGTTATGGAGTTACAATAGTCATGTATTGATAATGAACATAGGAATGTTATGTCCAATTCATTCTACTGTCTTTCTTATACCCATCGCAAGGTAGTCTTATGTGCCAGAAGGAGGAAGCAGAACTAATGACCTCTATCCAGTTGTTGCTATAGTGTGTGAAATTTGAAGTATATACTAAATGAAAAATCAAAGGCTTGCACAAATTGAACTTATGTCTCATTGTTGCACCAATAATAATGTAATTATCAAAACATTTACTTCATAGAAGCTAAAAAATAAATCTTCATATACAAATTTTACTGACAGTTTTGGTTAATTCTTATTAATCATAAAAAAATTCCAATGAAGTTTTCACCAAATTATTACATTTAGCAGCAGAGTTTAGTGATATATTTTTCCCCAAAGTAATTTTTTTTTCATAAATTCTCTACAACCGAATTTTACATCTCAGGCAAATTCATGTAACAAATGGCTCAGTGGGAAACTTAGGATTTTTACATGATAATACTTTGTACATAGATATCAATCACCTTTAAATAGTTTTTCTTTTTTACCTTTTTCTTAGTTTCACATAGGAAAACAGACAAAACAGTATTTCTTTTATCTTTTGGCTTCATTGAAAGGACAAAGACTAAGCCATGACACAGTCCTCAAAGTTGATTTTTCCCCTTCTCCCTTTTTACTCACCGCCCCCCTCACACTCCTATACTGAGTAAAATATTCTTCCTGTTTCTATTTTCCTGTTTTGCCTTTATGGATATTTTTTTCTTCGGGTTTCTAGCATACTCTTTTACATCTTTCCTTTAAGCCACATCTCTGCTTCTGGTACTATTGTGACCTGACAATCAGTTATGCTTACCCAATAATTCAGAGTATATAAAAAATCATAATTATCATTTGTGTTAGTAAGAAAACCCACCATGACAGGAAGGTGATACTGCTTTGTTGAACACAGGAGTAGTTTCTGAACACATCCAGTTGTGTCATGTTATGTAATATTAACCAGTGACAGAAAATATTACTAAAATTTCATTAATTTGGAATGATTTTGATTTTATTATAGTGTTTTGTTTTCTAACTGATGTATTCAAATTCCTTCAGCTTCCTAGATTCAGTTGTTTGGGACCTGAGGGTAACATTCTCTTCTTTTCAAATGCTTGACATAGTCTTTTCTTCAACTGGATAGCATAGAATCAGTATCTTGCATTTCTTTTTCTTTTAAATATAACCACCACCTTCACAGAAAAACAGAATATAAAGTTGATTTCCATCAGCTTGGTGAGAAATCCATTTATCAATAGTCTTCCTTAAGTTGTCTTCATTTTGTCACAATAAACCATCAACAATTCCAAAGAATGGTGCAATTAAAGCATCTTTTAAAAAATGGTTGTTATGGATACTGCTAAGAACTCTACATTGTGGGATGTTGCATTATTAAGAGATTATACATCCAATAATTTTCAACCCTTAGCCCTAATAAGACCCTATTGGTGGAAAATATTATAAAATTTACATTTAGTCTGAGTCACACAATTTTGAATAATATCATCACTTCACAACTTCTAATGGATTAATTTTGAATTAAATTTTTTGTAAGAATGTCTGTATAAAATTTATAAAGTTTTCTGATACCAAGAAAAAAATCAACTAGATGATCCCCTCTCTTATTGAAAACAATGTAACCATTTTTGGAATTGTCCTACACTAACTGAATATGTACTAAATGCAAAGCTTTATTTATCTTGCCTATAAGATCATAGAAAATAATATGCACATGCACACTCTATTTATTGATATAACATATACAAATAATTATGGACAGGCATATGTTGGAATGTTAATTAACTGTTAAATGATTTTACAGATTGATACTTGATAATGTGGGAAATATATACCATATGCTGTGAAATGAATAGCAATCAGGCTCAAATTAATGTGTAAAACATATAATTTTTTGTAAAAATATGATTAATAAAATATTTAGGAAAGATATACATGATTTATTTATGATATTTATTTCCACATAATCATAAGTAATTTTTTATGGTTTTCTGTACTCTCATGATTTGTATTAAGCATGCCACATATTTGTACATAAAAGGAAATGATAAATATAGTTAGGAAATGAAAAAATATAGTTAGCAAATAATATAGTTGGAAAATGATAAACACAGTTAGAAAAATCTAACCTTAGAAATGGCATGAGTGTAAATAGAATACTTTAAAGAGCCACAGATCTATTCATTGTTTACTCAGAAAATTTACTAAATATTTAACTGTTCCAGACTTTTGGAAAGCACTGATGATGCATTTCCTATCTTTAATATTCCTATATTAAAATGTATAGTCAAATAGGGAAATGCAAAGAAGGAATAGATTATTTTGGTTGATAGCAAGACATCAGGTCCTTATAATACCTTGAGGGTCACAATTCAAATAAAAATTAAAAAAAACAACTCATCTTTCTGTAAATGACATCAAAGAAACATCTGAAAAAAAAATCACGGTGGAGGGGAAATACTCAGTTTGAGAATTTTAAAAATAATTCAACTAATGGAAAACTCACTTTTACATATCCTAGATAAGCTATTTGAGGAGGAAAAAAGATGCTTGGAAATATTATTATCTCAATATTTGTTGTTAATAAGAACAGTTATATTTTATAGATACTGAATTTTTCCTTGTCTACTGTATTCCCTTGGTATGATAGCAGAATACTAATTTGAATTGTTTAAGCTTTAAAAAGAATTTGTTTTCACAGAAGAGGAGATATTTTGTATATCATCTCATCCCTTATTATACCAATTTATTTCATTATCCAGTGGATGGGGCTTATTTGCTTAAAATTATAATTTTAAAAATATCTTCTGTGGCGAAGTCTTTTAAACAATGCAGTTTGACATGAATAAAGCAATTCAAATTGTGACATGACTTAAAAGGGTTATGAGCCCATCCACCTGAGATTGTAATTTACCCAAAGTCAGGGCCATGGTTTACATTGTTTTGAAGTTAGTAATTTATTAAAATGGATGTCATTTATTTAATGATTTGGAAAAGTAAAATTTAATTTTCTTTTGGGTAGGCTTTTTGTATCTTGTTGCCTTGTCCAGTGATATGTTCTGAATTTACTCTTTTGATTTAGATGCATAATTAGTTCATTTTCCAGTTGCAAATAGATTGTCTTTTGGCTTTTCTACCTAAAAAAATAGTTTGACAAAATTTCTTTCCAAGTATGTGAGGTTCAATACAACTTTCTAAGTGTTGACATGCAAGGAAGTTATCTACTTCTATAATTGGACTTTTTTTTTCTCTCTCTCTCACTCTGTTTTTTCTTCTTTAAGGTTTACAATGAACCAGCCAATCATGGTGCTTTAATAGGATCTTCATAAAGATTTTAGTTCTTGGAAGAGATGGTGAGATATAACTGCAGATAGGAAAAAAAAAAAGACTTGTGAAATTATATCATAAGCCTTGTATGTTTAACAGGCTTTTTTTCCCAATAAGAAAATTATTATAAAGTATAAACTGGCACATGTGATAGTAGTTAGTAAAACAAACATTTGAAGGTAGCCCAGACCTGGTATAAGGAAACATTTATGAATAACTGGGTGTTAAGAACGTGTGGTTACATAATAGAGCCACAAATGAGAGAGTCACAGACCTCAATTCTTAGCATCCTTGGGATTTATCTACAGTGTTCAATCAGGGCTACTATTTTCAGGTTGCTCAAAATAATTCTACTTTAAGTCTTCCTGACCTTCATCCAAGTCTCAAACATCTGGCTAAGGATCAAGGTACAAAAACTATCTGATAAAACATTTTGCTTTCAAAGGGACAGCAAGCAAATGTTCTGAGCAAGCATTCTTTTCAGCATTACAGAATGATATATTCTATATCATCCATTTTAGGTGATGCCTGCTTTGTGTGTGAATGTGAGTGTGTGTTATAAGCTACATGATAGGTAGAGTCAGGCTGTAATGCTTGGTGTGGAAATAGGGCTAGACTCCTTATTTAAGAACAAGGAGAAAAAGTATTCTTTGAGTTTCTATGAAGGTCTCCCTGCAGAGTTAAACAATATTGCTAATTTATCAGGTTCTAAACTTCATGTGTTAGGGATTTATTCCTCAGAGCTTAAATTTTATCTTTTATCCTAGCAATGAGTTTCCTTTACTTTCCCATTTTAGGGCTGACCTTTTGTGTCAGTGACCACCAGGGCTGAACTGTGTGTACCTAAAGCCAGGCCCTTAATTTACAACTGGGGGCTGGTAGGCTGCTATTTGCAAAGCCCATGGAAGACTCTTGAGTCAGGTGAAAGCCTTTTCTTAAGAGCTTTTCTGCTTATTGTATACATATATTATAATTTATCTTTTGTGGTAATTTCCCAGAAGTTTTTACCAAATTGTTTATTCAACTAATCCTTGAGGAATTTCTTTTTCAATTGCCAAATAGATGACTTCAAAGTATTGAAGTGCTGAAAGAGTACTGTGTTCCATGTAAGAGGGAAAAAATAGATCTCATTTTAGGCACATAGACATCTGAATGGTAGAGGTAATTTAAAACTATTGTTGAAGTTAATGTCTATCAATTAACAACAGACATGAATGACTCTGCCATCACATTGGGACTATCATAGTAAGAGTTTTGGGGATGATTTAAAAAATGGGTATTAGTAAACATTTAAATACATCTGACATCAAGGAATTTCTTGTCTACAGGAATACTTCACTGTAATTAAAACTACACCTGAGAGTGAGAAGCAATTTTAAGCCTATTTAAGTACATAAATGTACTCTGGAAAACCAGAAAACAGGTCAAGGTGACTGATAGGTCACTCTCAAAGATACTGCTGAACCATAGACTTGCATGGGATAAAAATTCTGGAAGTTTCATGATCATGATACTCTACCTTCCTCACTCATTTGCCCCTGTTCAGTCATAGAATGCTTTGGTTGAGCTCCTAACTTATTTCTCATCTACTTTTTGTTTGTAATGTTGACAATTCTGTTACTCCTTGAAGATTCATGGAAATGCACTGGCTTCCCAGCAAAATAGAATGTCACTTTAGAAGGTAGGGCCTACGGCATACACTTCTGTCCTTGGCACTGTGCTAGGTATGTAGAATCCTGTAAAATTGGGTTAGTTTGTAATAGTCAAAAACTGTGTTGAGAAGAGAGATAAAGCAGCAAAAACTGACCTCAGTTAAAGAGCCTAAAATAAGATAATCATAAAACTCTGTTTCTAACAAATTGATGGGCATTGGTGACTTCCTCCTCTGGGTATAATTCTGTAGAGGTTATACAAGTGCTGGTAGGGTTGATTCTGAGGCACAAAGATAAAAACACTCCGGACTTTTAGGAAGAGATAAGCTGGTTGGTCTTCATGTATGGAAAGAGTGGGGAATGAGGACAGCAGAAGGTTGGGAAGAGCTTTTATACTGTGATTCTTGCTTTGCTTTACATTTTCCTGCATAGATTGTTTCCAATGGTAAAGAGAAAAAACAGTGCCAGTCCAGCACTGATGCAAATGGAGGGAAAAACAGTAGAATGTGGCTCCAACATAGCTGGGCTAGAGGGTGGACAACAACAGGTTGCAAGAGAGCTTGGCTGACTCCTGAGAATTTTCTCCTCCTTATAACCCCTATCAAGCTAGAGAGAAGTGAAAGAGTCCCCCTAAAAAACGAGTGGCTTACTTTTGGGAGATGTATACAGAGAATGGTTCAGCACAGTTTGTAAAGTTAGAAAATCTCAAACTTGAGATATATCCCTAAATCTCATACCAGAAAAAGGACAAGTGTAAGTCGGGAATTCAGCATAAATATAAACAAAAAACTTATATATGAGCAAGAATAATCAAAGATTATTGAAAAGATGAGATGGGGGATTGGGAATGTAGCTCAGTGAGCGGTAGAGTACTTGTCTAGTATGTGTGAATGTGTGAGACCCTCAGTTCAATCACAAAAATGAATAAATAAATGAAATTAGGGAGAATTTTAGATAAAATGCACAGAAAAAAATTTAAAGTAAAAGACTTAAAGAACTCAATAAATGCACTAAAATAAGAGACTGAATATAGTTGGGTAATAAATTAATTAGTTTGAGGATTAGACAGAAGAATTCCAGGAAAAAGTTACCAGCAAAAGATAAACAAAAAAAAAAAAAAAGAGAGAGAAACAAAAATTGGCCGAGATGGAGGATGGATGTACAAATGCTAACCTTCATAATGAAGGTTTTAATTGAAAGGAGGAGATATTTGAAGAAACAATGGCCTAGAATTTCTAAATTTCTGAGAATTAAAGAAAGATAAACATTGAAAAGTTTCATGATGCCAAATCCTATAGACAATATGAAAAATAAAAATATATGAAAAATAAAATTTTTTCTCTTTATTTAGATTTTTTTCTTTATTTAGATTTTTTCTCTTTAGTTAAATTTTTAGAAATTTCTAAATTTCTGAGAATTAAAGAAAGATAAACATTGAAAAGTTTCATGATGCCAAATCCTATAGACAATATGAAAAATAAAAATAGAAAGATATTAGAGGAAAACACTTTAAGACATCAAAGACAGGACATTCTTAAAGCTGTTCAATAAAGCACATTATTTACAAAAAAAACGCCAAGATATGGCTTAATAACATACTTCTCCATTTTAGTGTTAGATACAAATTTGGGGAGTAATATTTTAAAGAGTTGGAATAAAATAATTTTAAGTCTAGGATACTATGTTCAACTAATAATAATTTAAATGGCAAGGAAACATATATTCTCAGAAAAATAAGAACTTAGAAGTTTCATCAAGCAAAAGGTTCCTTTGAAAATGTTCTTCCAAAAGTGATGTGTTAAAAAAACTTAGGAAGAACTATGAAATATATGGAATGTAGAAATGAGGAAATAAATTAGTAAACTCTCTTGTTGAAATGAACCTAAAAGCCATTTTAAACATTGTAAAAGACCCTTAAAGCTCAGAGTTAAAAATGTAGAAAATATTCACACAGAGGTGACAGAGGTGAAAGAAGTGAGAGACTTTATGTATATTGACAAACCTAAGAAATGAGTAAAATAGAAAAATTAAAGCAGATATTTATTGTTTTCCTGCTAACCAAAAGAATAAGATACAGTGTTTTATACAAAGAGAAGATACTTGGTATGTCAAATGGAAGGTATGAAAGGGTAATTAAAATAAGGACAACATATGTAATAGAAAAATCAGTTAAATAGGAAGAAAAAAAATGAGTGATGGTAACAATTGCAATAAATATAAATATGTTAAACTCACTGACCAAAGACAGAGACCTTCAGAGTGGATTAGAGGAAGCATCCAACAAAATAGAAAATACAAAAGAAACACTTTAAATAAAAGATTATAAAATTGAGAATAAAGGTGAGACTTCTAAAAATAAGTAATGTTAGATTAAGTTACTACATCTAATTTTTTTTGTTTATCCTTCCATCTAACTTACAAAAATGTTACACCTATCTTATTCTAGATATTATATTATTCTCTTTAGAAATCTGATTTTTAATAGTCTTAGTTTTTCATATTTTAATTCTCTTGTTTATATATTTAGATGAATATAAACATATAATTACATATTCCACATCTAAAGTCTTACTGTCATTTACTATTATTGGACTTTATCTACTGATTTCTTCAGGGAATTGTTTTATACATTTGACTGTAAATTCATGTTCCTTGGATTTTTATCTGTATAAATTCTTGGGAGCCTGGATAGAAGATATGTTTCATCAAGCAAAATTTGCCTCAGCTTATCTGAGATCCCTGAAGGCACTATTAATATGGGACCCCTTCTAATGGATTATTAGAATTAAGTTTGTTGACCTACCAAACTAGTGTGGATTCAGGTTATACATCAGCATGGGGAGTGTTATTTGTTTATGAACACTCAGGGAGATATATTTCTAACCCTAGCACAAAAATCATAGCAAATAATTTTTTTCACTGTCTTGTACTATGGGGTCTATTTCTGGTACACATGATATTACAGGATTTAGTTTTTTTAAGATACCAAACTTATGCAGGAATATCCTTTGGATTTATCACCTTTGGTAGGCCTTAGGCTTTGTCTTCTGTGCCTTCTGTTCTGTAAGGAAAGGAGTTGGTAAAAGAAATGAAGATTCAACAGCATAAAGTGTATATATTAAGGTCAAAATGGATTCAGTATTACCTCTTAACTCTCTAGATAATGATTTCAATTAATTTTTTTACTTTGAAAAGTTATTTCTGTCTTCTTTCTTTCTTTCTTTTTCTTTTCTTTTCTTTCTTTTTTTTTTTTTTTTCGTGTGTGTGTGTGGTGCTAGGTATCAAACCCAGGGCTTCAAGCATTCCGAGAAAGTGTGCTACCGCTGAACCGCAACTTCAGTCCCTTCTTTCTGTATTGAAGGAATAAGGATATGGGTAAGATACTTGAAATATTTCTTTATTTACCATCTTCCTTGTTTGTATTTTCAATTAATTTGAAGTACTCTTTTTTTTTCAGGGATGTAAGTCAATTCCTCTATTCTGAAGTTGGTGCAGCAGTAACACATATAAGTTTCTCTCAGTGTAAAGTAAAGGCCAATGTTGGTTGGCATGCCATTCATTTATTCATCTATTTAAGAGAGGTTTTGGGGGTTGGTCCATGCGTATTAAACATGTACTGACAAATAGTTCTATCATGAGGAGGCAGCATAATTCATCCTAGTCCTTTAAAATTTTATAAAGCTTATATTAATTAAACAATAACACATTGATCATGAACATCAATGAGGAGATTCAACAGGAGATTAGATACAAATGTCAGTTATACTCTTGCTTTGTGAACAAGTAGTTGTAGAATTTACCATACATTCTATTCATGATTTTTCAGTGAAGGCCTTATAATAGAAAATGCCAACAAATAGCAACAACCACATTATTGGAGTCTATTGTCTACTCAGCTATAAAGAAAATAGAGTACAGTTGTTATGGTATCAAGAGCATATTCAGGGACAAGTTGAAAGAAATATCACTAAGTTTTCTTACATGACTTTAAAAACAATATTTTAGTTATTCCTTTATGTAAAGAAGCTCTAATCATTTGCCCTAAGTATAAAGGGGGAAATACTTTCTACCTTTTCCCTTCTGCTCAGGCCCTTTTATTCTGAAGGGAAGAATCATACCACTGGAATCTATCACTGTGAATGGTTATGTTGAGATATATAAATGCTGCTTTAAATGAAGTAAAGTTCAGCTTATATGGAAATAAGTCTGAACCTGTATGTAAATGAGAAAATGTTTATTTTTTTCAAAAATTAGTTGAGATTTTAGGTTAAGGGAGAGTCATATGATCATATCCCATAAGGTGATGGCAACTTACACAATAATACCCATAAAAAAGTTCTAGAATTCCTCATAGATAGAATAGGGTCAATCAAAAGAATTTATAGTATTTTTATATCTGAAAATATTTCCCCTTTTCAAGTATTTCCTAGTATTGTTATTATGAAGGATCATTTTTATTATGAATACACATGATATTCTAGTTATTAAAAATATTTTACTTCTAAAATTACTTTTAAGAAGTAATTGGTGATTCATCTTTAAATAATTAAATACATATAATATGAAATCAGGTCAGCAAGAAATTATCATTATACTTTAGGGTAGCTATAAGTTTAGACCAAAGCTAATATTTTAATTTTTATTCATTCATTTACTTCATCATTTATTTATTTTTTGTTCATTCTCCTATTCCCTAATTAATTATTTAATAGTTTTCATGGGGGCTGGGGATATAGCTCAGTTGGTAGAGTGCTTGCCTCAAATGCACAAGGCCATGAGTTCAATCCCTAGCACCACACAAAAAAATAATTTTCATATATGAGAAGCTATACTGGGCTTATATATTTTTATTATTGTTAAATGCAAAGTTCACAAAAGCTTTCTGACATATTAAAATAAATCAAAGGCTACCTAATAAAAACTTTGTAGATTGTGATTTTTCAGGAGCCTAAGTTTTATATCAAAAATTTCAGACCTAGAGAGTTTAAATGATTTGCCCTAGATTGTACAGAGAAATAAACACAACAACTTACATTTATTATATAAACATAATTTATTATTATAAATGACAGATCATATTTATTATGACAATAAATATAAAATGTTAGGTGTTGTTAGTGTTATAATATTGGTATAATATTGTATTATACTGTATAATATTGTTGTATTATTTTCTTTTTTGTGGCTACATACGAAATGAATTATAAATATATTAATAATACTTATTAAAAATTAAAGATGACTTACTTTTAAGTCCTCTTAGGACATTATACTTGGCTAAATAACAGTTACAGAATTATTTGTTATTATACCTTTCTTTTTCACTGGTGTATATTAATTATACAAATTGGTGGGGTTCACTGTGGCATACTTGTATGTGCATAAAAACATAATTTTGCCAGTTTCACTTCCCAATATTTTCTCCCATCCTGATTTCCTTCTTCTACTCTCAGGGTTTCCCTCTAATTTCAATTGTACCAATCAGCAACAAATTTTTTTAAAAAAACTCTAATCAGGGAAACTGATATTTTGAGGTCTCAGTCAACTGTAATTGCTTATTAATGGTCTTTGACTGAGTAGTTCAACTGAAAACTATGATCAGGTAAGTTTGTCATCAAGCCAGTGTGAAGAAACTGCTGGAGCAGCAATGCACTTTATCCATGACAGTGGTCAGGACAACCACTACATCGGTGAGAATGCTGAACAGGAAAAAACAAAAAACGTAGCAAACCGGGTATTTCCTAGTGATCATCTGTTCAAGAATCAACCTGAATCAAATCTGCTTAAAATTTAAAATAAGAGGAAATTAACCTCATTCCATCTCTTTACATATTACAAAACGTTTTAAGATCCTACACTTTTAGTAGCAGCTGAATATATCTTCATCATTTATTCATTCTATGATGTACTTATAAATATGAAATATATTTGAGTTTGTTTAATTTTAAAGCTACTATTTGTTTTAAAATTTTATAAAGTACTGAACAGGTGATAAACTGTTTATGTTAAGGAGGCTTATTGTTGAAGTAAAGTATATTATATTAAAGATCATTGGTAAACAGGCAAACTAAATATAAAATTTTCTGGGTGCATTTGATTCAAAGATTTATTTTTCAAGTTTTCAAAATATTAAGTTTTATTAGTGACTGAAATGTATTTTTAAAAAATACTAACCAAGACATTTGTTGGATTTTTGTTGTTGCCAACATGGTTACATTTTATATCTCTGTTTCCATTTGTACCATGAAATTCCAGGAGCCTCAAAAAGGAATTCATGATGATCATTATTTTCTGCTTGTATATGTGCCTATTAGAAAAGTTTTTATTTTCTTTTTTATAAAAATATTATTTTAACAGATATTAAAATGAATATCTCAGAGGTTTAACAAGGAGGCTTTTTATTATAAAAAGTTCTAAAGAAATTCTTAAGTTTGACCACCAAAGAAACTTGTTCAGTGATGCAAGAGTAAAACAGATCTTGGGAGAAACACAAGAAATAAAACCAAGAATCAATTAGCAGGTTGGCACCAAAAAAGCTTTTGCACAGAAAATAAAACAGTTAAGAGCATGAGGAGAGAGCCTACAGAATGGGAGAAAATTTTCTCTACTTACTCTTCTGACAGAAGATTAACATCCAGAATAAATAAATATATATGTAATTAACACCAAAAAAAAAACAATCAAATATATGGACAAATAACCATACAGACATTTCTCAAAATTTAAATGACCAACAAATATACGAAAAAAATGTTTAATACCCTTAGCAATCATGGAAATGCAAATCAAAACTACACTGAGATTTCATCTCACCCCCTTTAGAGTGGCATCCATCAAAAATATAAATAATAATTAATGATGGTAGGGTTGTGGTGGAGAAAGGAACACTTAACACATTTTTGGTGGGGCTGCAAATTAGTAGGAATACTGTGGAAATTGATATGGAGATTCCTCAAAAGACTAGGAATAGAATGATTATATGACCAAGCTATTCTCTGATACTTATTAAAAAGCACTGAAATTAGAATACTAGTGATACATGCATTCCAATGTTTATAGCAGCACAATGCACAATAGTCAACCCATGGAACCAGCCTAGGTGTCCACCAACTGATGAACGGATAAAGAAAAGGTAACATATATACACAATGGAGTTCCACTTGGCCATCCAAAAGAATGAAATATTTTATTTGTTGGTAAATGGATGGAACTGGAAAACATTGTGCTAAGTGAACTAAACCAGACGCAGAATGTCAAGGATTGTATGTTTTCTCTCGTATGTGGAAGCTAAAGGGGGAAAAAAAAAAGAATTAAAAAAAAAGAGTGGATCTCACAAAAATTAAAAGAAGATCAGTAGAGTATGGGTAGGAGGTCAAGAAGAATAGCAGGACAATAAAATTGACCAAATTATGTTATAAATATATATGAATATAACACAATGAATTCCACACTGATGTAAAGTTATAAGGCAAAAATCAATATATATGTATACACACACACACACACACACATACACACACACACACACACACACACACACACTTGTGTAAATAAATAGATGGAAGACCAGAAGATTAGAGGAAGGGCAACTGAAAAAGGAAGGAGGGGAGGGAAATGGGAAGTACTAGGGAATGTATTAGAGCAAATTATGTTATGCGCATATATGAATATGTCACAATAAACCTCATACTATGTATAATTATAAGCACTAATAAAAAACATTTAAAAAAGAAATCTTGGGAGAAAATATAAATTGGAAAAATGCTAAAGTTATAAAAGAATTTTTACAGGTTTCTTTTATTTAACAACTATTAATATTAATTAAGAACTCATTTGATGCTAACTTCTATGAATATCTTTGCAGAAAAGAATAAGAAAATATCCTTACCCTCTAACCACTTACAGTTGAATGGGCAGTTCAGACATGCTAACAGACATTTACAATAAAGTATACTAAATTCCCCAATAGGTGGTCATGAAAACTCATAAGGGAAAGGTGACTAATCTAGGTTTGGAATACTAATGAAACCTTCACAGGAAGATTACCTTTAAGATCTGATGGATGAATAAAAGTTAAACAAAGAGGTTGAGAACAGGAAAATGTTCCCAATGGAAAGAAGGACTTATGCAAATGTTAGGAATCATAATTATGAGCATACACAGAGTGGATCAGCCCACTGCTTAGAAAAGATCAGGAGAGGCTAACAAATTGAAGCAGGAAGCACAATCACTCCCCTCATATTTTGCCTCCATCTTTGCCACCATGGAGAAATTATCATCAAAATACAATGAATGGAAAACACCATTAAGAGTGAATTGAAGTCCCAGAAAAAATAAAGAGATTATAAGAAGCCACCCAGACATTTGAAATGCATTCAAGTTTGCAGCCATAGACAAATTGCATTCCAAGGTGTGGAAAGAATTTACAGATGTAATCACAGAATGATTTGCAGTAATCTACAGAAATTATAGAGGAGAGTGCTGTTAGGAGATGTGATCTGAGCAATATCGCCCCAATTCTCTCAAAGGGTAAAACGGTAGATTCTGGAAACTATTAGATCAGCAATGTTGATCTTTAATAGCATTCTAGGATGGATTACTCTAACAAGGAATTGAGAGTACTTAGAAAATAATGAGACTACCTCCAGGATCTAGTCTGAGTGCACTAAAAGCATTCCTACCAAATTAGCCTTATTTAATTTTCTATAGGTCGAGTAGCCTGGGAGATTTCAGGGGATTGAGAGGCAATATTTGTGTCTAGGTAAGAATTTTGATGAAATCACTCATGTGTCCTTGTGGACAAGTGTAGACGTATGACTGGATTATAATAGACGTAGACAGACGTGCCACTGGTTGAACAACTGCATGCAATGATTAATTTGATTTTAGTTTGAGGGGTGTTTGTCATAGTCTATCTCATAGGCTTTGTCCTTGGCCTGGTCTTGATCACATTTTAAAATACAATCTGGGTGAAGAGACATCAGTCTGGAAGAGTTAGCAAATACACTAACTGGTAGAAACAATTAAAAAATGTTTTCATAGATACAACAATGCATAAAAACCAGGACATTGAGATTTAGCAGCAGATATGAATGTATGGTTTTAAACTATTACAATAAGTTACATAAGAACATATTGACATTTTAAAAAATCCATCTCAAAGCATTTCAACGCAAAACCCCAAACCACTCTGGTTACTTTTGCTAACCACAAATGCTAAGTTATATCTGCTTAAAAAAAATTGAATTTAAGGGAAGATTGCATTGATATAGGAATATTTCCAAAGTGAGAGAAATGGCAATAAGACTGATTCCTCATATTACTCTGAACTTGACAGTAGTAGGACCCATCCTGAGCAGTATTGCATAGTTATATACGCATGGTGGATAGAAGGTATGGGTATTTCCTCAACATATGGTGCACTCCCCCTGTCCATACCAGCTGTGAGGCTTGAGTGGACTTGACTTCACCCCAGCGTTGACAGTAATCTATGCTCAGCTAAGGCCAATCAGCAAAATTCCATCTTCCTTTGCACTCTAATTTGTTTAATTAATCCAGGCCTAAGCTTATCAGTGCATGGCATTCCCCTGGTCATAGGGATTGGTTCAGGGGTGGCCAATTGATGTAAATCTCAGTGTTTTCTTTTTCCCAGCAGTTAATGGGAAGCAACCTGCCTCTCCTGCTGAATGAGGCATCATGCAGCACTAATTGCTGCTGGCAGGCATCCAACAACTATGAGGGAAGTCAGTCTAGAGAGAAAGTTAACACAGAGATAAAGCCAGAGAAGAGCAAACCACAGGAAATGGACCCATAGCCCAGATTGAACTAGGCCTAAATTGCTCTGAAGCCAGAGTTTTTCATCCAATTTTAAGCCACCTCGAGGTTGCTTTCTGTCACCTTTGACTGAGAGTATTTTTAATAGGTGCAAGGGCAAAGTTCTAATAAGAATGTTGTCAAAACAGAGGGAACTACACCATGAAAGGAAGTTCAGAGAAACTCAGGCAGAGACAAACTTACAGGTCATATGAGTTGTTTAGAAACAAGCATAAGGAAGCAGGAGTGGATGGTTGTTACTGGATAATTCAAGGCCAGGATTGTTGCTGCTGAGTTGTGAGAAAGTGAATTGTGATTCAATGTCATATGTTGATAAATACTCATTTAAGAACATTTTTAATTTTTATAGGCATTCTACTGTTTGCTAATCACTAGAAGTGCTAAAGCACAAAATAATGAACCATATTTGTAAGTTTTTGTTCAGCCTCAGGACTTGATGGTATTTTGCCATCCTTTTTTATTTAAATATTAAAAAGGTAGTCACTGTATTAAGAGGGCTCAATTCCTGCCTTGCTTCCCCTGTATAATCTGATTGATGATTTCTGTGTGTCTGTATTTCCATCTGAAGAGTGAATGTGTTCAGAATGAATGAATTCTGAAGCTATTTCTAGCTCTAAAAAAAATTTTTTGCCACCCAAAGGAAATTACTAGAAGTGCAGCAACAAGACTTTTGGCTGATTACTTCTTAAGCCAATAGTAAAACCTAAAAATGGGAAATTGGAATATCAATTTCCTGTTAATCATGTCACTTACCAAAGTTAGAATGAGGAATTGCTTTGAGAAATATCACTGAGATCTAAAACACTGTGTGCACATTTCAGAATGGAAACTTCTATTGACTGAATTATTGAAAACTCAATCACTTAATAAGAATTTATTGAGCACTTACATTCCCAGGCATGTGCTAAATACTGTGAAAGAGAAAACCTTACCTGTCTGCTTTATCTAAGATACAATGTAAATCATAAGTTTTCAGTGCGGTACATTCTCTGTTATCCAGAGGTCACATAACATCTTTCTGAGCTTTTGCTATTAGCACTGAAACTAGGATATTACTAAAATTCTCAATATAGGAGAAACGGGGAAACTATCATTTTAAGTGTTTATTAAATTCTTTTAAGAGTTTCATTTAAATAAAGGCTATAAATCTACTTTATACTACACACATGTAATATTACACAGAAATTATATTTAGAAATGGGTAAATATTTTCATATGAACTTATTTAAATATTTATTTTTTAAAAAATGACAAAACAGTAAAATAGCATTCATAAACACCTAGGAATCTATCTAATAAATTCCTATTGTATTCACTACTCTGTAGGCACTCTAGAATATAAAATGCAGTTCTTGCCTTCCAAGAGTTTAATGATTAGAAGCAACCAATTGAATGGACACGTTTTTGAACAGCTTGCTGAACACACGTTGGCCTATATGGTATTCATTTTGGGTGCTATGGAAGTATAGATGAGAGAAAAAAAGAATACAGACAGGAAAGCTAATGTGAAGAGAGTAGGTGTTAGTCTTGAAGGAGATGATGAAATTTAAGAGGCAGAAAAGGGAAAGAAAAGAGTTGTGAAGACTCAGAAGCAATAGATTTTCATATGACGGTGAGGTCAGTGGCCTTATTAGGGAAAGGAGTTAGGGCTTCCTGGGACATAGGATGGGCATTAAGGATGCGACAGATCCTGATGTCTCCTAAAGGCAAGCAAAGTAATTTATATTACACAAGGTTTAAAGCAGGAAGATCAAGACTGTTTTTGAACACAGAAGTAATGTTGTCACAGAAGTAATGTTGAGGGGAGTGTGTACTAAAAACGAGCCACACATGAACTAGAGGAAAAAGATGGGTAGATAAAAGATTAAAAACAAGATTCAACATCATGTGGAAGACATTTTAAAGAACAAAAGAATAAGAACTTGTTAATAGGACATTGACAAATCATGCTGGATATCTCAATTTGGAGTACACTCATTTCTCACATAGTGTAAAGTGTATCAAACCATCATTTGAAATTTTAAGTGGATGTTCTATATCCCCAAATAGAATATAAGTTTCAGGTAAACTTCCTAAGGACAACACACCCTGTATCTTTAGGGTCCCAGTTCTGCTGAGGGAATGAGAGGTGGAAAGGAGAAGGAATAAACATTAATACTAGTTCTCCAAACAAAGTGACCAAAGATCCTCATCTGCCTCTCTGATGCTTTCACAACAAAAAGAGGAGGGTCTGGGATTGTGGCTTAATGGTAGAGTGCTTGCCTAGCACATGTGAGGCACTGGGTTCTATTCTCAGCACCACATAGGTGGGCACATGCCTGTAATCCCAGTGGCTCGAGAGGCTGAGGCAGGAGGATTGTGAATTCAAAGCCAGCCTCAGCAACTTAGCGAGGTGTTAAGAACTCAGTGAGACCCTGTCTCTAAATAAAATACAAAATAGGCCTGGGGATGTGATTCAGTGGTCAAGTGTTCCTGAGTACAATCCCGGGTACCATAAATAAATAAATAAATAAAATAAAGGTCCATTGACAACTAAAAAAAATATTTTTTTAAAAAACAAAAAAGATGACTGATTTTTTTCAAGTATTATATTTAAATAGTAAACTGTGAAGTTAAGGGTAATATTAATTTCAACAACTATAACCTATCATTCTAAAAGAATTCAACTAATGCTTTATTTTTAAAGAATGAGAAAATATTAAAAATATATTGGTCATTGTTCATACAAACTATAAAGAAAGTAAGAAAATTTGCTTAAGGTCCCTTTACATTTATATTTTTAAATGTTGCTTTTTTTTTTTTACATTGTGTTACATGTGCAAACAGTTTAAGTATTGCTCTTCTGGTTTTTATTGTCATTAGAAACATTGGACACCAGGGTAGAGTTTGCTCTCTTTATTTTATTTGATGTATGTTATAGATGCCTTTTTGGACTACATACATGATTGATAATTTAAAAGCTCAATATATTGAGAAATGCTGAGTTCACTTTGGGAATCCAATAAGAAAGTGTAGCTGCTATATCTATTACTTATTTCCTCAATCAATTGTGTTGATAGAGCACAATTACTTTGGGGAAAAGAAACATAAAAACTACTTGGTAATATCCTGAGAAGAAAACAGTATTGAAACTGGAAAACAAAAACAAAAATAGAAACATTAGATGAAAGTTAATTTGGCTTTATTTTGTTTAATTTTCATAACATGAAGTTTGATTTCTAAATGGTACTAAGAGCTAATTATATTGTGGAAAAGGGTGAAAAGTTGTTGGCGATGAGTTTAGATTGCCATCCCTTTCAGAGGGAAAAGAAACAGAACGTAAATGTATTGGTGCAGGTAGATTGGAGGTGAAAAGTGTGAGGATGGGATGGTATTTTTTATGGATTTTATTTACTCAGTAAATAAGATGCAAAGTTATTACCTATGCAGAATTAAATGAGTGATGCTTCAGATTTGTGAGGAGAGAAGAGTCAGTAAAAATAGTTTTCTTGGGGACAGAGAGAGGGAACTGATTACTAAAATATAGAATTCATAGGTGGTACATAGGTTTGTTTCATCAAACCAAACACAGGGTTGTGAGTATAAGTCAAAAGCTAAATTCAACTGGGATTAGAATCATGTCAAACAAAAAAAAAAGAAGAAGAGGAAAGGGGTAAGGAAACAGTGTGTGCACAGGGGAACAATTTAATACTGGATGGAATGCAAGCCAGTTAGAAGGGAGGAAAGACATGGAGTGGTAGGAAAATTATAGACGAGGAAAGTTCTGGCTTTTAGAAGTTGTGATCATTTTGTGGGGTATTTGAAAGTGAGATTTGGAAAATGAAACAGTTATTGGTAATGGTAAGATCTATGGGCTCTTGAGATTTGGAAAATGAAACAGTTATTGGTAATGGTAAGATCTATGGGCTCTTACTCAAGAGATTGAGTGGTATCAAGGAACTGAGAGAGAACTTGGTGTTGAAGAATCTTCTCTGCATCTATCAAAGTCACCAATATCAATGACATGATTGATAATGGAGGAAAGGCCGTGCTACAAAAAGTGAAACCATCTTTGAAGAAGAGGCAGCAAGTGGTGGGAGACAACATGTCATAGTCATTAAGAGAAGGAACTCAAGAGCCAAACTACCAGTGTTCAAATCTAGGCTCTAACGTCCAGTTATTGGACTACGGATGATTAAGATCCCAGTACCTCAAGTGCCTCAGCAACATACGAATAGGAGTATATGTAACTCATACTACTGTCATGAGGATTAAATCAGATCAGTGCCCTGCTGGAGTGATAAAGGTGTAAATTTAGTTGCTATAAGCTTATGGTAACATTTGATTTTTTTTTTTTGTGTGTGTGTGTGTGTGTGCATGCGCGTGCACTTACAAGTGGCAAATTGGAATAAACAATAAGGAGCTAGACCCTGCAAGTCATGGGATGATGAAGACCAAAAAAAGTAAAAATAAAAATAAAAAATAAATAAACACTATTGGTGAAAGCTTCAGAAGAAGCTGTGACCTTGAAGAGGCTCAAGTTTCCTTGAGAACACAAAGGTAATGAGAAAGTTCAGAGAAGAGGCTAATAATATAGGGGTTAGCTATTAACAGATGAGGAGCTCCAGTAGTTGCAGGCAAAGATTTAGGGTAGTGTGGAGGAGAGGAAGACATAAGGGCATATACTTAAGGATCAGACTTAAGGACAAGTACAGAACTATGTAGGGACAATTCCTCATCATGATGGATAACTTGAGAGTGCAGGTTAGTTCTGCTGAGTTAGGTAAACTAATTGTGTAGGTACAGACTTTGGTTCTGATTGTCTTTTCTCCTGTGACTGACCAGTAGTTTCATAGAAAGTGAAGTGTGGAAAACCCACAAAAAACTAGTAGAGCTCTGCTGAGGCCACTTAGAGTCTAGATGAGCCATACCCACACAGGAGGCCAGAAACCTTCCAAGTAATTGATAAGAAGCTAACGGATTAGTTTCAATGCTAAATCCTCACAGTTCAGGTATGAGACCTAGGTCAAAATCTCATTATAACTTTTCAAAACATCTGAATTTCTTCTTCAAGTCTCATATAAGAATAGTTCATAATAGAATTACATAATTAATTATATATTTATTTAATGGCTATTTTCCATCGCTCAAATGGGCAGGATGTATACCTCTCTTATTCACTAATAAAGCTTCAGAGCTCTACATGTAGTAGATATCTAATGCATAACTATACAGCCATATTTATTCCTTTATTTACATTTCTGTATTTTATCTATCTTTTGATACAGGATTTAAGTTGAGGAAATAGATTGGTTGGCAATATGGTATCTAATTTCAAAGCTTTGCTCTCCAAGCCAGCTGCCTCCATGTCTTCTCATCTGTGGTGAGTCAAGGTTGTTTGGGAAGAGCAGCTCAGGTTCACAACTGTGCTGAGAGCTTTTCCAGCAGCATCTCCATAGATGTTCCTAAGATAAAAAAGTGGGGACTTGGCCTGAGGAATGAATTAATCCTTGAAATGTTGAAGTCTGAGTAATAGAGTTTACCTTAGCCAGGAGGGTTCACTTGAGACATCCTTCTCCTAGTCTAATTCAATGAACAAAGAGATTACTTTAACATTGTCTGAAAAAAAAAAATTGGGGGGGGGGTGATTATCTTACATAATTGCGCATTTTCTATTTCAACTATAGCAAAGCTCCTTAGTGACAGAAGGGAGAGTCACTTGGGCTGCAGGCAGCTGATGCTTGTTTGGCCAAAGCCAGAGGGTTTTTTGTTCCACTCTGTGAGCTATGTGTGGAAAGTCAGAAAGGCATCATGTAAGACGATGTGAAAAAGGCCATCTTGTTGTCAGGGCACTGTGGTTAATGGGTGAGAAAACAAGGATGCAGAAGACTTGCTGCCCTTTTAATAGGACCTTCTGGAATTAATGAGGCCATGCTGTCAGGGAACATGGGGATGATAGCAGGCGCCAGGTCATTTCCTGCTGCATTTCCCATAGTACATAACTCCGTCTGCAGTGGCCATGGTGTGTACACATAAATAATTATTTTTTTTCTACTGACTGATATCGTATATTTTTTCACTGTCACATTCTCAGCTGCTGTAGCATTACACTTCTGTACATGCAATGGCACACTTGGTTGCAGCTGACGTTTGGGAGTTGAGGAAGCTTTTGGGAGACTTTGCCGAAATGGAAAGGCTTGTGGCTTTTCCCCTCTTATTACTCCAATTGAATTGACACTGAATTTAACAAGTGTTTGCATTAAAGGCAAAAAAAAAAAAAAAGAAGAAGTTAAAATAGAAGCCCCAGGTGTGGATTTCTTGGAAGGTTAATAGAGCTCCACAAAGAGCTGGGCAGGAAGAGAGCAACACTTAGATAGGGAGCAAAAGCCAGGAAAGATGGTAAGAAAAGATGGCAGGGGTGAGGTTGCCAAAGGCAGAGGAAGGGACTTTAGGATCAGCCAGACCTGAACCATAATGCACATTTGACCTTGTGCCTTATCTTTACCATTCTATTCTGATTAGTTTTTCTGGGTGAAATATGTGCATCAAAGCAGACATTTTGGATGGGGTTGAGGGTGGGTCCTACAAACACTTTCTCTGGAGGTTTGGCTTGAGCCCCTCAGCTCACTCTCCCCATTTACCACTCTCATTCATATAGCTGATTAGCCATACCTAGCAGAAACTGAGAAGGAAGGCTGTGTCTTTTCTTCCTAATTCACTATTTCCCTGCACAAAAGGTCTATGAATATAATTCCAAAATATTCAAAGTGACTTTTATAATGTGACTCAAGTGGGACCATTCATAAACATTCGGTACTGTTAGTTAGATTTTTTAATATGCCATTGCCCTCTATTAGTCTTCTTGGGTTACACAATAGCCTCCTCTCTGGTCTCCATGGATTGAACGTGTGTGTCCCCATCCCCTTCTTATGTTAAAGCCCTAACTCCCAATATAATAGTATTTGGAGAGATTGGAGAGATGGAGTCTAGAAAGCAATTAAGATTAGATAAACCATGAGCTTGGGAGCCTCATGAGATTAGTGCTGTTCTACAAAGAGGTACTAGAGTGCTGACATTCTTTCTCTAGTGTCTTTTCCCCATCTGTGCTATGTGAGGACACAATTGAGTGAGAAACTGCAACCAGACAGAGTGAGAAGATGGCTGTAGTCAACTTATAAGAAAGCCCTCACCCAAACCCAACCATCTGGCACCTTAGTCTCAGACTTCCAGCTCCCAGAGCTGTGAGTAAATAGATTTCTGATACTTAGGCCACCCAGTGTATAATGTTTCATTGGGGTAGCTCCAGTCAACTAATGCAGTGACTTTTCAAGACACTAAATCATATTTTGAAACTATTCTGCCAAAAACTCTTTACTGACTTCTTATTTCTTCTGGAATAAAAATGCAGAGCCTTGCCACAGCCTACCAGGTGCCAAATATTCTATTCCCTAGCCCCATTTCTTACTGGTCCATGAGAAGCCGATTACTACTTTAGAACTTTTGCAGGAACTCATAACTGCCTGAAATATCATCTCCTGCTGTTTATTTTCCATCCATCTTATCAATATTTCTAATCACTTTAATTATATACATGATTATGCCATAAATACTCTTTTAACGTTTCCCTCTCCCGCTAGAACATAAACTGCACGAGGACAGAGACATTGTCCTTTTCTTTCATTGATATTTTCCTTGCACCTGGTACAGCACTTGAGACATAATAGATTTCTCTAAAATATTCATAGAATGGATGAATACTAGCCTAGAATCCTCAAAGCATTTTCACTGACATAAAAGAACCATTTCCTTCTTTGACTCACATATTAAGTTTTGTTTTCTTTAGCTTGGGATAGCTATGAAACACGTTTACCTTACAACTCAATATTTCTAATTATATATGAGCTGCTTGGTGTTGCCCTTCAAAACTGGGAATAATCCTGTTCATAATATATATTATTCTGTCACATTTACTCAACAGGCTTCTCCAAAGAAGAGGAGGACTCACCTCTGAGTCCTGCACAAGACAGCTCTTCCCTGGCTCTCCACTGACGTCACATTTTCTGTGCAACCAGGAGTCTGTGAGATGGAGGGGATGTACTTAACCAAGCCTAGCCATTGCTTCTTTACGATGTTCCACAGCACTCAAGGACATTAGAACCCCAAGTTCAAATTGTCTGAGCCTACTTCCAAGTTCTGCAGGATGTCTTTCTGCAAGAACTGGCCTAGCATGCACCACATACCTTGACCCGAGCAGTGGCTATTACCATGGCTGTTGAAAGAGCTTGGACAAGCAGACTGGGCTGTTCACATGCCTATGTGCAGGGCTATGACTGGGAGGAAAAGCTGATCTGGCAATCTACAATTCCAGAATTGGTTAGGTAGAGTAGTCCCCAAGAGGGGAGAGACTTGGGTTTCAGATGTTCTCCCAAAGATTTTTGCTATTTCTATAAATAAAGAAGAAAACTAGACGTGGAAAATTAAGATGAAGAAAAAAAGATGACAGTGTGCTCTTAATATGAAGCTTTTAAGTATTAACAAAGCATTGAAATAAAAATTATATTACTAAGAAAGTAGTTTATTGTTTGTCCAGAAACTGAAGATTTTTAAAATACTCAGTTTCACATTTTACCGTTTCCTATGAACCAATTCTTTTTTTTTTTTCTTTTTAAAGTAAGATATGGTCCTTTTTTTCCATTTGTGTTTATTTATTTATTTTTATGTGGTGCTGAGGATCAAATCCAGGCCCTCACGCATGTGCTCTACCACTGAGCTACAACCCCAGCCCATCCTATGAACCAATTCTTAAGAGGGAAAGTTAAGATACTTCCTGTGTCAGGATTCCTAAGTATTCTCATAGAATTTAATATAGACTAGAAGGTGATTTTTAAAATGCTTTATGTGAACATTCCAGAAGTTCTACACAGTTGTGCTGATTGCCTCTGAAGCTCTAAAATGGCAAAGTTTGTGACTTGAAAGCAAAATATAGACATGCCCTGTTCATTCCCTGAACCCACCTTATTATTTGATGTTCAGAATGGGAGGATGGCTGGGGATGAAATTTCATGAAATGACTATTGCTGCCTGCCTGAGGAGTCAGGGGAGCAGTCTTTTACCCTGAGCTAAAGGAGCATCCACTCTTTCATTTTATTCTGGTTTCTGTCCATGCATTAGAGATTTAAGCCATGTGAAATATGCATCTCCCCCAAAACAGAATCATAGAAAAAAAGAGAACATGTAAGTAATTATTAGTACATTTGGATTTTCTCAGAAGATTTTAATCTTAAGTGATTAATATTAAGATTTACTTATATAGTTAACACCTATCGATGTATGTACTTTAAAATTTCTAACTAGAAACAATTGGTTTTGACATTATATAATTGTCAGAAGTCCTCAGAAGTCTTTTAAGTATATAGAAATAAAGTAATTCTTAAAAGCCTGAATTAAATGAGTAGAGACAGGACCAAGAAGGTAAAAGTGAATAATAAAGTGATAAACAGAGATACAATTGTGTCTAATGATGAGGGTGATAAAAGTAAGTAATGCAAATTATCTTTGACTAGGCTGAAGGGATTTGAACTATTAAAAGGCTTCATTTCCTTTCTTTTCATTAAAACAAAGTAAACACCTTTCTTTCTTTGTCCACATACGCATAAAAATTCCAGTGTCCCTCTATGACATTAACAAGTATGTGATCAGATAGGAAGGAGATTCTCATAGGCAAAATGAAACAAAGGCAAGGAGAATATGAGTCAAATATTTTGCTAATAAAATTTAAAAAGTCAAAGTCCTTAATGTAAATTTCATGCAAATTCATCTTCCTTAAATTGTGAAACTATAGAAAATGGCATTTTTGATTCACTATTGTCTATGTTGTTTCTTCTAATCTTAACCACTTGGCATATTATAAATTATTGACTTTTAAATTTTCTCATGAAATATGGCATTTAGCTCCTTTATCTTCAATTAATAAATAGAGTTCATATATGTGTAGTGAATTCTGTTTACAGTAGGCACAAAAGTTTAAACATACAAATATTTTTTGTGGTGATAGGGTACCAGGAATTGAACTCAGGGGCACTTGACCACTGATCCACATACCCATCCCTATTTCGTATTTTTATTTAAAGACAGGGTCTCAATGAGTTGCTTAGCACTTTGCTTTTGCTGAGGCTGGCTTTGAACTTTTGATCCTCCTGCTTCAGCCTCTCATGCCACTGGGATTACAGGCATGTGCTACCAGGTCCTGCTAAATATTCTTGAACTATTACATAATGGGGTTTGGAGTGAGAAGAGATGGTAATGAAACTACTGAAAATGTTATCTTCAAGAGTGTTTGAGCTATTTTACCAGTCTAGTACTTCCTCTCTGCCCAAAGTTCAGGTGCTTAGGTGAACACATACATAGTACCATAGAACAGATCAGAGAATGCATGCAGGTCATTCCCAGGAAATAAGCAGCTATGATTCACATTTTGCAAAGTAAATTGAAAAGAAAATCTATCTTCCATTTCACCATCATATGGGCTTCTGCATAAGACTACATACCATAGAAATATTATTAGCAAAATATAAAGTTTGAGAACTTTCTGGTAGAGAGACCAAGATTAGGCATCATTCAATACCTATAGCCTTGGCACACATGCATTAACTCAAAAAATTCAGACAGCACTATATTTGAGATATAAATTCTCAAGATGGGTGGCCTAGAATTTAATGCCAGAATCATTCTAAATGTTATTATTTATACTTGAAAATCTAGCCAGACTTACTATTGCTCCTAACAAATAGCTCTTATTTTATATTGTAGAATTAGTTGTTCTTATGTAATTTTTAAAAGTAAAAAAAAAAAATTCCTAAAGGAAAGGATCTAAAAATAGGTACTTATGAAGGTAATCATTCAAATTATTTACGTTATCTATATTGGATTTGAAAAACATATAAGAATTATTCTAGCTGAATGCTACATACAGAATAATTATTACTATTTGAGGGAAGGGTTTCACATAATCCTGAAATTTATACAGTAAAATTGTCTATAGTCTATGGTTTTGTACCTAAGCCCATACAAGATTTCATAATATTACTATTTTGTTCTTGAAGATACTTTAAATACAGAATCACAGAAAAAGATAATGTCAAAAATACATTACCTCCAAGCATGTTTCTTTATTTTCCCTCCCAACAAGATCATTTTTTTTCTGGAGCATAGAATTAAAACTTGTATATAATATCATTGGGACCAACAGTTACTTGATGTGTCTCCTAAAGTGCAGTATTAATATTTCTTAGCTAGCCTCCTAGGATATCTTAGCTGATAAGAATTGTGGTTACCAGGCAAATTTCAAAAGTAAGCATTAAATAATGCCACTTCCTATTCACAATTGAATTCACTTCATTAGATAAGTTGTATATGTGCTATCAAATTCTCTTTTTATTGATAATGAGTCAATAAGAGCATATGCAGCTTTTACTTTACAAATGCACACACAATACTTTAGATTTAAAATATTAAATTTTAAAAATCTAAACATCAATTATTTAAAATCCAAATAAGAAGACTTGCTGAACCACTTGTATGTATGTATGTATAAATAAAGATATGTTTATACATATCATAATACTATAATGTGTATATACAAAGTTTCAAATATTCATTGTTTGCAAATGGGAAAGCAGTTGACTTGCATATTGACTGTGTATCTTGTGAATTTCTCTACCCGTTAATTTCACAAACTTTCGATTGTTTCTTTGATATTTTATCCATAGATGATCATGTCATCTATAAAGAGAGTTTTCTTTCTTTCTTTCTGCTTTGTATATCTCTATTTCATTTTCTTGTCATGTTGCACTAGCTAGGACTTCTAATAAGATGATGAATAGGTATGGTGAGAAAGGACATCCTTATTGTTCCTGATCTCTGGGAGAAGACATGCATTCTCTCACCATTAAGTATGATGCTAATTATTCTATAGCTACTCTTTCTCAAACTGAGAAATTTTCAGGTTTTAGAGGGTATTATCATGACTGGGTTTCAGATTTCATCAATTTTTTTACACGAAATTTATATAGTATGATTTTTATTTTAAAACCTGTTCATGTGGTATATTTTGCAGATTGGTCTTTGGATGTTCAGCTAGCCTTGCATATCTTGAATAAATCCAGTTGGTTGTTTTACATAATTCTTACTGTATCCCACAAATTCTACCAGGTTATATATTCATTTTCATTTAATTCAAGATACTTTTATTTCTTTCCAAACTCCTTCTTTGACCATGTGCTATTTAGAAATGTGTTTGTTTAATCTCTCTCTCTCTCTCTCTCTCTCTCTCTATATATATATATATATATATATATATATATATATATATATATTTGAGAATTTTTGTTATTATTGTATAATTTAATTCTACTATAATCTGAGAACATAATTTCTTTTTTTTTATTATTTCTCTATATTTGTCAAGGTGTTCTTTATTGCCAAGAATGTGGTCTATTTCACTGAATGTTTCATGTGAGTTTGAGAAGAATGTGTACTCTGCTCTTATTGGAGGAAGTAAATAAACACCAATTAGATAAAGGTGATTAATAGTTCTATTTGGGGAAGCTATATCCTTATTGATTTTCTGCCTGCAGTATCTATCAATTACCAAAAGAAGATTGTTGAAGTCTCCAAATATAATAGTGGATTTGTCAATTTCTCTTTTGTCAGTTCTAATACCTTTTCCCTCACACATGTTGGTGCTCTGTTGTTAGGCACATCCATGTTAAATATTACTATGTTATCTCTCTTCCTAGAGATTTTATCCTTTCATCACTATGTAGTGCTTTTCTTTATCTCTGATAATTTTAATTGTTCTGAGATCTACTTTTGTGTGAAAATAATACAACTACTCAAAATTTTTAAAATTAGTGTTAGCATAGTACATCATTCTAAATTCTTTTTACATATTTTGTGAGTGTTTAGACTTAAAGTTTTTCTTGTAACACCATTGTTGTCATTCACTTCACCTCCTCGGTTACTACAATCACCAAAGCATTGGTGTTATTATTCCTTTCTAAAAAAGTGTTTTTAGATCAATTAAGAAAAAAGAAAATAAGTAATCTTTATTTTACCAATATAGATTTCATGCTTTAATCTTCTTTTTCTTTTTTTGTAGATTTGAGGGTTTTTTCTGATAAAATTTTTCTTCTGAAGAATACCATTTAAACTATCTCACAGTGCTGACGGAGAAGAATTTGTCCAGTTTTTGTTTGTGAGAAAAATGTTATTTCTTCTTTGTTTTGGAGGATGACTTTACTGAATATAGAATTCCAGGTTGGTGATTTCTCTTTCTTTTAACACTTCAAGTATTTCACTACATGCTTGGTTTCTGAAGGGATTTTTGCTATTTTACTCATTTTATAGGAAAGGATTTACCCCCTCCAGGTTCTAGCAAGATTTTTTTTTAATCTACATATTTCTCAGAATCATCTGTTTCTATAATTCTTATTTAAAAATAACAAGTATCTTGGAAATTTATCTTATATCATATTCGTGTTCAATATAAGACAGCACTATACTTATCCCCATCTTACAGATGTTCAGAGAGGCATTGAAGTTATCAAGTGTTTTGGTAGTCTTACTTCAGATCCAATACTCTTAATTACTATGGTGTATTGACTCCAACCAATAGCAGGATATCTCTACTAAAATTATCTTGTAACAACAAATGGGGCCGTGATCAGTGTCATTGAATCAAGTTCTTGCCTTTCACAGTATTGACTTCTGATCTCCAGTTTCCATCTTCAAGTTCTCTCTGGGTTTTCCTACTTACACCAAGTAAGAAATCAATGCTGAGAAGATGTATGTACTTTTACCATCAACATTGTCATACTTATTACACCAGTTTGTATCTAAGAACAAAAAGAATATCCTCTTCCTTCTTATTCACTTGTAACATAATTCTAATTAAAACCTCTACTCTTTGGTAACATACATAATGTTGCTTCAATTGCACTAAAACAGAAGATTTCCAATTTAATGAGCATGCATTTATAATTTACCTGATAACAGAGAAAAAAGCATGAAAGATCTTATACAATAGAAATACTACCTGCTTACAATCAATGATTCAATAATTTTTACTGTCTTGTTAGAAATGAAAAATGCCATAGAAATTCAAGAAGTTTTTAAAAGATATCCATCAATAAATATAGCTTTAATTTGTCTTAACTTCTCCCAGGGTTAATATCCCTAAACAAGTATTCTTTATAACATTCAGAAATAGAATATTTGATCTGAAATCTGCAGCTACACCTATTGGTTCTTACTTTTAGTGAATCTCTGGACTTGAAAAGAACTATTTAATTTTCAGAAGACTGTAAGTAAAAAATTGCAGTGCTTATTTCCACCCGCATGCTGGCCTCATTTGAACCAAATCTTGGTCTTCAAAACTTGAATATTTGAGGTCTGAGGGTCTGACTTGGATCCTCCTCAAGCAGCAAGACAAGGAGGGAGGTCATAGCTCAGAATCCTGACTTCAGATTATAAGGGCAGCACAGGAAAAATAGGAGAAAAGACATGAATTCATTATAGAATAACAGCCAGAGCAGGCACTTACCAAGTGAATTGGGAAGGAAATTTCTTAGAAGGCCTTAAGAATGTGAAGGAAAAGGAGCAGTTAATCTGAAATACAAAATTGAAAGGCTTGGCAGATGCATGATTCTAGTCTTCCAGATAAGAATCCTTCTGGAATTCAAAAGCATGTGAAAGGAGCAAGACAATTGGTTGCTGGGCTTAATATGTAAACATGGTGCCGATTGACACAGTGAAGATGTTTATTACAAAAGTTAATGCGATGTCAGGGTGGAAGATCAATATTTAACCTGATTTCATTGCAATCTGTTGGTCTGCCTGGGAATACAGAATGGAAAATTAACAAAGAAGAAAAAGGAAAATGTAAGGGACTTTTTCATAAGCAGTGTCACACCATAGACACTGATATTTGTGATAATATAAATAAATCAAGCATTACTTGCAATCTTAGTGCATGTCCCTTACATTTAATATTTACATATTTTGTTAATTTCAGTAATTCTATTTGCCTCAATATTGAGGCATTCATAGAATTTTAGAGATCCACTACATCTAGTTTTCTGATTTTTTTTAGGCTTAACCCCAAGGAAGAGGGTTGTTGCATGACTTTCTTGAAGTTTCTCAAGTCAGGTAGAAGTATAAGCTGGAAGACATAGTAACACCCATTTTACAGGTAATGAAACAGGGGAATGAGACCAAAGGAAGCTTGCTGCCTATGAGTCCAGCCTTGTGTTACTACCTCTTGAGCCTAGCCTTAATATAGTGTGTGTTCTTGCTGTAAAAATATTTGTATCCATCTTTGGTGTTAAATACTCTGCAAGCATTAGTTAATTAATTCATATCACAGTGCAAAACAAAAACAAAAAAAGAAGATTATCTCCATGGTATAGAAATAAAAAATATACACTTGATGCTGGATGAGTTAAAACAGCTTTTGATGCTCCCTTTTAATTTGATAAATTGGGTAGTATCTACTTGGGTTATTGCAGTCTTTTTCCACAATGATCATTAAAGGCGATATTTTAGTCTGTATTTAAGAAAGTCTCGCTGGAAAAGGGAACTAAAAATAATTTTTTTTTTCCCATTGCATTATACTTCAGAAAAAGAAGCACTCAGGAAAAATAAATGCTGTGTATTTCCTGCGAGTGAGGAGGCCTGTTAAAAGACCCTGGGGAGAGAGAGAGCGAAGCATGGATTTCTGTGAAGCAGCAAAGGGATGACCTCACAAAGGCTCCCGCTGCCGTGCTGGGCCTGTGGAGCTCGCTCCTGTCAGAGGCATGATTAGTGCAAACCCCCAGTGCAGCTGTCCACCGAGGGTGACCAATTTAAAAACAAGGAGTCAGCCAGTTAATTACATTGTCAGCAATAAATATAACAATGAGCCGTGGTGGCAGTCCAATCCTGTGATGCATCCAGGCAGCCATCTGTACATCTTCCCCAGCCACTTGGCACTTGTTGCCGCAGAATTGGTTTGGACAAGTGGCTTAGCAGTCAGGTACCAGACAGGAACTGTCTCTCCTTCTCTGTGAGGCTGTCTTCATTAAATTTCACTCATTTCAGGGGAATCAATTTGGGGTATGAATTGAGGACTCAGCAAGAGTCCTGTCCCTAATGATTAAGCAGATTACTTATTCAATCTTGTGTTTATTCATTCCCTATCATTTATTGAGGGACTTTTCTTTCTTGGGCATACTCCAGAGAAGTAAGTGTATGAGGAGAATGGAGACCATCTACATTGTAGAAATATATATACCTTAACATACAGCACTAGTGGTTTTTTATATATTTTGTGGCAGTGTTCCAGATAGTTCCACCCCTGACAAATCTGTTGTTATCATCCATGTGGGCAATTAAAAGGGTTGAGTTCCCTGGTTCTTTATTTTACAATTGATTTTGCTTTGAACTCTAAGTTTTTAAGGAAGATTATAGATAGATAGATGGATAAGATAGATGATAGATGATAGATAGGTAGAATCTCTGAAAAATCTTATCAAAGACTTGTCCACTTAAACTAATAGCAAAGAAGTGAGTTATTTTATGTTTTTGGTAAGTGTCTGACCTATTTATTCATTTAGCTAAAGATGGTGAGTTGCTGATTTGTTAACCATAACTTAATTTCAATTACATTTCATAAAATTCCACAGGGATGACCCTTCAATACTGTTCCTCAGCATTAAGAATACTTTAGAACCACATGGGCCTTTTCTCTGTTCATGTCAAGAGTGGAACATTTAAAATTTAGGATTAAAACAGTTAAACAGCTTGAACGAATATTATTCTAAGACTTCTTCTATTTCTTATTTCCTTTGTATTGTCTTCTTTTTAAAAAATCTATTGCTCTATTTTTTCATCATTACTTTTTAGATGTAGACTTTTCATCTCTAATTCCAATCCAGAAATATGAAGCAGAAGCCAGTATTTAAAATGGATGATTACTTAAACTTTCTTGTTCTTAATTTTCACAGGTAGGTGAGATAAATGCTCTAGACTTATTTCTTGCTGGAGGCTTTTTTAATGAACCCTAACAATTTTCTGAAATGAACAACAAGAACAAAAAGAACCAGGAGAAATTTCAATAAATCCACCTTACTCCATTTATTCTATTTTTGCCTCAAATAGGTTTTATGATGAGTTGGTGTTTTTAAATAGCCTATTACTTTGATGAGAGGAAGAGAACATACTGGCATGTGATTTCAAACAAAATGTAGATTTAGATGGAAAATGATTTTTTATGATGTCATAGTAACTGTTGTACTCTTTCAACATTCTCTTCTGGGAAGAAAATAAAATGAAATGTTTTTCTTTTCTTCCTTCCTCCTTCTCTTTCTCTTTTCCTCCCCCTTTCTCTCTCAGCTCTGCCATTCCCAACCTTCCTCATCTCTTTTATCTTGTATTAAATACTTAGTACATGCCAAGATTGTGATAAGTCCTGCTGAAAATTGATGAATATAGCTTATGTCTTCAAAGAACTTACAGTATAGTTGAAAAGTTGAGAAGTCAAAAGGCAATTTTGATTCTTCATTTCAATGCCTTTCATTAAGAGGGATCTAATCATGACATTTACTGTGTGACCTTAGACAAGTTGCTTAACTACTTTGAACTTTGATGTGTTTTCTTTTTATTTAAAAAAAAATCAAGAACTAAAGCAGCATTTATTTCCATGCAATATTGAGGGCTTACTCCACCAAAAGTGTTAGCTAGGATTACTCGTGTGTACATTAAAACAAACATTTATTGAATTCCTGCTATCTTAGTGACACTGGAGTATTTTCTCTGAGCTATGCAATGTTAATTAGACATAGGTCTACCCATGGAGCTTATGCTTTAAGCGGAGAGATACACTTAATTAATCAAAATATGCAATACACAGAGGCACATAAAAACACTATTGAATTTTGGGATGGGAGTTATTTTGACTTGTGGGAGGCATTAATAAGGAAGGAAGGAAATGAGCTCAGTCTTGCCAAATTACTAGTATTTAGATGTGCAAGGATGATAAAGAAGAGCATATTTAGCAGAAGGATCATAAAATGATCTAACTTCCAACTTTCTATCCTAATGAATAATAATCCAGGGTTATGTTTAATTTTTGGTTATTTTAAAGAGTATTAATGTGAAGTAAACTTGAGTATTAGGTCATGACAGCTTTGTAGGCTTTAAATGTCAGGCTGAAGAATATAAAGGAGCCTCATTGAGAGACTTGAAGGAAGAGGAAGGAAAGAAAAAAAATCAGAGAAGTGCATTGTTTAAAAATATTTTGAACTTATTTTAAAGTGTGTTGGTCTAAAAGAAGGTTTCTGTTACATTGTTCTCTTAATAAATTAAGTAGTAAGGATTTGAACTGCCATTTAGACCATGGAATAGGAGGGAGGAGGTGAATGAGGAAAATACTGAAGATCAAAAGTACTAAGAAAGTGGTTAGACTGGAATGTGGGGTATGTGGAGCAAGGAAAATAAGACAATCATTGGGCATCTGAAAGTTTATTATCCATGGGAATGATAATCACATTAACAGAAACAGCAGGGATTAGAGTGGTGTAAAAAACAGGTAGGTTCCATGTTGGCTGAGTTTCAGGTGTAAGAAGAACAGTCATGTAGTAATACTTAGCAGGCAATTGGAAATACAGGGCAAAACTGAGGTCAGATTTAAAGATATGAAAGTAAGTATCATCTACCTTGAATTAAAGCAATTAGCCTTATAGAATGCTAAGGAAGAAAGAGCAAAAGTAAGAAGAAAAATAAATTTAAGGACAAAGATAGAGCTAATAATCTTGAGAGAGTAAACTTAAGTCAAAGAGAGAAAAAAAGAAATAGAGAAGTTGAAAGAGAACCAGAAAAGCTATTTCATGTACATGTTTTTGTCTTTTTTTTTTTTTTCCCCCTAAGGAAATCATGTAAGGAGTTGTTATATGAGGCAGGGGAGTTCAACATTTTGTAGGATAATCCAATGTGGTTTGATAGTGGAATGATCATAAATTGTTACAGAGAAGCACAGAAAAGTACCAAAGAGGTAGACATGTGAGTCTTGTTAATAGAAGGGTTAGATAACAACACTGGGGTAAACAGTGGGGTGAGGCAGCAAAACTAATTATGGGGGAACTCTGTGGTCTGAGTTTAAAGAGAAAAGAAAGAATGGGAGTGATTTTTTTCATGGTTGTTTTAGAGATTAGTGGGTTTAAAATATCCAGTTTGTCTATTGGGCTTCCCTATGCTTCTAAGGAACCAAGGCAGATATTTAGTCTTACAGATATTGCTAGATGTATGGATAGTGCCTTGGCTTAATATTTTATTTAAATGTTCCTGCTTGTTTCACCCTATTTTTTCACTTATAAATGTTTTTACTCTATCTTTATAGTCCAAGATGCCATTTTATATCAATATTCTAAATAACATGTCTTCATAATTTGTTATTTTTATCAATTCACTCAAAGCTGAGGTCATAGCATTTAGCTTGAACCAGCCCTGGTTGTGGTTGTTGTTTGTGTTGTTTTTGAAGCCCATTCCTACTCAGTTTTCATTTAGAGTTGAGGACTCACCCAGTCTGCACCAGCTGTATTGTACAGGGGTGGTACAGGTGGGGTCCTACCTCAGGACAGTGTGGAGTGAAAGGCCATAGCCATAGGAAGGCATGTGCTCCATCTTGGGGGCCCTTTACTCAGCTAATGCTGATTGGTTGCTCATTCAGTTTATTTCACTATAATATATGCCCTGGGAAAACCTGTTCTCTCTTTCCAAGACAACTTTGAAGAGATTCAAAACCATCTGTAAGAATTGATACAATTTTATCAAGCTACATACAGAAGAGGTGTCTACTTTCTTCATCATAGAAGATTATACATGTCCTTAAAAGGAGAAAAACAAAGCAGAATGTATTTATATTTTCTGAATTTTCCCAGAGGAAAAAAAAAACTTTGCTAATTTGCATCAGTTTATTTTGTCCAGTTTTCTTGTTGGTCTGTGTGTGACTAGAGGGCACCTGACTCGGATGCTCTTTAGAATTAGGCAAGACATGAGGCCAGCTGTGGCTTCTTTCTATTTAGATGTGCTTCTCAAGAGCAGCTTCTATCAAGCTCCAGTTTTGCTATCTCCCTAACATAAGTATCTTTAGCCAGACCAAGGCTTGCCTTGAGCAATGCCATTCTATAATGCTCTAATTGTCCAACGTCCCTGTGAAAGTTGACATGATGTTATGAATGCCTCTATGCATGCATAACTTTTGCTGTCTTAATTCTTTATTACTATAGTGATGTATATTATATTAAGCCTAAACTCTAACCCTGTTGCCTATGCAGATTTCTCATGCTCTGTGTTTGCCAGTAAATATAGCATTGGTGGAAAAAATTCAGGGGTCATAAGTAATACCTGAGTTCTGGATTCATGTGTTTTATTTTGGCTAAAATTTGGTATTCTGAGTCTTAGTTTCTCCTCTGCAAGATGAACATGTTTGATTTAGATAATCTCCAAGGACTATAGCCAGATCAAGACTTTGAGTCTTCAGTTGTCAAATGATATGTCAATCCTTCAAACTGATAATCTTAAGTTTTTCATCATGTATTCAGTACAGCTAAGGTTAAAAAGATCAATGTGCAAGGAACTTTTTTCTTCTACTTGATATCCCTGTCCACGTTGGCTACATTGAGATCAATTTATATTTTGCCAATATACAAGGTTAATTGGTCCTCTATTTCAAATAACCCCGTGCCCTGTTTCAGGATACTTTGAAGATTAATGCTGAAGACTATGCTAGTTGTGACAAGGACCTTTGATTCTTTCTTATTTCCATACACCTAACTTAACTGTCTGTGTCCTTTCCAGCCTGTATCCTCCTGCCCAGAATGTTCTTACCATTATTCTCCTCCCTGTATCCTAAAGACCCAACATTGTTTCTTGGTCTCAATACAAAATGAGGTGTTCTCAACTCTGTTGCTTGTCTCTTTGCAAACTTTATTTTACAATGATTTGTTTATTTATACATATATTTTAATGACATTTAATAATTTTTAAATGTCAATGTTAATATTGTGAACCTAGAGGAATTAAACTCTATTTGGTTTTGTGACAATATTGTGACAATAATTCTGTCTGTATCATAAAGCTCAATGGTTATAACAACAATATTTTCCATTCATACATGTGTAGATCATCCGGAGGACCCTGCTTAATCTGCAGGTCTTTGAGTTGGCTGGAGCATTTCTGTACTGTGTACCATATGTTGAGGACCATTGGATAGTGGAAAAGGGGCTGTTCTTATCATGGCGATGACAGAAGAACAAACACAATTCAAAGTTCTGCTTAGGTCATTTGCACTATATTCCATTGTCCACACCAAGACACAGAGCCAAATCCAAAGATGAGGGATATGAAAGTATGTTCCTGTCACCATGAATTGTTGAAAAGAATAAGGATGTATAAATATAGTATAAATAATGAAGAATTAACATTACAATTTCAGTCTACTGTAGTAGTTTTTGAATGTTGTAGAATGAATGCATATGCATGAATAAATTCAAAATTATAGTTGACTTGATAGGGATATTGATTAATAAGTGGGAAAAGATCATAACAAAGTGCTAATCCGAACTGCAAGTGGTGCTAATGTCTGAGTCTGTTCATTGACTAATAAAATAGAATCCAAGTGGCACGACCCAGCCATACCCCATGGCCTCAAGAAGGATTAGACAATGGTCATGTCTATTGTGATTTATTTCTTAATCCAGGCCTAAGTTCAGGCCAAACTGGCCTTTCTCGGATTCTGACAGCAATTATCTGTAAGACAGAAAAGGAAAGAAGAGGTCATTCTGTTACCTGCATAAATCCATGACAATGGGGGCAGGAAGTGATTCCTTACTATTTTCACTAGCCTTCTGAGAACTCCTTCCCTCCTTCCTTCCTCAAATTTTCACTGGAATTAGTTATCAAGTTATGATGTTTCTGTTGGCTAAAGCAAAGACTGATATACATCTTAAATCCATAATCCCTTTTATTCAAAAATGGAGAGAAGATATCACGTTAGCAAGTACACTAGGTTGGGTTGGAGGGATAATCTCAGACAAAGAAGTACATGTTAATCATACAAAATGACCATGGAAGGTTTTAATATCTTATATGTTTACAGAAAGAACATGAGAACCTCCCATGAAAAAGGTATCATGGATATGTGTGGGCTGGAGTGAAGTCTTATGTGAGCTTATTAGAAAGTCAGTATTCTAAGAGAAAGATAATGGAGGAGTAAAGAGATTTGTGAATTCAGAATCAATCAGGAGGGAGCAGGTTGGGAAAACAGCTACCAGGGGAATCAGAATCTAAAACAGAAGTACATGCTAGAGGGACGCACAAAGCTCCAAAACATAATCCTAACCACAGTCGGCTGAGTTAGTGCAGAGAGGCAGGTGACAACACCAGCAGCTTCAGATAGAAGCCAAAGGAGGTTCACCTAGGAAACAGTACTGCTATAACGTGTCCCAGAACTCATATGTTGAAACTCAGTCACCAACATGATAGTATTAAGAATCGTGGCCTTAAGGTGATTAAGTCTACCCCCAAGAGGGATTAAAGGCCCTTATAAAAGACTGAGGGGGTGGGTTTCTTCCTCCCTTCCACTTTTTCTCCATTGGGGTTCAGTAAAAGGGCCCTTATCAGACACTGAAGGTTAGTGCCTTGATTTTTCACTTCTCATCCTCCAGACCCATGAGAAACACATTTCTGGTTTTTATAAATTTCCTTGTGTTTTAGTTTAGATATGAGATGTCCCCCCCAAAAGTTCATGTTACACAATGCACGAATGTTCAGAGGTGAAATAATTACATCATGAGGACTATAACTGCATCAGTGGATTAATCAATTTCATGGATTAATAATTTGAATGGATTCCTGGGTGGTAACTATAGGCAGGTAGGGTGTAACTAGGGAAAGTGGGTCATTGGAGCTGTGCTCTTGGGGATTATATTTTGTCTCTGACCTGCCCTCCCCTTGCTTTTTGACTGCTGTAAAAAAAAAAAAGCACCTTTCCTCTAGTACTTCATTCTTCCATGATGTTCTGTCTCACCTTAGGCTCAGAGCAACTGAGTCAGTCAACCATGGACACATGGACCAAAGCTGTGAGGTCAAAATAAAATGTTTCCTCTTACAAATTGTTCTTGTCAGGTATTTTGATCACAGAAACAAAAAGCTAACTAACATACCTGGTCTCAGACATTTTGTTATAGTAGCACAAATGGACTAGGGCACCACAATGTTTCCAGAGTATAAAAGGTGGATGCATGCCTTGTTTTGACAGAAAGAGGCTGAATTAGTATATTCCAAAGTCCTAGGAATCCAATCTCTGAGTGTCTGTGCTTTAGGAAAAACAGCCAGTACACAGAAGCCTATAACCAGGTGGGCTGCTGTAAGACCTGTGGTATTGTAAGCGATGGGAGATACATTAGTGATTTTTTCCTTTTCTTTACAGTTCATATGTCAATATTAACCTGATATTCTGAAAATTTATGAACCAAGTAGGGAATGCAAAACCACAGAAGAGAAAGTGAGGGAAGGCATTGAGCACCCAGAATGTCAGTATCTTTCTTTCTTCTTATGCTAACTTTTCCTATATATTTTGCTATTAAAAAAATAGCCATAGTATTTCTTCCCTGTCCCTCAGGATTTTTTTTAAAAGTGATTTATAAATTATTGCAAAGCACTTGGAAAGGGTAAAGCACTTAATAACCTTCTAAACCAGGCCAGGCAAGGAAAATTTGCTACATGTTGTGGGGAATTTCTAAGTTTTTGAGTCCCAATGAGACTGTGAAAAGACTGATACTTTTTTCCTTTATGTGAACTTTAAGTTACTATGTGCATAAATAAGTAAAGTAATGCTATTTGACTTTTTCCAGACAGAGGAATAGAAATTCAGAGTTTTGCTTACATGCATTTTTTGTGCTTTTACCTACACATCTCTTGAGCCTCATCTTTAAGTATTTACTCATGGGGGGAAAATAACAAAAAGAAAAAAAGTAAAACATAAAGCTTTTTAATACAGTTATTTATTAAATATACTTCTCTTTGACTATACATGTCTTTGACTGTATTTATTCATTAAAATAATCCGTAAAGAAAAGTAAGAATGGGTAAGGATCCAATAATCAATCAACAATAACCGTCTGAATATTGTAAATCTGTTCAGTAGTGGTCCAGACACCTTGGAGGAGACTTAAGTATAAGACAAGCCTCTTGTGTCCAGAGAACTTACAACTCAGTAATGAAGACAGAATAAATGCATGTGCAATGAAATGAAAAAAAAAAAATAAGAAAGTTTGGTGTGGTATTGGTTGTGTATGCACCTCTTTGTATGTATGTATGTGTTTGTAAGCAAGTTCCTGACACATGACATGGATAAGAACTTTTTTTCTAGTTTTAGTATCATAGAATGAAAGAGAGAGGTTCATATGTCAGAAAGTTCTTTGCAAAGTTGGTTCATCAGCAATATTTGAAGTAAGGATGTTTTGCATTATAGATATGGGACTATGTGTGTTAGGGAATATTGGAAATAGGGAATGCATAACAAAACAAAAGTTGTTAAGATTTTATAAATTACTTAGTTGTTTTTAACAGTGACCAAACCTCAAGTATATGATGCTTTTCTGCATTAATACTAAAGATCTGAGGAAAACTTTGTATTTGCTTTGCTGGACTTTAAATAAAGTCAACTGTTTGGGTGGAGGTTCATTTAGATAATTTTAAAGTAGCCCTTATTATTTACCTAAAATTTGTCAATTATTCCAAAATGTGGAGGTATACATACAGTGAAAATTAAACACAGTGAAAATTAAAAACAGTTTAATTTTGGACCCAATCTTCTGTCTTTCCAAGCTTGTCTTGCCTCACTCCATCTGCCATGTCCCACCTGCTTCCTCTGTCTCATAAAAATGTCCTGTTTCTTTACTATTTCCAAACATGTGTACTTTATGTCCATGTCTTTGTCTTTTTTCTTATGCAAATTCTTATACCTGGAATGTTTTTTCCTTCCAAGCATAACTCAATATCCATAATGTGTTCTTCAAGGACCAACACAGACAACAACCTTTCTGATACCTCTTTGCCACCCATTATTCTGGGCAGAATCAAACACACTATTTCCTGGAGTCCCTAGTACCTGGAACATATTTGTATTATATTACTTACCAGATTGTTTTAAGCCTGTACAATTAGTTGTTTACATACCTTTCCCTACACTCTAGACTTAAGCTATTTTCCAGGCAGGCATTCTATTTTTCCAGTTTTGAGTTCCCAGAACATATAGTATAATGTCTGGAAGTTAGTAAGAGTTCAATAAATTTAAAAAGGCTAAAAGAATATTTGTTTTCAATGAGTCATTATAGTCTAGAGATGAAAAAAAGAAAGATAGGTCATCTCAGATTAGTATTCATACCAGTTTGGAAATTCACTTTCTATTTTAATCTCTCTTTCTTTCGTGAAACTTCTAGCTAAAAAAGCAAATCTTTCTAGGTCATAGGATTGGCAGGCTGGCTGTGACTGCCTTGATGTTTTTTGGAAAATAATTGATAGGCATGTGCATTAGTCAGCTTTTCATCGCTGTGACCAAAATACCTGACCAGAAAAACTTACATGAGGAAAACGTTTATTTTGGTTCACCATTTCAGAGGTTTAGTCCATAGTTAGCCAAGTCCATTGCTCTGGGCCTGAGGTGAGGCAGATAGCATGGTGGAAGGATGTGACAAAGGAAATCAGCTCAGCTCACGTCAGTTCAGAAGAGGAAAGTCAGAGATACAGTGAGGGAAGAAGAAAGTTTAAGGCACTAGGGACTAAATATGAACCCCGAATCATGTCCCCAGTGATATACTTTATTCCATCACATCCTAGCTGCCTAAAGTTATCATCCTTTCAAATTATTATTCCATCAAATGGATGAATCTACCTATTAGGTTACAGCTCCCGTAATATAATCATTGTATTTGTGAACATTTCTGCATTGTCTCACATAAACTTTTAGAGGGTACCTCATACTCAAATTGTAAACAGTACCATTGAAGAAAAGGCAAGGGAAGATAATTTTCAACTGAGTGAATGAAGAATATGTCTCTAAGATATGTGTGTGTGTATCTGCATTTGAAAAAATTAAAACAAAAAATTTCCTCCTTACATCAACATTTAAACTACAATTAAGTTTTATTCATTTTAGGCACCATTGAGAGTATTCATTCTCTAAGTCTTTGATTTTCTCACCTTCTACTACTTCCCGCATTTTGATAACTTCATTATTCTTTATGTACCAGAAGATCAGTAATACTAGGGGGAAAAAAGAAATGTTGAAATTTTTTCAGTGAAAGAAACATTTTAAAAATTTATTGGTGTATTGTAATTATACATATGATTCATTGTTACATATTCATGCATGCATGCAGTGTAATTAATCAGTTTCACTCTCCAGTACCTTTTCTTCCTTCCCTTTCTTCCTCCCTTTGATCTCCTTTCTCTACTCTATTGATTTCCCTTCTGCTTTATGAGATTTCCCCACACCTTTCCCCCCTTTTTTTCTCTCTAGCTTCCACATATACGAGTAAGTATACAGCCCTTGATTTTCTGAGTTTGACTTATTTTGCTTAACATAGTATTCTTAAGCTTCATCTATTTTCCTGCATATGAAGTACTTTCATCTACTTTATGGCCGACTAAACTCCATTGTGTATCTATACCATGTTTTCTTTATCTATTCATCAACTGATGGACATCTGGGTTAGTTTCAGTTTGGCTATTGTGAATTGTGCTGCTATAAACATGCTGTGCATGTATTGCTATAGTACTATGACTTTAATAAAAGATTAAAATTAATTAATGACTTTTTAAGAATTTAGTCTAGACAGATATTTGGGGATTTTAATGTATTCATTAATAATGATGTTCATGGCCTCATAATCTCTTTGATGATAGCTATAATTTAAATGATATTTAAATACTTTTTACTTTTGGTACTTTTTAAGGTGGGCATTTTTATTTTTTGTACCGACCATATACCCAGGTATCCTAGAAAAATTGCATCTCCAGGTTTGATAGGTATCTCAAAAATATTTTAAATCCAAATCCTGCTGGTCTTTTGGGATACTTAATCCCAAGTAGCAGTGATTTGGGGACTTCAATATGGTTATATCAATCTTCCAGAAACATATAGGCATTGATGCCACAGATATTGGAGATTTGGAGGGACAGTCTTCCATCTGGGCATCAATTTTTATATTTTATCAAGCAGACATCCATTTTCTCTGCTGACATGGTCCATTCAGTTCCAACTTCTGCCATTTCTGTGTTATGATTGGGGAAGAGGGATTTTGGTAGAGAGGAGCAAAGACTCCTGACCACATGCAGGTATTCCACTCTGAGCCTTGCTGCCTAATAGGTGGAGCCAGGAAGCATCCCCCAGGTCCAGAACAACACCTCTCTTGTCCCCTGCTTCTCTTATCATGGGGAATCACTTTTTAGTTGAAAGAATTCTTTCTTTTTTAAGTTTCTTAAACTCATTTGCATCTATCCATGATCCTTTTTTTTCTTCTGTACCTTAGGTTTGGGGAATAAAAACTGAGAAACATTTTGCAGGAAGCTGCTTTAGCTGTTTTCTTCTGTGCTGTGTATGGTCTCCACAGTAATAAGCAAAGAGTTTCTCACCTATCTGAATTAGGAGGAAGAAAAGGTAAAAATAGAGGGGAAATTATCTCAAAAGACTATCCAGCTATAATAAATATAAATATTGCTAAATGGAAGAATGAATTTATTTCATACTCAGAATCACCAATCAATTGCAGACTCTTTCCTCCACAACCTATATTTCTCTGAAAATGCAACCATTTGGCTTCCATGAAAAAAATTAAGCAAACAAGGAACTGAACTTGTATCAATTTCATTACTTACATTTGTTTAAAATACAACCAATGATGTGTGAAATTATATAATTATTATATGAATATAATTTGTTAATTAATATTTTCACTGCAAGTTAATTGGAAAGTTCTTGCTTGGAAAATTTTTACATTTCTTTTCACTCCTTAGGCAACAAATATTTCTCACTATTGCACATGTTTTGAGCCAAAATCATGATGCCTGTCTTGGCAAATGGAGCACTATAAATCTAATGATCAATCTTTCATTATGATTGCTCCTATTAGAAACATTGGGTTTTGAAGGAAGTTAAACACACACACACACACACACACACACACACACACACACCAAAATTTTGATATCTAAAAGAAAAATTATAATGAAAATATCTTCCTTAAGAGGAACTCAGAAAACTATCTCATAGTTTTTCAGACAAGGAAATTAAGTATGAAGATAATTTTTTGAGTCAGATAACTTGTAAAATTTAATTGTACCAACTTGACTGGCCTAAGAGATGCCCTGACACCTGATAAACTATGATTTCTGGGTATATTTTTGAGGGTACCTCCAGAAGGGTTTGACATTTGAATTTAGATTGAGTAAAGATGACCTGGCCTCACCAATGCAGGTGGGCAGCATTTGATCCACTGAAGATCTGGGAAAATGAAATGACCAAGAAAGGGTGAATTGGCTTTTTGCTTGAAAAGGAACACATATCTTTCCCAGCCAACATTGATATTGTTGGTTTGGGGGCTTTCAGACTCAGATGGGTACTTGTACTGTTGTCTCCCTTGGTTCCTAGTCTTCAGGTGTGGACCTGTAATTACAATACTAGTTTTTTCTGAACTACCAGCTTTCAATGGCAGATCATGAGACTCTCAGCCTCCACAATAGTGTGAGTTAATCCCTCATAATGAATTTCTGTTCATCTTTCTACATTTACATATATCCTATTGGTTCTATTTCTAGGGAGAACCATGAAGGATACATAACTGATGGGTTTGGTGGAAGGAAAAAAACAAAAGTTTTATCTACTAACATCATTAGCATTTTAAAGTTTACAAAGCATTTTCAGATGTTGTGCATTTTCCATTTAAAATTTTTAATCATCTTAATTAGGACTTGTTTTATCTTTATTTGATATGTAAAAATGTGGAAGTTGAGACTACGTTACGAAGCAACTAGTTCTCATTGGATTGCATCCTATTTGCAATAAACTCATCAGTATTTTTCTAGATTACAAATTTTTACTGGAGTATGTGGATGTCCGCTTCAAACATTTTATATAAGATAAAGATTACTAGTTTAGAAAATACCTAATTTGGTAACCTTAGTTTTTACCACATCTGCCCACATGCATCCTTCTTTAGCAGGTCACACAGAATAAGGACAGCCTCATGCAGGATTTAGGGTTATGTGCAATTATCAGTTAGCACACCCCAAATTTATCATTTTCTATATCCAGCAAGAAAGTACCCATAGTTATCCAAACTGTGAATTTGAAGGTATGACTATATGACTTCAGTCAGCCATGTCTACCCAAAGCTTCCCATATCAAGTGTAAGGAGTTAGGATGTAACTACAAAGTTAGAGGGAAGATTCCACATAAGATTATTCTCCTTATGACACCAACTACAAGTTTAGGAGTTTTTCTAACTACCTCAGATATGAAAATTTCTTTAAGACCCATAGAACTCACTGAAACCTATTACATTCAGTTATAGCCTGTTCCAAGGATAGGACACAAAATAGAACCAGCCAAAGAGAAACATGCATAGGGCATAGTTTACAAGGATTTAAAATTCAAAGCATCTCTTGTCCTCAGTATGTGTTATCTTCCCCACCTCAATCTGTGATAATATTAAGGGAGTATTGCCTGAGCTTCCATACCCAGAGTTATTATAGGGATTTCATGACATACATGTGATTAATTGACTAGTTGCCACATGATTGAACTCCTGTCCCTTCCCATGAGGTTGGGCTGCCATGTAATCTGAGAGACCTACCATGATTTGTCTCATTCGAATAATTTTACCAGGTATGATCTCAGGGGCCCATTGTGAGTCATCTTGTTAATACAAATTATCAGGTGCGGTCAAAGAAGTCTGTCATGAATAATAAATGCACTCCTATCAATCACTAAAGAAATTCTAAAGGTCTTGAGGTTACCTTCCAAGAGTCAGAGACAGGCAAGACTTTTCTTTAGACAAGGTAAAAACATTTACTACACAAAAGATATCAGAACTCAATAAGGTACTGGCATTACTGGGGGGGGGGAGAGAGTTTTGAATTTTTAATTTATTTCAACAAGTAAATCATTCACAAACCTTGGCATGGAATTATGAATAATAAGTCACTCACATCACACCTTACAAATGATTGCCACCAGGATATTAGTGTTTCTGTACACTGAAGCAAGGGAAGGTGCTCCACTCAGGGCACCCCTTTTCCTTCTTTCTTTTGAGGCCATTCCCAATCTTATTAGTCATAACTGTGTTTTATGAGCCAGGGGATATAAATATTATCAAAGTATAGTTTTACCTTTGTTCCCGTCACAGATTGTGAGAATTTGCAGATAAGTATCATTTCCTTTATATCTTCAGTCTTTGACACAGTGACTATAATCAATTAATATTTTTCCATATTTTTATTGGTACATTATAGTTGAATATAATAGTGAGATTTGTTGTTATATGTGTATATACATGTACATGATATAACAGTAAAATTTGGCCAATATCATTCCCCAGTATTTCTCTATTCTTTCCTTGCCCTGAATTTTTTCCTCTACTTTACCGATATCCCTTGATTTTCATGATTTTCTACCTTTGCCTTTTACTTCTCTAGCTCCCACATACATGAGAAAACATATGACCATTGATCTTCTGAGTTTGGCTTATTTCACTTAACATAATAGTCTCAAATTTCACCCATTTTCCTGCAAATGACATAATCTCATTTTTCTTTATAGCTGAATAAAATTTCATTGTGTATATAGACTACATTTCTTTACTCATTCATTCACTGATGGACCACTAGGCTGGTTTCATAGTTTGTATTGTGAATTGTACTGGTATAAACATGGGTATGCACGTACCGCTATTGTGTGATGATTTTAGTTTTTAGGATGAACACTGAGGACCTGTGAAAATAAACAGTCTTTAAGAACATCAGATGTTCTAGGGCCCTCCCTTATGACTTCATTAAACCTTAATTACATTATTATTATTATTATTACTGTTATTTTGGTACCAGGGATTAAACTCAGGGGCACTTAACCAATGAGCCACTTCCCCAGCCCTTTTAATTTTTTATTTTATTTTGAGACAGGGTTTTGTTAAGTTGCTTAGGGCCTTACTAAATTGGTGAGGTTGGCTTTGAACTTGCAATCCTCCTACTTCATTCTCCCGAGCCATTGGGATCACAGGCACGCTCTATAGTGCCCGGCTTTAATTACCTCTTTTAAGACCCTATTTCCAAATTCAATCATAATATTAGGTATTGAGAGTTAGGATTTCAACATATGAAATCCTATGTTTAATTCATAAAAATAACAATATAGTTTTCTAAAAGTAAGAGTGACATAATAAAAATGGAGATACTGCTGGAATAACATGTGGGATTAAAATTGATAAAAATGACACTAAAGCAATATCAGCAAACTGAATTTTATGCAGGTATTTGGGACAATAGTCTTAACCTGACTTGTATAAATTGACAAAGCTAATTCAGTGAATCAGAAATGTCAGTCATTCATTTGCCAAGGTCAGCTCTCCTCAACATAGATCCTATTCAGGATGTGGAAGCTTCTGTTTGACCAAACATAATTTTCTAAGTAAAGGAAAAGCAATAAGTCATTATTGTCCAACACCCTGAGCAGCTGTGGGATGGGGACAGTGGCTAGTAAAGACTAGGTTACCAACAGTATCCACCACTCTATTCCTTGAAACACTCAGGTCCTTATTTCTTAACTAAAATTATTAAATTCAGGCACAATTCAGTTTTTCTGGTTAGTCACATTTCTAGAAAAATATTTCTAAGAGTTAGAATAGAAATTATAGTTCTTACTGCAAAGTTTATCCTGAGTTTAGGACTGATACTCATCATCTTCTTCATCCTACCAATTTAGACCTTGTGCTGGCAATTTAACCCAAACACTCATCCCTGAGGAATGTGTGTTCAGGTTACCTTCTCAGATCATAACTGGGCATGAGCATATCAATATCTACTGCAATGGATATCTGAAATGTCAAATATATTCTTTCCTGTTCCTATTATGTAACATTAGTTCTTTTTTGATTGGCTCTTTTTAGTTATATATGACAGGAGAATGTCAGTCCTTCCTCCTTATGTTGATCAGGATCAATAATGTGGGATAGAAGTGATATTCTTTTTCTTTTTATTTGTTTAACTGCCATGAGCATCCCAATGTGTTAAGGTGGCAGCTACAACATGAAGTTTAGTGGAACTCTTAAGTAAGAGTTCTTTTGTAGAAGCATAACCCTTCTTATAATCATAAACTCTAGACTCACAGAGCATACATATGCAAAGGCAAGAGGCATAAATTTCCCAAGTGGGTAAGTGGAATGGAAAATACATAGGACCTCTGCTTCTACTTATTTTCTGGACTGATATATTCCATTTATTGAGTACATGGCACCATATAATTACTGTTGGTTTCAGATATATGCCACATCTTAAAGAATACTGTCTCATTCTTTTAGGATCTCACCTTCAGGTTGTGCCTCAGCTAAGCCTTCAGGAGACTATTCCAACAATATAAGGGTAAGAGCTTTGGAATGAAGTGATATGATAGGACCCTTTGATCTCATGGTGATATATATGTTTGCCATATTACCTTTTCCTTGGTTTAATACAATTTTGGAAGGTATATGTCCATAGGATCCTTTGTCAATTGCTCAGATATTCTGTGAATCCTTGATATGTGCTTGTATGCTATTCTAGGCAGGTAAGTCAAACTCCTACCCAAATACAAGTCATTTGAGGTCATGATGAGCTATTGTTCTTTCTGGGAGAGAAAGGGCTTAAGAGTCATCAACTTGACAGACTTATGATAAGACTCCTCAAGGAATAGTGTCATATGGATATTTCAGTGTTGCATTTTGTTACTGAAAGTTGGACACTTATGAGTGGCAATAGTTAGCTCAGACTTTGTGAGAAGAAGCCTGTGTTCTTGGGCTCATGTAGAATCCATCTCTTCCACCTTGGTTCCTCTCTTCACTGCCGTGTCTAATGAGAGACACCATTTGATATTTATTGGCCAAATCATCCTGTGACTGTTATTTCATGCAACTTCTTTGGTGGGTGTCTCTTAGGAACATTAATGTGTGACACAGAGATCCTAACACTTTGTGCTTTTAACCATATATCCAGCCACATGCTTCCTTCCTTGAACTACTATTCCCTGATTTTAAACCTTTGTTTACTTCCTGGCAGCAAGCCAAATCACTCTTGACTGCCCATGACACTGTAAACTCAGGCAAGTTTTCTTCCCATTCATAGTAGATGAACACTCAAAGTAAATATATAGCCTCAAAAGCTGTCCTTTGGGAAGCTATTTTCTCATTGCCACCTTTCGAGGTTATTCTTGATTAGCAACAACAGTGCAGTAGCAATCCATTTTCTGCTTGTACATACAAAGCATTCCATTCATAAACCAAATTCAAGTTCTTACTCCATATGTAGTTAATTGAGTAAATTACGATGGGTCCCATCCATTTCTTTTGAAAGAAAGAGGTCAGGCATAGTACCCATGCCCATCATCCCAGAAAACTGGGAGAAGCAGGAGGATTGCAAGTTTGAAGCTAGCTTCAGCAACTTGGCATGACTCTGTTTCAAAATAAAAAACAAAAAGGATTGGGGATGGAGCTCAGTGGCAAAGCCCCAGGTTCAATCCCTAGTACAAAAAAAAAAAAAAAAAAGACAGAAAGAAAGAAAGAAAGGAGGAAACATTTCTAAGTATTTGATGCGGGGTTTCAGGGTCCTTCTTCATGGACATTTTGTATTTCCTTTAGTTGGTATGTTCTGTGTCTTAGAAAAAATATAAGTCTGTATTCTCACGGGGGTAGGGTTCATGACTTCCTTTTGGGACAGCTGATCTCGGGTTTCTTCTCATTCATTCGCCATATCTTTTGATTATATACTAAACAATACTGTCATTGGTGCTATGTTTTTTGACTCTAGAAACGTGTTGCATAGTCATCTCCGTAGATTCCTAAGAGTCAGCACTGCCACCCCCACTCCTATTCCCAGTTCTGTCCTTTTGACCTTGCTGCCATTTGAAGTAATTCCACCCACTTTGCCTCTGAAGTTAAGTGCTGCCACCTCATCTCTGATATTCCAGGCCCTATAATACCCATTGCTACCAGCAAATTAAGTTTTATAACAGCATCTCCTATTATTAATCCCAGCCTGCACAAGACAACCACGGCCAGGTTTCCAACGTGCTGATGCCCCTCCTCATCACCTTGGAAAATTTTGTGTGGAGTGAGCTGATGATTTGAGTGATATTAAACACGTTGTTTGAGAGGCTGGATTGAATTTATTCAGCATTTTTACAGAGAGGGAAAGACTACATTCCAGTTATTAGAAATGCACTTTTTGTAATTGGATAGGGATAATTTATAAAGCTTTTTCCATGACTTGAGGGGAAAATTTCATAATGAACGTAATTTTATTTTCTATTATTCCAAGTTTAGAAAGCTTCCTTCCGATTATTCATTTAGTTTCCAGATACCTTGATAAAGACAAGACAGTGCCCAGAATAGCAGTCATGCGGTTCCATTTTCTGAAACTCCCTGGTGAGTGAATAAATTCAGATTTCTAGACCTGAAAAACTTAGTGTCAGTAGCAACAGAAAGCTATTCATTCAATATGAGATAGAACTGAGTTCTCTGTTCCTGAAAGTATTCAAACATAGCAAAGAACCATCTATCATAGCGATTACAGGGATTTTTATACTGGGTAGAAGCAGATGATGCCCTATGAGTAGGGTTTGCTTTACTAGAGGAGCCTATGACCTTTGACAGGATTCATTTTAAAACTAACACAATTCCAGCTAATCTTTGCAAAATCATATGCTATTGCTAAAAATTCTGTATGCTGGTACTAAACACTGTAGAACCCCATAAAGTCTCCCCAGCTGGATTCCTGAGGTTCAACTTTGACACCCCAGCAGCCTCCTGAGATGATGCATCTGCACTGTCTGTGGACAGATCAGAACATAAGGGATATCCGGCGATGAGAATCGGGAGCCTGATTGCTCCCTGGATATTAAAGGGAGGCTTGCTTTTCTCTTTTCTGTTGGGAAAGATTTATGCAAAAGGTAAATGATGACTGTAAAACTGAATATATAATGACAATATGAATACAATAAAGTTGACAAAACAAATGCTTTGAGAACCTACTAAAATTATATATCAAGAAATAGAGTAGCTATTGGTGGCTGAGAATCAATAGCATAAAGCTAAGACAACGTTATCAGAAAAGACGCAAAGGTATCAGGGAGCAGGGAGACAGTCACTAAGAGCAGAGATTCTAGAATCAGATAGGCCTTTGTTCCATTCCTGATTCTAGCACCAACGAGCTTTGCAAAATTAGAGGAAGTATATACATATAGCAATGTGAGGATAAAGAACATTGTTGTTTCTATGATGATTAAATTAGATAATATACTTAAACACTTAATGTCTTAACCAAATAATAGCACACTATTAAAGTATCACTATTAATAATAATATAATTCAGGTGCATAAATAATTGTAATGTTAGTAAATACTAGGTACATCTAAAAGTCAGGAATTTGTGTTTTTTATATAAATATCAGTAGTTGACATATTATCTTTATTATTTTCATTATTTGTAAACTATTCTGTCTGCTTGCATATATACCTCTCTAGCATTTTACTTTCAAATAAAATATATATTTATGTATAATATATATTCTTCACATCACATATTATGTATATTTCATATATATATATATATATATATATATATATATATATATGGTACAGAAATATATATTTTTTAAAAATGACATTATGTACTTTGAATCAGCTGCCCAATCATTTCCATGTACCAGCAGACATAAAAAAATGCTATTTGTTCAGCTCACTAAAGCCATCTGGGAATTTACTAGGTTGAGTGAGTATGCATAAAGTTGGGAGCTCTGGCTGCCTCAGGCCCTTGGAGATGTTTGCAACATAACCATAATTTAGAATATAGTGGAACCATATAGAAAACACAATCTGAAGTAAAATCCTAATCTCAAATAAAAGATAAAAGTATAAAAATTTGGGGTTAAATTGTGAATTATTACTTCAGCACTCTTTTTTTTTTAGGGGTGGGGGGCATGGTACCAGGTATTGAACTCAGGCACACAGCTACTTAACTACATCCATAGCCCTATTTTGTATTTGATTTAGAGACAGGATCTCACTGAGTTGCTTAGTGCTTTGCTTTTGCTGAAGTTGGCTTTGAACTCTTGATCCTCCTGCCTCAGCCTCCTGAGTCATTGTGATTATAGGTGTGCGTCACCGCACTTGGCTCAACACTCTTTTTTATGGCCATACAACATTCACTTACTGTTTCACTAGCGGCAGAGAGTTCCCAACTTTTTAAAACAATTATTTTATTATTTAATAATTGTATTTTGAGAAAAGTTTCTTGTTATGTTCACATCTTCAATCCCCTTGTATTTAACTTCCTAGCATCCTGCTCTCTGTTGTAGCAACTCAGAAAAACTTTGCTCTCTCTTCTACTTATATAGTAGATATATTGAATAGTTCCTTGGCTGCCCAACATTTGAACCCTTCCTGTGTTTAGAAAATTTACTGATTTGTGAGTCTTGTAGTGGGTGGAGAGAGAGGCACGGACAGAAATGTTTATTCCCAGTCTCTCTCTGCTCAACCAGTCTGATATAGGAGCCCTGAACTTCAATTCTGGTGCTAGTGACCAGGAAAAGATGGACCACAGACTGCACTGTAGCAGCAAGCAGTAGCGAGAGGGGTTGTGGGGCTGTGTTTCTAGGGACAGCAGTGCACTACAGCAGCAATGGTATCCAGAGTTCAGTGTAGGGGTGAGGGTGGCACAAGCAGGAGGTCAAAAACTCAGTGGAGTAGTAGCAGGATATGCTCATTGGATGTTGGCTTCTTTCTTTCTTTCTTTCTTTTTTTATTCTTTCTTAATGAGATGACATGATTTGGAATGGGGATCCTTTCCGAGCCTCATTCTGTAGGCTTACCAGTGCTTTTGTGAGATTCATAATACCTTTTCAATAATTTATTTTTCTGTTTAAGTTATAAAAGTCATTTCTGTTGCTTCCAACTGACAATACTGTCTGACACAGCTGGCCAGCCATTCAGATCTTGAGGATAGCTGTGGTGTTTTCCTTACTCTGCTTTTATCTCTTCTCAGGAGATATAAGCTGTTAACACCTGTATCCTCAGCAACATGCATTATTTGCATTTACACAAATGTCTTGATAACTTAATAATGTGCTTTTTTAAAAAAAATATAAATGTGAGGTTTTTGGAAAAGTCTGAAATCTGGTTTTCCCTGAACATGAAAGAAGAAATTCTTAAATATAAAATATAGAGTCTTCTATGGTTTGAATGTTTTGTCTCTCCCTACGTGACAATGTAGAGAAGTGGAGCTTATCAGGAGATGTTAGGTCATGAGGGCTCTACACTTATGGATGAATTAATAACAATCTAAAAAGAGGATTATGAGGAGTGGGTTCATGCTCTTATACTCTTCTGTCATATGAAGGTCTGTGTTATTACCATCTAGAAGATGCCTCATTCAAGATACTATATTAAAAGTGGAGACCAGGCCCTTACCAGACCCTGCCAGCACCTTGATTTTTGGACTTCCTAACTTCTAGAACTATGAAAAATAAATTTTGATCTTTATAACTTACCTAATCTGTAGTATTTTGTTATAGCAGCACAATACGGAACAATACATACAATATACTCTTTTAAAAGTTCCTGTTCTCCTCAGAGAGCTGATCATCACTGAAACTTACTTTTTCAAAGTATACTGTGGAATAACTTAAAACTGTAAGCTACAAACCTAACAGTGAGCAATTTGATGTATATGAATGGAAGAAAAGTACAGGTTTAATTGCAATTCTCTGAACTTCAAAAATGTTATTGCTTATAAATTTTCTGTGTCAATTCTAATTTAAAAATAAGCTACAATGGATTATTTCAGAGTGAGATAGCAGACTAGGAGGTCCCTCACAGTTCAATCCTTTTGTACCAAAAATTTTGCATCCATTCACAGACACACGTAATTTTGTGGGAACTTTGGGATTTATGTAAAAACCTTAGTGAACCCCAAGAATTAGAATGGCAATTTACAGAAGAAAAGGCCACTGCTCACTGGATGTTGGATTTTTTCTTTCTTAATGAGATGACATGATTTGGGATGGGGTCCTTTCTGAGCCTCCTTCTGTAGGCTTACCAGTGCTGGCCATGGCCCTAACTCCAGATCTATAAAAAAATGAGCCCATCCTATGTGTACTCAGCCACCATTCCACTTGAATAATATACTACTGCAATGGTGTTTCATTTTTAACTCTACTGTAAACTTAAAAGACAAAAATATTAAAATTAGCAACTATAGGTATAATATTAACAGACACACAATATAAAAAGATATAAAGCATCATATCAATAGCACAAATTGTTGGAGACAAGGATAAGTAAAAATACAGGGTTTACGTATATTTAAAATTAGATTAAAATAGAATGTTCCAACTATGTTATGTAAGCTTTATAGTAACCACAAAGAAAAAACCTTGACTAGATACAAAATGATAAAGGGAAAGAAATCAAACCATATTACCACCAGCACCAAAAAAAAAAAAAAAAAAACAAAAAAAACAAAAGACAAAGGAATACAGCAGGAGAGGAAGAAAGGAACAAAGTAACTATAAAACAATCATAAACAAAAAGTCTATAGTAAGTTCTTATCTAACAATAACTACTCTAAAAGTAAATGGATCAAATTTTTTAATCAAATGACACAGACTAGTTGGATGAATTTTTAAAAGACCCACTACTAATATACTTAGAAAAGATTCCTCCACCTTAGGTCATACAGGCAGAAATTGAAGATGTGAAAATATATATTCCATGAAAATGGTAGTCAAAAGAAACAAGCTATACTTTTATTGGACAATGTAAACTTAGTCAAAAGTCTGTCACAAGAAACAAAGAAGGACATTATAGTTGACCAAGAGATTAATTTATCAATGGAATAAAAACAATTATAAATGTGCATCTTCACTATTTTACTTGAGTAAAATAGTAGTGGTTGCTAGAGGTTAAGGAATGGGGAAAATGGAAAGATGTTGGTCAAATGCTACAAGCTTTCAGTTATAAGAAGAGTGAGTTCTATAGATATAATGTATAATGTGCCAACTAGATAATACTAAATATGAATACAAGTTAAAAATACTGTATTATTTAGCTTGGTGCAGTGGTGCATGCCTATAATCCCAGTGGCTTGGGAGGCTGAGGCAGGAGGATAATGAGCTCAGAACCTCAGCAAAAGTGAGGTGCTAAGCAATTTAGTGAGAGAGACCCTGTCTCTAAAATGAAATTCAAAATAAGGATTGGTATACGGCTCAGTGGTTGAGTGCCCCTGAGTTCAATCACTGGTACCCACCCTAAAAAAATTCCACATGATTTATTTGAAATTTGAAGAGATTCTAAGAGTCCCCTTTACTCAGAATATAATAACTGTGGGTGGTAATGGAGGTAATAGTTAATCTGACTGTGACAATCATTATACAATGTACATATAATCTAATCATCATATTGTACATCTTGAATATGAGCAACTTTAATTTTTCAAATGCATATTTTAATATTTAAAAATAAGCTACAGTATATTGAGCATTTTATGTATGATTTTAAATAAAATTTTTAAATAAAAATTTTTATCATTAAAAAATACTTCTAGATAGGTTTAAATTCTACTTTCAGATACAAAAAAAAATAAACAAAAAACTGAGCTCAAAAAATCCTTCCTTTTTCCATTCATATATTGACAGATGGATAGAATTTCCATGTGTTTAAAACTCTAAACCCTTTCCTCTATGCCACACTTCTACCTGAATGTGATAAATGTTTTAAATCATTGCTCATATTCATTTTTAAATAAAATGAATTGCTTAATTAATCAATTTCATTAATTATCAAGATGAGCTAAATACATTGCTGTATTGTGTGTGTGTGTGTGTGTGTGTGTGTGTATAACACTAGGATATTTTTGACCATTCATATATATGCAGGTCAGACCCATGTGAATTTACACTTTGCCTGACTAAGGTGTGAAATATTTAAATTGCCCTTGAAAATTCAACAAGTCACCAAAATGGAATCAGGACGCAAGATCAAAGATTTCTTATAGCCATAATTTTATATTTAATAATTATTTTTTACAACCATGAGTACCATAAATTTCTTTAAAGGAAACCATATTTGTTAAGATTAAAAGAAAATTTACAAAGGCATAAACTAAGTATAGTAATTTAAAATGTAAAAAAGACAACTTGAGAATTTTGAGTAGCATAAAGCAAAAAAAAAATTCATGCAAGAGAAGAAATTTTATCTGGCTCTTTTGTGCATATGACCTTAAATGACCTCAAAATCAGAAGAATTGGTCATTATACTGAATGCAATGGATTAAATGAGTGACCTTGGGTAATAGTTAAGTCTCTTTGAACCTCAGTATCCTTATCTGTAAAATTAATGGGTTAAGCTACCAGAGCTCTTTCAGCCCTAAATAGTTTTATGAGTCTAAGAATCTCTGCATGTAATTGGAGAAACAAGCTACTAATTCTATTTTACCTTATTAGTTTTATAAGTCAAAATACATTTCAATTGTTAGCATATGACAAAAAGAATCTCTGCCTAATTTGTTACCACTGTATAGTTAGGTTAAAAGATCAGTTTAATTTTATATAACCTTCAGCCTGTCATTAGTTACTAGATGCATTCATTTATGTAATCTATAGATTATATGAAAATGTGGATATAACATGAAGAAAAAGTTATGTTTAAATATCAAATGTGCGTGTTAAAAGAATTCCTCTGAAGAAAAACAAAGCAGGTTTTTATATTTATAGTTAAAAATACCAGTATTTTTTTATAAAAGAAGAATACTTGCTCACTGCAGTAATAATAGAAATTACAGATAAATCCCCCCCCCCAAAAAAAATATCCTAACTCCATCACTTAGAGACAGTTATTTATAATTCATGCTTTTATCTACTTAAACATTTTCTTATTCCACACTCATAAAAATGATGAATTGCTATGCATACTGTTTTATAACTTTCCTCTTCTGTTTTAACAATTTAAACAATGTCAATGTCTTCCTATATTAATAACAGCTAAAAGATGCCTGTCTATGAAGCAGGAAGTTTCACTTCTATGAACCAGGAAGCAATACTGCACAAAACCTTGATTTGGGACTTTCTAGTCTCCAGAATTATAAGAGTCAAGTCACAAATACCCCAATTTATGGTATTTTATTATAGCAGCCTGAGGGACTAAGACATTGCCTGAGCCTCTTTCTTGAGCTTCCTTACACTGGTTCTTTTCCAATGATAGACAAATGTGAAAATTTAACTTCTTTTTTTTTAATTGATTCTTTTTAGTTATAAATGACAGTAGAATCCATTTTGACAAAATTATGCATGCATAGACTATCTTATTCTAATTAGGACCCCGTTCTGTGGATGTACTGAAATTTAATTTTTGATGGAAAGGTATATTTTAAGGACATTTGCTATTATCTAAGAATATAAAAAATTACATAATCTGGAAAATTGGATGTAACTTTAGGTTTGGGCTGAACAAAGTCAGTTTTATGGAGCCTTGCAAAGTGCTCATTTGGTATTCTATCTAAGCACAGTTGACTAAGTACATGTTCTATTCATATTTGACTGCACTACATTAGTAGCATGTGTTTTGGTTAACTTTAAAGCTATTACTACCACAATACTCCATACAAATTAAAATCAGATTTAAAATAGTGTAGCATACACCCAAATTATCTTTGGGTATATATGTTTGTGTGTGTGCATATGTGTCAATGGTCTTTAAAATCAACTATTGTCCACCTTAATGGGCTGAATTTCAACTTTAAACCTTTATTTTTCATCTTTCCTGGAATATTACTTCCTAACTATTTCTGAATACAGTTGTGAGTATTTTTTCTAATATTAGTCTTTGAATTTAAAGAAATATCTGTTAATTTCATAGCTGTTTCCATAAGCACAATTGACATTTAAAACTGTAGGTGGGAGAAGGACACTTTCTCCCTTGTCTCCTCATTTCCTTTCAATCTATTACTATTTTTAAAATATTTTTTTTCAAAACAAAAATTTGAAAAAATTGAAATATTTTATAAAGCAACTTTTATTTATTTTGTTTGTCATCAAATCACAAACGTTTATGATGTACAAATATCACTTAGTTTCTGAAAATAAATTATTATTGTTTGATAAAATTAAAGTAAAATATGTCCAGTATCTATACATGGAAAGAAAATACACATTAAAATTGTGAAAATGTACTGGCATTCCCACATTTATATTGTTTGATGGAAAACCATATTTTGAAGAAGCCAACATACAAACATTAAGGCATTATTCTGGATTTTTCCTTATCAGCAACAGTTATAGCCAGAGTGGCAAATAAGGTATAAGAGGGATGATAACAAAAAATGAAAACTTTATTGCCATAATGGAATTCTTTTTTTCAGAAAACTATGTCAAAATATGTGTCAAATATTTTCATTCTTATAGTATCACTTTAACCTTCCACTCTTTCCATGACTCTTTTTCAAATATTTTTTCCATTAATTTTCATTTTTTCCAGTTATTCATAGGGCTCTGCTACCCATGTCACTACTTGAATACTATTCATGTGGTACTAAGTTATTTGAAGTTCCTCTTAAATTGTACCAGTTGTTTGGGGGAGGATGGTTCTTTCTATTTCTACTTCTAGAGGTGTGACAAATGAGTAGAGATGGATTTTAATTGATTTTTTTCAAAGGTCAGAAAATAAATTAAAAGATGGTTCTTGGCCCAGATTTCCAATTTGTTGAAATCAACTTGGTGTTCCTAATCATTCATAGACAGTTAGATAGATAGATAATAGAAAAATAGATATGACTCCATTACCTCTTTGAAAATTAAAGTGACACATAGATCCTGTTTTATTTGCAGTAGTCAATTAGTAATCGATATATTTTATACAAGTTAGTATTTTTAAATATAACCCACTCTGGCTTTTAAATTACACAAGTAGAGAAATAACAAAGGTGGAATGCAAAAAGAATTCTCCCTTTTAATACAGAGAATCCTTTCAGAGTTAGGTAGATTGAATAAGTCATTTTTATGTATTATGATTTCCAAAATAGACATCCCACAATCCAGGTACTAAAGTGTAAACACTAGCTGATGTGCCCTGGGCCTTGCTCTATTACTAAAGCCAATGATGTACCAGATGTTCAATATTTCTAATGTCATATTTATATAGCACCTGATAGGTCCCATAGCATATCCTTCCCTGTCCCTACCTCTTTTCTGGCAAATTTCCCTCATCAGCTCATTGTGTTTATAAAATCCCTTTATTTAGGAGTAAAGACTTTTCTTCTATTATTAGTGATGAAACAGTAGGAAATAATCCAGGTAAAATGGTAATCTGTATGCTATGGATAAATAATTATACAAGTAATCATTAGAAAAGCAATGTTTGATACATTATGGAAGTGAAACTAGAAAAATATTAAGCAACAATGTGGAGAAGAAAAAAAAAGAATAGAATTAGCAATACTTGGGGATAATTTCCCATATTCTGAGAGTCCTGCCTGTTGATTTGAGGAATATGAGATAATACAGTGATTCCAGTGTGGATTCAGAAGGAGATGCTCAGTAAAGAAGAGAGGTAAAGTTGATTAGTGCAAAGCCAGATTCCTGGATAGGGCTCTGCAGGAGACACAGGAAAGGGGAGAAATTGATGTATATTCAAGCTCTATGGATGTGGTTTCCATATACAATACACAATGGATCTGTATTCAATCTAATAATGAATGTGTATTTGAGTTTACAGAATCTCAAATCTCCATGTTTTAGAATTAAAGTTGAATAGCTTTTCAGGATGTCTGCAAGAATGATATCACTGGTTTCTAATTAGGTGACTTGATTATATGTTTTTTTCATAGTAACCTTCATAGGATGACCTCCATAATAGCACTCTGGTCTATATTTTCCATTGTTCTCTCTTTTATCCTATATGATTACAGCCAACTCTAGCTATATAGTTTTCTACTTTCTTGCAAGAACTACATGAGCTGATTCTGGATCCATAGAGCCTAATGTACTAAATCAAGTCACTGTTACCACCTCTCTTCACCATTCACATTTGTTTCATTTTATTTTTATTCGTTTTTTTTTTTTTTTTTTTTTGCAAGCAACTGAAATTTCACTTTTGAATTCTATGCCTACAGGCAACATATTAAAAGGTTAAACAAATGTGAATATATATTCTTAAATTTATGAACACTGTTGTTATATCTTTTTTCTACATCACACAACTCTCTATTCACTTTGTTCCAGGTCCATTGCTTTCTTTTTTTTTTCTTTTCAGTAAAGTCTAAAAAATTAAATCCAACAAAATTGCAGATAGTGTGGGGGGTTTGGTAGAAAACACAAAAATACACAATGAGGGAAATAATCTGATCATTTCATTTTGTAGTTCACTATGTTGTTCCATCTCTAAGCTTTTCTAAGTAGACTCTTTAAAAAAAAGTTAGTTGTAGATGGACACAGTACCTTTATTTTATTTATTCATTTTTATGTGGTGCTGAGGATTGAACCCAGTGCCCTACATGTGCTAGACAAGCACCCTACCACTGAGCTACAACACCATACCTCTAAGTAGACTCTATATTTAAACTATCCTTTTTTTTTATTAGTTGCTCAAGACAATACAGTGATCTTGACATATCATACATTTGATTCAAACTATCCTTCTTTATTTCATCTCCACTCCTGTCTTTCTATACCCCACCTTCTCCACGGTTGTATCATGTACTTCCTTAAGTAGATGTGGACACCCGGGTTTCCTACCATTTTAGTCTGCCACACTGTTGATATTGCAACTAGATTGGAGATTACTTGAGGGCAGTACTAGTACCTTTGCTTATTTTTATCATCAAATCATTCCATCTGGTCTAGGAAATTCAATACACATTCACAGAAGGAAAGAATGAAGAGAGTGAAAAGAGGAAGGACAAAAGAAAGATGCTGGGTTTATGTGGTTAACAAACATTGAATAATGCCATGTGTCATTACGTTTTAACTTCACAGTTTTGTGACTACATTATTTGTACTGGTTCAGAGAAATAAAGCTGGATGGAGCCTGGCAGCTGGGGCAATTGGTCATCCTAAGTACATCCTCCAAAAGTGGAGCATTTTTCTTTTTAAAAATAATTTGTCAACATGATAATTGGTAAAGGAAATGAAGAAAAGGCATTCGGCGAATCAATGTGAAATCCAGACCCTGGGATAGGGAAGAGCAACTCCTCCACTGTTCTTCCTTGGCTATAATGTGGTACACAGTATGTGCTTAATAATGGCAGCTTCATGATGATGGCGGTGACAAAAGTGATAATCAGAATAGTGATTTCTGAAATCTTTCATCTTTATTTCACATACACCATTCCTTTGAATTTAGGGGTAGTTTGAAATGATTCTCATTTAATGCAGACAAATTAGAGAGGAATTTTATATGATAAATAACTAAAGAAATTTAAAAAAGAGTGACTTCTACTTTCACCTATGTAAAATAGGTCAAACAAAAATGCTCTAGTTCTGTGAAAAATGTCAACTATTTTTTAATTATTAAGTGAATGTTCAGTCTTCACCAATTATGCAAGTCTATAAATTGCAAAATGAGAGCCAGCACTATCTGCTACGACTCTCATTATTGGTAACCAGGTGTCTCAAGATTCCAAGAGTTTTCTTTAAACACCTAGTGTTAGAAGAACAACCATCCTGGATTCTGTAGTCTCCTAAGAAAGGTATCAAGAGGCTCTGCTGAAGGCGTTTCTCTGCTTCCTTTGCTCTTCCTTCAGATTTTTGTGACATGTTTAATCTGGGTCTTGTGCCCTGTCAACTTCTAATAGTTCTAATTGCCCAACTATCTGCTCTCGCGTGACCATAAAATCCTTTTAACATTTTACTTCTCCCCTCAAGAAAACGTATCCCCGTTTCCGGGACATGACCTTCTGCTGCTTTCGTAAATACACAGGCAGAGAATTCATTCAGGAGCTGCCACGCAGCCTCATCTGTCACTGACTTCCCACTCATCCCCTTCCTCTCTGGGCTGGATGCTTTTAATGTCACAAAATAAGTCTGCCCTCGGCTCTGGTCATTTTTCTGGCTTCCTTTTCTCCTCCTGGTCCTTTTGGATTCCCCTTCCAAGTAAAGAGGATTGGATTTTCTATTTCTTTAAAAAATTTGGATTCTGAAAAGGGAAGGGAGCCTTTTTCTTTGCTGCATCATTCTAAAAGCCTTACTTTTCCACTTTGATCTTGTAAAATGCTAAGCAAATTTACCACTTATTAGTGACACTGGCATTCTGGGTGATGCTGTGTTTTAAAAAAACACTCTTCTGCTATTTACCCTGACCTTAATTCACTAGTTTGTCTTTTTCTGAATTAATGATTGTGTGCTGTATTTTGTTTTCTGTCTTTCTAAATTTCCGTGTTGTATTTAAACGCCTCTAGCTTCTATTTGAGAATAAATCATATGCTTAATGAGACTTGATCACCACTTCCTATATCCTTTCTCTCCTTTGAGTCCCAAATATTATTTAATCTTAAACCTGGCATTCTTTCCTTCCTTTTTGGGTGAAGTACACATTAAATTAGAAATCCTCTTTGCACCAGATCCAGCCTTACTTCCTCCACTTGATGTAATCCTGTCCTATACTGAGGTAATTAAAATCTTCCACTATTACCATCCTGCCCTTTTCTTGCTCTGTGTGCATGTGTGTGTGTGTGATATTTCATAGTTCATTTATCCCAGGACAGCCTATAACATTACTGTTACCACATTTTGACCAATTTATAATACAAAATCCTTGTCCTCCGTTACAGCATATTTCAAAAACCCATCATTCAGGAATTATCAAATTTCCCCCATAAACAAAGCATCATCTTTTTATTTCTGTTGATTTTTTCAAATATGAGTGTCTCATATGGAGTAGTCATTATAGGGTTTATAAAAGCCTCAGGATTAATGTGGTAACATTAACAAGGTTTTGTTAAACAATAATTGACCACTTTATATAAGCAATTACACATGGAGGCTAGGAAATTATTATGATATATGCACACGTTGCGTTTGTGCTGATGACCTTATAAAATGGCCGCATATTTTAAAAAAGACACAGAGCCCTGGGTATAAAGGAAATTTTGAAAAATCTAGGAGCAGTCTTTGGATTGTTTGCTGCCACTGCTTCTAGGCAACAGGCAAGAGATGTTTACAATCTGGGCTTTCCCCTGCCCCCACCTCTAGAAGCTTTTCATCTGCTGCTGCTAAAACTGCAAGACCCAGTGCCTGATAGTGCCCCTCCTCCACCTAGCCTCCTCTCCTGGAGCCCAGCTGTTAAGGCCTATCTAGCTAATCACCCCCTTCACCACCAGACTGGTTTGTGGAAGTTAATGTCCTGTTCTGAGAGGACAGGGCTGTAGAGAGAGGAGAGATTTGATTTTCCATTCTACCTGCAAGGAAAAACAGCATCAGAAATAAGGTAGCTTCTTGTCCTTGATGCTTGACTTCATTGACACTCACCTGCCGCTGCTGTGGGGCGGCCCAGTGAAGTGGGGCCACAGTTCTCCAGTTGAGAGTGGGACTTAGAATAGGGACTCTTGACCCTGGTTTCACAAAAACAATTTTTTTCTCAAAGGAATGCTCACGTTTTCCAGGATGATAAGCAAACAGAAAGGAACATGATTTTAATTTACTGTCTAAAAGCACGGAACCTTCATCTGCTTAAGAAATGGAGGGGTGGAAATTTAAGAAAACAATAATAGGATATCAGATTCTAAAGGTAACTTATATCTGGCCTTGGGAAACAAGCTTTAATTTTTTTTTCTTTTATCTTGTATAAAGAAAGAGAAAGATATTTGAAAAGGGAAGGACAGACGGGTATGAGGGAATTGAGGGAAAGAAAAAATAAACGAGGACTTGGGGCTGTTAGGCCAAGGTTACTGTTCCAGTTGCCAGGAAACCTTTTACACCTTGTTTTGATACCACCCAGAGCCGGCTCAGGCTGACCAAGGAGAAAAACAGCTGAAATTCAAACATGTCAGCTCAGCAAAGGCTAAGTGAGAATCTTTCTGGGATGCTGCAGAGGGCCTTAATTTCTCCACATGAGAAGTTGACTGAGCTCATCTTTTAGAGGCCTTTCACTTCAGCTTTCTCTAACAACTGGTTCCATCAAATTGAGAGGTCTCATAGTTTTTGTTGCTGTTGTTTTTTAATTTTATTTTTTGGCTGTTTTCTATTATTAAGAATCTGGGGGCTGGGGTTGTGACTCAGTGGTAGAGCGCTCACCTAGCATGTGTGAGGCACTGGGTTCTGTCCTCAGCACTCAGCACTGCTTAAAATAAATAAATAAATAAATACATAAATACATAAATAAGATAAAGGTACTGTGTCCATCTATAAAAAATTTTTTTTTTAAAAAAGAAACAAAAGAATCTGGACTCAGCCATCTGATGCTTGTGTTCTAGCCCTGACTCTTGTTTTTATTCAGTTTCTTCATAGGCAAAGTGGAGACAATACTTCATCGGTAAGGATTTAATGAGATATTGTGTACAAATCACTTCTAACCCAGCTTGGAACATATTAAGCACTTTGCAAATGTTAGCTGTTATAATTAATATTTTTGATGAATTAAAGGAGAGACTCAGTAGCTAAAATTCAAATTCATGTTATTTGTTATTGTGGTTACCATCACCAACAAAATTGGGTAGTATTTAATATTAATAAAGCAGACATCTTCCAGATTTTATCAAAATTAAAAAAAGAAAATTAACCTAAAAGTGTGTTAAAAAGCAAGCTTAAACATAGATATCTATGTCCCTTAATGAGGTCAGGTTGGCACCTTTGCAATTCATATGCTTATGATTCCTCTTTTCCTTCAAACTCTAGAGAATACTAATAACTAACTTTGTTTAGTAGGAAATGTGTTAGTGAATATGATTACATTTGATTCTCAGCCCCACCCTTCGAATAGTATGGTGATTTCCCCAATTTTACAGAGTAGGAATAAGGCTCACAAAGATTAAATGATTTTCCTGATTTTCCTAGCTATTAAGTGGTAGAGCTGCAAACTCCTGTGTCTTCTGATTTAAAATCATGCTTTTCTCACTTTGTGCTTTGATCAGGGGCATTGGGCATGGGGTAGATTAAAAAGAGAATGAATGAGGAGGTAAGTGACAAAGAAGAAAATAAATGTGCAGAATCATAAATTATTTAGATTTGTATCCCACATAGCAAAGGGCACACTGCTAAAGAAGACAGCAGACCCTAACATCTATCAATTGTCTAGCACCAGAGTCACAGTTCTGTTTAAAAGCACATCAGGAAAAGTCATGACCCTGACTCTTAGCCCTCCCCTGCCAGCTCAGGTACAAACACAAGTCCCTTTCTCAAGGACCCTGGTCTTTTCTGTCTGGATTGCCCTTATATTTTAAACATTCTCTTATGCAGTTTCAGGCAAAAGCTTTAGCAGTCAGAACCAAGTGAGTGTTTAGGAGTTTTGAACTATGATGCTCTAAATACAGGGTTTTTGGTTAAAGTTGTTGGTCATAGATAATATGGTACACCTGTACTTCAGAGCCAGCCCTAGGTATCATTTCATTTTAATTTCAAAGTGTTGACTTCAATCTGTAAGACCCTGTTTGACTTAGATCCTTGTTACCTTAGAGATCAGCTATTTTCTTTTATACCTTCATAGCAACTGAAAGCTATAAGAAGAATTCAGTCATGAGTTTTCAATGTCACAGTGAAAAAAGTGTGTGTGTGTGTGTGTGTATGTGTATGTGTGTGTGTGTGTGTGAGAGAGAGAGAGAGAGAGAGAGAGAGAGAGGGAGGGAGGGAGGGAGAGGGGGAGAGGGAGGGAGGGAGAGGGGAAGAGGGAGGGGGAGGGGGAGAGGGAGGAGGAGGGAAGAAGGAGCGGGAGGAGAAGGGAGAACAAGAGACACTACTTCAGGTGGAGAAGCCAAGGTAAGTACAGGCAGTGTTCAGCCTTATATTTATATAGCTTGGGAACCCAACCCCAGGGTAAAGGCTTTAGGAAGAGAGGTGGGTGATGGTTTGTCCCACCTCTTTACTTAAAGACCTTCCAAGGAATGGTAAATTTAGATGATTATAAAACGTAACTTACCTTGCTAGAAAAGATGCTGCAAAATATCTAAGTTAAGATTTTCCCTGTCCTGAAGCCAAGGGAAGGATTTTTCTCTTTTTTTTCCTAAGAGTGCCAGCAAGTTTTTCTTCTTTAAGCATATTAATATGTATAACACTAAGAGAGAACAAAGAAACATTTCTTCATTTAAATGGAAGTAATGAGAGAGAGTGTTACCTGGGTTATTAAGAAAAAGCAACATGCAGAAGGTATGTCTAGGGACATAGCAAGAAATAGCCATGCGTGAAAGTTTAAAACTAGCAAAGTTAAAAGGACTAAATAAATAGACGAGGCAAATCCACAGAGATCATGGATACAGAATTAAGAGGGATTATGAGAGATTGAAGATGATTTTTAAAGCATCTTGCATTTTTGTGACCTGTCCTCCTCTGTAGTCCTATTGTGTATTTCTAGCATTTGCTGATATCATTTTATGTTAATTTAGCAACTTTCTAGCATGTTGTGCTTTAAGAACTGGCAAGTGGGCCATGCTAAACTGCTCGAGAACATCATCTCCACAGTTGGTAGATTAAGTCAATTGTAATTCTTCTTAGAAATATCTTGCTCTTACGTGGATGAAGTATTTCTGCCACAAGTGTTTTAATACCTTTTACATTCTCATCCCTAGAAACCAGGCCACATGAAATCTCCACTGGATGAAAACTGAGTCTAATGAAGAAACTCAAGAGCTGAAGGTGCAAAGTGCTATGCTGGATCTGTGGGAATAAGTGAGAACCTACACTCTGAATGGTGAGATTCCTGCTCCACTACATAAATCTAAGAATAGTGGCATCCAGGTTTATATCCCCCAGAGAAGAGAGTAGAGCATTTCTTTTGGTAGAAAACTTCCCAGCAGTCCTGAGCATTTTGAATCTTCTCATAAAATGGTACAGCTGATGACCTTTCAATCTCAAAGAACCAGTGAGCAAGCCCCTGGACACAGAGAACCCAAGCAACTTCTTAGTCCTCCAATTATGAATGGATCATCAATGTCCCTAGAAATACAAAGAAAAGAAGTCAGAACACGGAAGGTTGAGAGCACAAGTACTTGATAAAACAGCTTTGAAGGAGCATTGTAGAAATTCAGAGAATGGAAGAAAATCTTTCTTTAAAAGCTCTTTTAATGAGTGTTTTCAGGTAAACGGTGAAGTTGCTACAACCTTGAAATAAGAGGAGACCATAGCAAACTGGAACATAGAAGTACTTTTGGAAATAGTATTAGGACAAAGCAATCATGGGAAGGATTAAATTATAAGGTTGAGGAAATTCTCCCAAAATTTAAAAAAGATACAGAAAATAGGAGAAAGTAAGTTAGGAGATTGCTGTAGGAGATTAACTTTTTTTTTTTAATTGGGAGGATAAAAGAAAGTGAAGAATAGAAAATGATCAAATAAATTATATAGAAAACATTTTTTTTTTCAGAATCTAGAGAGATGGTTTACTAATTGAATGGAATTATCAAGAACAAGTTTAATACATCACTGGCCAAAAAAGAAGATTCTAAATCTTTGTGAGAAAAACAAAATATAGGGAATCAAATACTAAAACCTAACCCTGAAAACTAGGATAAAAACAGAACTGCCTTCAAAATTATGAGGAAAATCATTCTGGAAAAACATACAGAATTCTTTAAAATTTTTTTTGTTGTTGTTGTTCTTTTTAGTTATATATGACAGTAGAATGTGTTTTGACATATCATATATACATGGAGTATAACTTGAGAGTATACAGAATTCTTATAGCCCAGGTGAAGTCTAATCAAATACAAATATAATTAAGACAATATCAGGCATGCAAGGTCTCTAAAAATTTGTCAGTCATTTGCTTTTACTTAGAAAATTATAGGAATCTTTGTTTACCAAAAGAAGCTTATAAACCAAATAGGAAGCAGATCTGGGTCCAGGAAGCCAGGAATGTTTAACAAGAGAGCAGTAAGTAGAAAAATAAAAATGAGACAAAAACAAAAATAAAACAAAAGCATGAGAGTTAATGTGATCATAGAATGTTATACAACTAAACTGTGATGATATTTACATAGCTTTAATAATGTTAAAATTTATTATTAGTCTCACCAAAAATTATGATGTGGCTGTTGGGAAGTTAAGATAAGGGAACGAGTGTGTGTGTGTGTGTGTGCACGCACGTGTTAAATGCAATATAAGAGCAATAGATTTTCACCTTCCAAAATAACAAGTCAATGAATAATATCAAAAAAAGTAAAAAATCTTATAAATATATATTTAGGCACTTGGAAAAAATAAAAAATAGCTAAAATAATTGAAAAGAGTTGCTGTCATTAAAGGATTGGGAGCCTGATTTTTTTTTTTTTTTAGTTACATTGTGTAACTATTTGTCTCTTTGTATTTATAAATTTGATGCAGAAAAATATTGAAGCAGGAGATTAATATACTACTAGAACGAATAGTGAAAGAAGAAATCATATGAGTGTAGGATACATAAAGATCTAGCTAATCATTAACAGAGACCTAAGAAAGTTTCCAGAAATCTTTTAAAACAAGGAAGGCAAAGCTGATGTTAATCAGTGTCTGTAAAGTATAGAGTATATGGCACTTGATTTAATACACTGAAATTAAAAAAAAAATGCATATGAGTGAAATAAGCCAATCTCCCAAACCCAAAGGTTGAATGTCTTCTCTGCTTTGGGGATGCTAATTCCCAATAAGAGGGCAGTTAGAGAAGAATAGAAATGCTTTGGATTAGACAATGGGGGATGAAGGGAGAGAGGAAGAATGTGAATAGGAAAGATAGTAGAATGAATCAAACATTACTATCCCATGTGCATATGATTATATGACCAATGTAATTCTATATCACATACAACCCGAAGAAGGAAAATGATATATGATTATTGTGTCAAAAAACAGTCTACTATCATGAATAGCTAATTAGAACAAATAAAAAAAACTTTTTAAAAAATTAGTGGGTGTCTCATGATTGACAGGAAAAGAAGGGTAATAAAAAATGGTCATGACTGTTTCTTTGGCAGAAGAAACTATTCTTAATTATTTCATAATACCCGACTGTTACATTTTGCCTGAATAGAAAATTAAAATATTATTAATAGCTAATTTCAAATCAAAGTGTTTGAGATAATTTTTGATAAAATAGATCTATGAATTGTTCTCATAATTTTGAAAATGTTATTGGTATAAATAATTTGTTAATATCTCAATATTGTGGTGTTCAACTCTTGATCCACCTAGAACCTACATTCACAGCCAATATAACAAAGAAATTAAACATAAATTTATAAAAATTTTGTGTAGAAGCCAGGTATGTGACTTACAAAAAAAGGAAAATTGTCAAATTGCACATTTATTTTCATACAGCAAATATCAGTGTGTTGAAGTCTGATAACTTTATGTAGCATAATTATCAAAAGATGTTTATGTTTTCTTCCTGAATTTTTAGTAGTCTAATAGCCCATTTTAAAAATATAATTTTAGATTTTTTAAATTTACACATAGTAATTGTACATACTTATAGGGTATAGTGTAATATTTCAACGTATGTATGTATATGTATGTATGTATACAGTGTGTGCTGATCAGATTAGGGTAAGTGGCATATCCATCACTTAATTTATATATAATTTATTTTTTGTTAGGGATATATAAACTTCTGTCTACCAGCTTTTTAAAAGTATTCAATTAATTGTTGTCAACTATAGTTATTCTACTGAGAAATAACATTAGGAGTTATTCCTCATCCAGCTGTACCCCGGTACCAATTAATCATCACTTCCTTCCACCACACATTTCCCAGGATCTGGTAACCACTTTTCTATTTGCTACTTCTTTGAGATTAACTTTTTGGCTTCCACATAGAAGTGAGAACATGTGTTAATTGTCTCTGTGCTTGACTAATTTCACTTAACATAATGTCTTCTATTTCCATCCATGTTGTCACAAATGACAAAATATCATTTGTCAAGGCTGAATAATATTTCACTATGCATCTGCACTACATCCTTTGTCTTTCCTCTGTCTACAGATACTTAGGTTGATTCACATATTGGCTATTATGAGTAGTGATGCACCTAATATGAGAATGTGCATGTCTCTCTGAAATACTGATTTAATAGCCTTTGGATTTTGACCCTATAGTGGGATTGCTGAATAATATGGTAGAAGGATTTCTAATATTTTGAGGAGACTCTATATTGTTTTCCATGATGGCTGTACTAATTTATATTTCCACCAGCAGTTTATGAGAGTTCCCTTTTCTCCTCATCCTTGTCACCATTTAGTTTTTGGTTTTTTTGATAGTAGCCATTCTAACTGGGGAGAGGTGATATCTGATAGTATTTCTGATCTGCATTGCCCTAATAATTAGCCATGGTGAGCATTTTTCTCTTGTTTGTTGGACATTTGTATCTCCTTTTTGGGAAATGTCAATTCAGGTCATTTACCCATTTTTTAAACCAGAACTTTTTTTCCCCCTCTATTGAGTTTTTTATACAGTCTGGAATTTAATCTCTTATTGGATGAGTACTTTGCAAAGATTTTCTCCAATTTTGTAGACTGTCTCTTCACTTTGTTTACTTTGTACAGAGATTTCAAAGTTGATGTGATTCTACTTGTCAATTTCCTGTGCTTTTGGATCATATCCAAAAAAATCTTTGCTCAGACTAATAACTTGCAACATTTTCCCTGTATTTTCTTCTAGGATTTTTTTTTTTTTTTTTTTAGTTTCAGGTCTTACATTTAAGACTCTGATTCATTTTATTCTGATTTTTGTATATGATGAAATATATTATTTGGCATATGCATAAGCAGTTTTCCCAATACCCTTCATTGAAGAGATTTTCCTTTCTCTGATGTCTATTCTTTCTGTCCTTGTTGAAAATCAGTTGGCTGTAAGTACATGGATTTATTTTTTAGTCCATTTTTCTGTTCCATTGGTCTATGGGTCTGTTTTTATCCCAGTATCATGCCATTTTGATTACTATAGGTTTGCATTATGTTTTAAAGTCAGGTACTGTAGTATATCTAGGGTTCTTATTTTTGCTCAGGATTGGTTTGATAATTGAGGTGTTCTGTGGTTCCATACATTTTGGAGTGTTTTTTTCTATTTATGTGAATATTTCATTGATATTTTGATAGGAATTGCATTAATCTAAAGAATACTTTGTGTAGTTTTTTGGACATTTTAACTGTCTATAAACATGGGATGTTTTTCTGTTTTGTGTGTATGTATATGTGTATTTTTTATTTATTCATCAAGTTTTGTACTTTTCATTTTAAGTATCATTTACTACCTTGGTTAAATTTATTCCTAGCACTTGGTTGCAGCTATTATGAATGAGTTCCTTAATTTTTTTCTCAGCAATTTCATTATGAGTGTAAAAAAGCTGCCTACTTTTTAATGTTTTCTTTAAGCTCATGCCTGTTTTTTCCCTCACATTGCTTATAGGTGCACTATGGTTGTACATAATGATGGAATTTGGTGTTCCATATTCGTGCATTCACAAACATAACAATATTATTTGGTCAATATCACTCCCTAGCACTTACCCCCTACCTCTCCTTCTATCGGCCCCTGGTCCCTTTTTCTGACCCTCCACCTTTCTTATCCTTTATCCTTTCTAGCTTCAACCTATAAGAGAAAACATATGACCCTTGACCTTCTAGTTTGGCTTATTTCACTTAACATAATGGTCTCAAGTGCCCTTCCTGCAAATGACATAATTTCATTTTTATTTATGGCTGAATAAAATGTCATTGTTATTTATATGACATTTTCTTATCCATTTATCCATCAGTGGGTACATAGGATGGTTCCATAGTTCTGCTATTGTGAATTGTGCTACTATAACCATGGATATGCATATATCACTATTGTAAGATGACTTTAATTCTTTAATTCTTTAGAATAACTACTGAGGAATGGTATTGCTGGGTCATAGAGGGGTTCCATTCCCAGTCTTTTGAGGAAACTCTATACATATTTCCATGGTGATTGTACTAAATTATAATCCTACCGACAGTGTAAAAATGTTCCTTTTTCTCTGTGTTCTCTTCAGCATTTATTATTATTTGCATGATGGCTGCCATTCTGACTGGTGTAAGATAAGTCTCAGTATAGTTTTGATTTGTTTTTCCCTAATTGATAATGATCTTGAACATTTGGGGGGTTTGGTGTTAAGTATTTTGATTTCTTTATATATTCTAGATATTACTCCTCTGTCAGAGAGTAGCTAGAAAAGATTTTCTCCCATTCTGTAGGTTCTCTCTTCACATTCTTCATTGTTTCCTTTGTTGTGCATACGTTTTTAATTTGATGTCATCCCATCTGTTAACTCTTGGTATTATTTCCAGGTCTTTAGTGATCCTATTGAGAGAGTCATTGCCTATGCCTATGATGTTTACCCTACATTTTCCACTGGATTTGCAAAGTTTCTGCTGTAATTCCTGAGTATTTGATACAATTTAAGTTAATTTTTGTGCAGGGTGAAATGAGGATATAGTCTCATTCTTGTACTTATATATGGATAATCAGTTTTGCCCATACCATTTATTTAAAAAGGCTGTCTTTTCTCCAATGTATGTTTCAGGCACATTTGTTGAGGATCAGATTACTGGATTTGTGTCCATTTGTCTTTTTTCTTTTATTCTTTACCATTGGTCTGTGTGTCTATTTTTATTCCAGTATCATGAAGCTTTTGTTACTATAACTCTGTGTAACATAAAGTCAGGTATTTTGATGCCTCCAACATTGATTTTTTGGATTAGAATTGTTTTAACTATTCTGAGTGATTCTGCCAATCAATTTTAGTACAGTATTTTTTGTTGTTGTTGTTTAGTTTTGTGAAGAATGTCTTGGTATTTTGATGAGAATTGCATTGAATCTGCATATTGCTTTTGGTAGTATGGCCACTTTAACAACATTAATTCTACATCTCCAAGAACATAGGAGGTCTCCCATCTTTTTGTGTCTTCTTCTGTTTCTCTTTTCAGTGTTCTATAGTTTTTATAGTAGAGGTTGTTCAGCTGCTTCATTAGAGTTATTCTAGTTATTTCCTTTCTTTTATTTTTTCTTTCATTTTCTTTTTTGAGGTTATTTTAAATGCTAATATTTTATTATTTATTTTTCAGCAGATTCATTGTTGGAAAACTATTGATTTTTGTATATTGATTTTGTATCCTGCTACTTGCTGAATTTGTTTATTAACTCTAGTAATCTTTTCCTGGAGTTTTTTGGATCTTCTAAGTATAGAATTATATCATCTGCAAATAGTGATAATTTGACTTCTACCTTTCCTATCTTTATCCCTTTATTTCCTTCACTTGTCTAATTGTTCTGACTATAATTTCTGGTATTATATTAAATTTTCTAAAATTTAAAGGAAATGCTTTCAGTTTTTCCTGATGTGTTATGAGGTTGGCTTTGTTTTTTTTTTTCTTTTCTTTTCTTTTTGATTTTTCTTGTATACAGTCTTTATTATGTTGAGGTAAAATTTTCTACCGAGTTTTTCAGTATTTTATCATGAATGAGTGCTGAATTGAAGACCTTTTCTGCATCTATTGAGATGACTGATTTTTGTCCTTAATTCCATTTATATGATGAGTTACATTTATTGATCTATGTATGTTAAATCATCCTTGCATCTGTGGGATAAAACAAACTTGGTCATAATGTATGATCTTCTTAAACTTAATATTTTTGTTGTTTAATACAATTTGGTAGTGATTTAATTAAGGATTCTTGCATCCAAGTTCAGCAGAGATATTTGTCTCTATTTTTCTTTCCTTGATATGTTTTTACCTGGCTTTGGTATGAGTATGGTACCAGCTTACTGGAATAAATTTGGAAGTGTTCCATCCCTTTTTATTTCTTGAATCAATTTGAAGACCATTAGATAGGGTTAGTTCTCCTTCAAAGATGTGGAAGAGTTCATCTGAAAACCTATCTGTTTCTGGGTTTTCCTTTGTTGAAAGCCTTCTTCTTACTGCCTTTATCTCATTACTATTTATTGATTGGCTTGGGTTTTCTATGTCCTCTTGATTTAGTTTTGGTAGATCATATATGTTTAGAAATTTATTCATTTCTTCTAGGTGTTTCAATTTATTGGAGTATACATTCTAAAAATAGTCCTTAATGATCCTCTGGACTTCCATAATGTCTGTGATGATTTCTATATTTTGTCTCTAATTTTATTAGTTTGGCTTAGGGCTTATCAATCTTGTTTATCTTTTCAAACAGCCAACTCTTTGTTTTGTTGATCCTTTGTGTTACTTTTTTATTTCCTATTTCATTGATTTTGGTTCTGCTCTGAATTATTTCCTTTCTTCTACTTGTATTGAAAATGATTTGTTCTTTTTTAAAGGGCCTTGAGATGTATCATTAAGTTGTTTATTTTGGACTTTTCTCATTTTCTTATGTAAGCCCTCAGTGCTATCAACTTTTCTCATGGAACTGCCTTCATGGTGTCCCAGAAGTTCTGGTGTGTTATAGCATTATTCTCATTTGATTCTAAGAATTTTTAAAAATTCCCCCCTGATATATTCTGCCACCCATGCACCATTCAAAAGTGTATTTTTCAATCTCTGTATTTATATTATTTTTGTAGGGTTTTTTAGTATTGATCTCTAATTTTTTTTTCCATTATGATTTGATAAGATGCAAGGAATGATATCAGGTTTTAGGAATTTTTATTGTTTGTTTTATTTTTTGGTTATGCTTTTGGTATTTATTTATTTATCTATTGTATTTGCTAAGAATTACTCTGTGGTGTAAAAAATGTTCTATTTTGAAGAAGGGTCCATGAACCACTGAGAAGAAAGCTGGTTTTGGACGGGTGTCCATTAAGTTTTTGATTGTTAATATATATATTAGGTCCAAAGAATCTTTAGTATCTTTATGTCTGAATGACCCATCCAATGGTGAGAGAGGTGTTGAAGCCACCCAGTATTATTGTATTGGAGTCTATCTCAGGCTTTAATTACGTTAGTGCCTCTTTTATGTAATTAATTCCATCCACGTTTAGGGCATGAATGTTTACTATATCTTCTTGTTAAATTGTTCCCTTATTAGTATAAAGTGACTGTTTTTTGCTCTTTTTTTATTAATTTTGATTTGAAGTCTGGTTTGTCAGATATGAGAGTAGCTACTCCTGCTTATTTTTGGTTTCCATTTGCTTGGTATATCAATTTCTACTCTTGCTTTCTGTCTATGGATGTCTTGCCTGTAAGGTAAATCTCTTGCAAACAACAAATAGTTGGGTCTTATTTTTTTTTCCATTGGATAGTTGAGGTTATTAACATCCAATGTTTTAGAGAAATGTTTATTACTTCTTGCCATTTTGATTTATTTCTAACATCTAATTTGGTCCTATTTCTCATTTGCTTAGCTACTATTCAAATGAGATTTGTTCATTTTGTGAGTTCTAGGGTTTTTTTTTTAGATTTCTTCTCTGTGAAGTATTTCTTTAAGTTCATAGTAGTGAGGTATTCTTCACGTTTCTGCTTATTTTGGAGTTCTTATTTTGGGAATTTCTCCATCCATTATCCATTTTGAAAGATAACTTTTCTTGATATAGTAATCCTGGTTGACAGTTTGTTATTTATTTATTTTTTTTCAGGACTTGTAACACTTCATTCTAAGCCATTCTGGCTTTTAGAGGTTGTACTGAGAAATCAAAAGTAATTCTGACTGCCTTATATCTAAATATCACCTGATGTTTTTCTCTTGGGGCTATTAAAATTTTATCTTTGTTTTTTATCTTCTGCATTTTAATGTGTTGTGGAGATGTTCTTCTTTGATCTTGTCTGTTTGGGATTCTGAATGCTTTCTGTACATGGATGTCCATTTCATTTCCAAGGTTTGGAAATTTTTCTGTTATAATTTCCCTGAAGAGGCTATCCATTCCATTAGCTTGAATCTCACACCCTCCTTAATTCCAATGAATCTTGAATTTGATCCGTTAATGTTGTCTCAGAGCTTTTGAGTATTATAGTCATGACTACTTATTTTGTTTTCTTTAATACTATTTGAATGTTCAAAACTAGCCACTTTTTTTCCCCCAGGTCTGTGAATCTGTCTTCAGCATGACCTATTCCATTAGGAAGACTTTCAACTGAACATTTTATTTGATTTATTGTGTCTTTCATTTACAAGATTTCCAATTTTTTTTTCAATATCTCTATCTTTTCATTGAATTTCTCATTTATATTCTGTACTAATTTTCTTAATTCACCCAATTTTTTTCTGTTCATTCTTGGAATTCATTGATCATTTTTGTAATCACTCTTTTGAATTCTTTATTTGATAGTTCATTCACTTCAATAACTTTAGGGTCAATTGCTGGTTAATTATTAACTTTTGGTGGTGTATGTTACCTTGTTTTTTTCATATTTCTTGTATTCCTGTGTTGGGTTTTATGCATGTTTGGATGTATTTCTGTTCCACTGTTATGTGTGGGCCATTTTAGGGTACAGCCTTCCCTTGTCAAAATGTACTAGAACGATCCAGTTTTAGACCCCTCCTAGTAGGTGTGGTATCCATAGTCATTGTATTAGTTCTCTCTGATTTTGCCATAGCAGTGAATGTCTATAATTGGGATCTCAGGACCCAACCCTAGAAGTTCCTACTTGGGGACTAGTCATTAGTTTGGATTTTTGTCTTTTCTGTTCGTTTTATCAATATGTAGCTGAAGTTGAGTGTCACTAATTGTGTATGGAGCAAGGTGTGCTCTCTTTTGGCTGAGTTTAGTTCAGCAATAGAGTCTCTAGCCTGTGAGCTTGTAGAGTCTCTGTAGATTCCCAATACTTCACAGAAAGGAAGAAAATAAACAATAGTAACAATTGGTGTGAATAATATATAACATTAAAACAAATATGCTGTTCCTACTATGACATCAACAACATTAATTTTTACCTCATAAACAGGAGTGGCAGGGTAAACCATTGCCAACAGAAAAAAACAAACAAACAAACAAAAAAACCCAGTAAATAACCATGAAGTAGATCTGGCATTAAAGCCAACATCAGATGTCAACTATGTCATTCACAGTGGTAATAGTCACAATGGTGACTATTGAATGTGGGAGCAGGAATTATATAAACCAGTTAATTTTAAAAGATGATAAAAATATAGTTCATTAAGAGAAAGGAAAATTTGAAATAAAGGTGAAGAAAGTTTCTGATGTTAAAAATATGAACAGAGAGAATGCAGAGGAGATGTAGGATGTGATAATTATAAGGCAGGAGAAAAAAATAGGAAAAAAGAAAGTAAAGAGAGAGAAAGGCAAAAAAAGAGAATTTGGCTATTAGCAGCAGAAAAAAAGCACATAAAGAAAAACAAACAAACAACCAAACAAACAGAAAAGCCTCTAATCCTCAAAAAACAAAACAAGGAATTCTAACTGAATTTAAAATGTTAAAAATGAGAAAACGAAAAATAGAAATAAATATGTATATGTGTACATGTCCATGAATGAATCAGCACAGCACACACACACACACACACACACACACACACACACATTCTTAATTAAAAATGAAAGAATAGTCTGCACTGAGGTTAGTGAGATGGTCAAAACATTTGACAAAATGGATGGTGACTGTCCACGCCTAGCTGTTTCTCTATTTCTTTTTGCACTATATACTGAGGGTTTGGTGAGTTGTTATCCCCTTCCACTTTTTGTTACTCTCTGGGCTTCCAGTTGGAGTGTCCTAAGAGTGAAGCTGATTAAAATAGCTCTCAGCTCATCTTCTCACTAGTATAAGATAGGATGGAATGGGCAATACTGTCAATTGGAGTTTTATCTGCAAAGACCAGATTAATGTACTCCCAGGGTGGAGCTGTTGCAGAGTTCTATAAGGGGAATACTTGTGGCTAGGGCTTAGGGGTTAGGTCTAATCAGGCCTTAGGAACTTTGTTGGATGGTATCTAATCTGGAGAGATGAGATCAACACACCCCTAGTGACAAGCAGATGCTGATCTCTACTGAGAGTCTGGGTCTCAGGAGACTCTCAAGAATTCTACTCTTGGGCCAGGGGACTCAATCCTCCACACACTTTAAAGCTGCTGAATTTTGTAGGTTGATTTTTGTATTCTACAACCTGACTGAATTTATCAGTCCTAAAAGTTTTCTGGTGAGGAATTTAGGTTTTTCTATATATAAAATCATGTCATTTACAAAGAGGAACAACTTGACTTCCTGCTTTCATATTTGAATTTTTATTTCTTTCTCTTTGTCTTTGCCTAAAACTTCCAATACTATATTGAATAAGAGTAGTGAGAATGGATAACCTTGTCATGTTCCTAATCTTAGAAAAAATTGTTTTAGCTTTAACCCATTCAGTATGATGTAGGACATAAGTTTGCCATTTACATCCCTTATTCTGTCCATACCTTATTTCTTGAAGGGTATATCATGAAGGGATGTTGAATATTATCAAATTCTTTTTTTGCATCTATTGAGATGATAATATGGTTTTAATTTGGTTTTGATCTTTCCTGTTTTCTATTAATTCTGAGGTTTTTTTTGGGGGGGGGTTCTAATTCCTTGAGTCACATCATTAGTTCTTTATATGTGTGGGGACAAGTGAATAGAATACTGCATACATGGCATATGTTAAGGGTATCTGAGCGGCAAATCACTCCCCCTTGTGCTAGGTGCATGAGTGGCAAACCACTTACCCCATAGGCACATCCCTGAGTGTGAGGACACATGTTGCAGTCCCTGCGCTTGCTCCACAGCCTGCTTCTCGAATCATTGCTGCAAGGACAATTAGCAGAAATTGTGTTGGTGGCTGCCTATAATCTGCCTACCTACTGCCCAAGTATATGTACATAGTAACTGTGCAATAAAATCAGACCTGCTTCCTGCTTGGTCTCCAGAGGTCTTGATTAGTGACTCTGTAGCCACACTCTCCTCGACCCTATTCCGTGGACCCCCTTGCTGGATAAGAGAGAGCCTACACATGTATGAAACACATTTTTAAAAATTTTCACACATTTGTACAATTTCCCCAAGTTTACTTTGTTGATTTCAAGTTTTATTCCTTTGTGGTCAGAGAAGATACATGTGTAATTCCCATTTCTTGAATTTGTTGATACTTATTTTGTGGTATGACATATGTCTATCCTAGAAAACATTCTATGTGCTCACAAGAATGTGTTTTATAGCTGTTGGAAGAAGTGTCCCTTAAATGGATGCTTAATTTATTTTTTCCATAGTATAGTTTGACTCTGATGTTACTCAGAGTAACTATTAATCAGTATTTAACTCTGATATACTCAGCCAGTATATATCTTTTAATTGGGGGAATTTAATCCATTTACTTTTAAGGTTATTGTGGATAAATGGACATATTCTTATCATTCTGCTACTTTTTTTTCTGGTTGTTTTATGTATTCTTAGTTTCTTTCTTCTGCTTTTGTTATTCACCTTTGTGGTTTGGTGATTTTCTATACCAGTAGGATTCTCTATATTTCTCTTTTGGTCTACCATTGACTTGTATACTGTTGTGTGTTTTCATGATGATAGTTATCATCCTTTTGCTTCTAGTGTAGGAGTCCCCTATGTGTTTCCTAAAGAGTCAGTCTGTTGGTGATAAATTTACATGGTTTTAGTTTTTGTCTTAGAAAATCATTATTTCTTACTCATTTCTAAAGGATAACTTCACTGGCCACAGTTTTCTCTGTTGGCATTTTTTTTTTCCTTTTGGGACTTCAAATATATCTTCCCATATTCTATGGCCTGTAAGATTTCTCCTGAGAAGTTTGCTATTAGTCTAATGAGGATAACTTTACACCTTACTTAGCACTTTCCTTTCTCTGTTTTGTATCTTTTTGGTTGGACTACAAGATTCAGAGAAAATGGGTTTTGGTTGAATTTATTAAGGTCATTTGAGCTTCATGAACCTCAGTGTCCAAATCGTCCCCCAAGATTTGGAAAGTGCATAGCAATTATGTTGTGAAAAAGGTTTTCTATGCCTTTTACCTTTTCATCTCCTTCTGTACATTCATGAGAGCTTTTGTTCACTTAATGGTGTCCCATAAGTCTCAGTGTCTTACTTCATTTTTAAAATTTTTCTTTTTCTCTTAAAGAATTACTTAAAGTGCAGAAATTCTTCTTCTAATCAGTTCTGTTATTAAGGTTCTCAACTGTGCTCTTTATTTTATTTATTGAGCTCTTCAGTTCTAAGATTTCAGGTTTGTTACATTTTATTATTTCTATTGCTTTGCTTAATTTCGCATTCACCTCATGAATTGATATTTTTTATTTCATTGAATTGTCTTGTGTCATAAAAATCAGTTTTTAATTTTTTTAGACAATTCATCAGTTTCTTTTTATTTGGGACCTATTACTACAAAATTAATGTTTTCCTTTAGTACTTTCTGTTTTTTGTGCTTCTTGTGTCCCTGTGTTAGTATTTGTGTGTGGTACAAATCAATTTTGTAGGTTGTTTTTATAGTAAAACCAGCAAAAATAAAACCAAAGAAACAAAACAAAGCACTTTTTCCTGGTATGTCCTAGAATGTTGGTTGAATAGAATGCATTGATTTTTGTTCCAGGTGGGCACTCCAGCATAATTTCTATGTAGTTTCTTCATTTGTAATCAACACTGGGGATGTCTGCAGGTATCTCAGTGACCTAGGGTATATGGGTTGTGATATTGCACTACTAACTGGGATACAGCTCCCCTAGATGGAACAGATTATTAGAAGCTTGGAGCATGGTACATGCAACTATGGGGAAGGGGTACCTGTCAGTTTCCATGGGTTGTATGAGGGCAGGGCCATCCTTTAGGCTTCATGGGTGTGGCACAATATGCCTGATGGGATACATGTCAATATCTGTATGTTACACAGGTGTTGGGATGCATCAGTGGGCCCAGATATGACATCTGTAATTGTCTGACGGCTGAATTGGTAATGTTTGAAGTTCTCTGGGAACCAAACTATTCAGAGAGGTCTGCCCATCTGCTTTTTGGGGCCGGAGGGTGAAAATGAGTTTCAATTCTCAGAACCTCAGTGGGGTAACTTATGAAAATGGTCTGCTTATCTACTTCTTAGGACCACAGGAGAATGGGCTGCCTGGTTGCTTCCTGGAGGCCTAGTTTTGCTGATCTGTTCAGGAAAGGCTGCTTGGCAACTTCCTGAAGTCATAATGAGTGAACAGGGCCACTCATCTGCTCAATGGGTCCCAAGTGGGACTTATGGTGGGCTACCTATTTATATTATGTAGTGGAGGGGGTGAGGTCTGAATGGCTGCCTGGCTACTTAGTGCAGTGTAAGAGTGGGTAGGAGTTCTTTGCTGGTTCATAGGGTTTGGTCTATGGAGCTGCTGGAGGCAGCTTTTTGTCTGATTCACAGAAATTCATCTGAATAGAGTCCCGTGATGACTCTATGCAGCAAGAGTCTATGTTGGAGAAGGCATAATATGATTATGGGATCTTTCTCTGAGGAAACACATCAGTGTAGTAACCTGGCTGTGCCCCAAACTGGGCTCAGGGCCTGGGGGTACCACAGGTATCTCCAGTTAATAAATACCTCAGGTGTTCTGCTGTATGAGTAGGGACTACCAAATGCCTCCAGCTTTATCTTTCCTCACTGAGAGAAGTCCTCTTTGTTCAGGATTGATCTCAAACTATTCTGATTTTTCACATCAAGCCCAGTATCTGGTATTAGTGGGTATTCAGTAAATATCTGAATAATTAAATAAGAAAATAAAATAAAATTTGGAAGGCAATTTGAAAAATCCAGAATCATGATCAAAGCAAACAAGAAAGAAAAAGGAATTGATTTATTCTAAAAAGGTTTAATCATATAGATTCTCTGACTTTTGTTGTGATCTTTTTTAAAAAAAAATCCCACTATTATAAAATATCCCTTAATATGTAAATTAAATCTTTGGTTTCATAGTTTGAGATCACTTCTTCCTTTCTACCCACTCAGTTTCGGATCTGGATACCAAAACTTGCATAATGGATCGTGGGAAAGCCTGAGGCTGGCCAGGTGAGGAGTTATGAGGTGCGTATCAGTTAGTTTTCATTGTTGTGATCATAATACCTGAAAGTAACAACTTAGAGGAGGAAAAGTTCAGTTTTGTCTCATGGTTTCAAAGGTTCAGTCCATGGTCAGTCAACTCTGCCAGGGACAAGGTATAGTTCCCAAAGTCATGCTTCCCTCTGCCCACCCCGGACTTTCTTTCTTCAACCTTGTCCCACCTGCCAGTAGACCAGTCCAATTATTAATCCATTAAATGGTTTAATCCACTGATGAGGTCAGAACCCATATAACTCAAACATTTCCCAAAAGCCTCACTTTTGGATCTTACTGTGTTGGAGACCAAACCTTCATATGCATGACCCATTTGAGGACATTCCAGATCCAAACCATAATGATGTCTGGAAAAATTCAATTCAGTCATATGGTAAAACTTTCAAAAACTTCTTGTACCTGGTGATAAGCACTAGCTAGAATGTCAAGAAGAGCTACAAATAACCAAAGGTTACAAAACTTTTGAGAATAACACATTGAAGTTGTTTGAAGAATGTGATAGAATCCATACTCAAATTAGAAAGTATCCCATAATAGCAAATGGGCACCATCAGGACTTACAGGCACTTTGGGGCTTGTCTTGCCTCTCTGATCTGGCGTGTTAAGGTGTTACCTGACTTGGATAGTTGTCTATGTATGGTAAATTATGTTATCTCTTAACTGCTGAAGGATACTTAGATCCTTTGCCTGTATGTGCTGATCCCTGACAATCTGATAGTCATCACATTTTTGACAACCTACAAGTAAGTACAACTACATGCATTCCTACAAGTAAGAACCTCTCAGATATTTGAAGACCATTCTACCTTTCAGCTACCTTTCCTCTGGATAGATATCTTTTCTTAAGGAGTTATATTTAAATCATTTAATCATCATTGATTCTGCATTTCTGCCACTAAAATGTTTAAGCTTGTAGAAAATTTTTGAAACTTTTTTCTTAATATTTTAAACACTGATGTTTTCTTATTTCATACTGAAATACAGAAAGTGCATAATTTTTATCATCAGAAAGACTTGTGTCCAGATCTAAGTTTTGCCATATACTCTGGATTCAATGGGGATTATTTAACTATGGAGCCTAACTCTTGAAATAAAATCATGGTTAATTACAAAGAAAATCTTATGTGCAATTATGAAGATTATTATAGTAATGTGAAATATATTAAGAAACAGACCTGATGCCTAATAAGCATTAGATAAAAGTAAATTAATTTGCCTTTTGTTGATCAATTTATTGATCAATACATGATTTTGGGGGGGGAAGGGGTACTGGAGATTGAACCCAGGGGTACTTAATCATTGACCCAAATCCCCAGTCCTATTTTTTTATTTTTATTTTTCTTGACACAGTGTCTCATTAAGATACTTTCATTAAGTTTCTGAGGCTGTCTTTAAACTTGCGATCCTCCTACCTCAGCTTCCCAAATCTCCAGGATTACAGGTGTGTGCCACCATGCCTGGCAGTACATGATGATCCTTAGTGTCTCAAATTCATGAAAAGAATTTATTTTTATATATTTACCATATGATTTATTAATTAGTGATATAAGTAAGACATAAATTTACCTCAGGAGAATGACCTTATTGAAAAATAAAAACCCTACCACTTTCTTTCCATTTATGACAATTTAGATAAACTATAATATATTTCCCATAATTCTCTTCCCTGTAGAGTTCCAGTTTAAGTTTGGCCACTAGAACATTTTTTTTTAAAGATGTGAAAGACAGAAGTGAAACAACAGGCATGCTCAGAAGTTCTGGGCAAGACCTCAAACATGGCTGCGGCTTATACATGTTGTCCTTGATCTACTGACTCACTTTGTTGTTGGCAGGCAGCAGCAGTGTCTGCAGCTCCTTTGGCTCCCACTGAATGACTTTCTTCCATCGTGGGTCAGACATATATACAAATCTGAGGGCAAGTGTGCCAGCTTTCCCTACAGGCCACCCACACTGCCAAGGAAAGAGACAAAGAAAGATAGCTGTGGGTGTCTTGTGAGTTCCTGTTTATCCTTGCTGATTCCAATTTGCCTTTACTCTCACCATTTCATGCCCAGCATTTTATCTCAAATGCATCCCCTATTTACATTCCATGAATTTAGGCTCACCACAGAGACAACAGCTTTCCCTAGATGTCATTACCAGTTTCCCTTCTTTAACTAAGTTCTACAATAAATCCCTAATTCCTTATTGATTATAATGGTTATTTTTGCCTGATTGAATCTTAACTGATATATCATAAGTTAAATGGGTTACCTTCTCCAAAATACGGATTTGGGGGGCATTTGCATAATTAATCTGCTTTGTATTCAAAGCCCAATAACTGATCATTTCACAGTTGATATTGTATGAGCTACAAAAACATCATTTGCATCCTATTCACATGTATTATTCTTTCTTTATTCTTTAGAGATTTCACATTTTTGAGTTCTTAGTATCTCCCAGGGACTATGCTAAATAGCTTGCATTATCTCATTTAATTTTAACAGAACTTTCATGAAGTAGGTTACTCTTATTAACCTCTTTAGAAATGAGAAAAGGAAATTTCAGAGATGACCGGTTTTTGTTATTGTCTCTGTGTTACTGAACCAGATTTTGTAGCTCATGTTAAAAAATGCTAACACATCAGTTTACAGAAAACTAGAAGTGTTATTTATCAGTACATACCAAAATGCAAAAAGAGCAAAGGTCAGTAGTGAAGAAGATCCGGTTACTAGTTGGACTTTATTTGGTTAAAGATAAAGGATTAGAAAATGGAAGAATCAAAGACCTGGATCTAGAATCTGAGTGGGTAACCAATACTGTACAATATCACATTTCAGCAACATATTATTTGGATCAGCTTGTCATTCTCTGTAAGTCTTCTTGAAATTTAATTGGGATAGTATATTGAATATATACATTTGGGGAGAATTGACAACTTATCACTCTATAAACCTGGTGTATTTCTCCATTTGTGTAAGCTGTCTTTACTATCTTATAATTTTTTGTATTTTTAAGTATAGTGGTTTTGAACAACTTGGTAAATTTATTCTTAAATATTTTATTCTTACATTTGAATTACCTCTCCCAATCGTAAAGAGTTTGGTAAATTAGATAAAGTAGTAAAACAAATGGTGGCAAAAAAAGTTTCAAATTCAGTGACCCCTTGGCAAATTCATTGTGGTAATTTAAACATATTGGCTAAAATATAGAAAAGTCTAGATCATTATGCCCTGAATAGGTATATTAAAGTATATCATTAGATTGTATTCCAAATTTAGACTGCCTTGAACTATTGCTTAGGAAGTCACTAGATTTTGGTACTAGATTGAGGAGTAAAAATTGGGAAATTCTGATAGCATGGATGGTGAAAGGAGACCTTCATCACTATACAAAATACATGTATGAAGATGGGAATTTGGTGTCAACATACCTTATATATAATCAGAGAGATGATAATTTATGATATAATGGTGTATTAAGAATTGTAATGCAAAAATAATAAATAAATATTTTTTAAAAAAGAAAAAGAAAAAGAAACAAAATATTAATGAAAAGTGATTTCATCTTCACTGAAAAAAAAATTGGGAAATTCTAATAGGGACAATAAAAAAATTGATTTCCTAGTTGTTCAATTAAGATCACCAAGATTGCCAGACATTCAACGACCTAAATAGGATTCATAAATTAAGGCTGGAGAAAGTTTTAAGAACTATGGAAATAAGTTCTTATGGAAATATGCAGTGCTTTATCCTCTCAGAATTTGGGGGAACCAATGTGGGACAACCAGGGACTTAATATAAGGGGAGCTTATATATCTATAATGGAAATAAGGAAAAAAAAAAGTAAGTATGTAATGACCTTCCTCATGAGCCTTAATGTTCTGTTCATTCAAATTAGAGTTTTTAGCATGAAAATGGGCAGCTAATGGAAGGCATTTTTAAGACTGCACTAATCATCAGAGAAATGTAAATTAAAACTACACTGAGATATCATCTCACCCCAGTCAGAATGGCTATTATTAAAAGAGCAAAAAATAACATAGGCTGGGAGAAGATTCAGAGAAACTCATATACACGGTTGGTGGGAATGTAAATTAGTACAAACGTTAAGGAAAACAGTATAGAGTTTCTTCAAAAAATTAAAAATAGAATTCTCAAATAATTCAGCTATTGCATTTTAGGGTGTATATCCAAAGGAAAGGAAGTCAGCATCAAAGAGATTTGAATTCCCATGGTTCTTGCAGCATTACTCATGATAGATAAAATATGATATTAACCAAAGTGCCCATTAGAAGGTGAATGGATAAGGAAAATATATGTATATAATGGAAAATTATTTAGCCATAAAATGAAATCCTGGCATTTGTGGCAACATGTATAGAACTGGAGGACATTATGTTAAGTGAAATGAATCAGGCACAGAAAGACAAATACCACATGTTCTCACTTACATGTGGATCTCATAGAATTAGAGAGAAAAATAATGATTAGAAGAAGCTAAAGGGTAAGGAAACAGAAGAATAGAACAAGGTTAGATAATGAGTACAAAAATACAGTTAGGTAGGAGAAATATGTTCTAGTTTGTTACAGCATGGTAGTGTAACTGTAATTTACAACAACTTATTATATAATTTTTAGGGAAGTAGAGGAACGGAATTTGTAGACTGCAAACACAAAGAAATGATAAATCTTTAAGGAGATAGAAATGCTAATTACCCTAATTCAACTATTATATATACATATCAAATCATCACACTATGCCTTATAAATATGTACAATTATTATGTGTCAATTAAAAATGCATTTTAAATTTTTTTTAAAAGTCAATTGACAATATATACATGTTCATTAGTGTTAAACAGAAAGACTATATAGAACAATAATCAGTGAATGCACTAGCTGATTAAGTCTAGTACTATGTAAGGATTTAGAAATAACAGAGCAGATGCTGTTTTTGTTGCTCTGCTTATAAATTCTTAAAACTATCTGCATTGTGGCAGTCAGGGCTGTTTTGAATTCTCAAAGAGTAGTAGAGTAAATTGTTACTCCATATTCTTTTCTGCATATTTCATCAAGGGTGGTATGTTTGTCTCCACAATTGTAATTTGGGACTTACTGGTCAATGGCATTTGGGGGGAATAAATTACCAAGTGCTAGCTTCAAGCTTAGATGTTAAGAACCCCAAGTATTTTCACTTACTTTCTGTGTATTCTCCCACCATCAGAAGAAAAATTACCCAGAAAAATTATAGCAGTCTTTCAGCCAGAGCTCTGGAATAATCACATGAAGCACCATAAAGCAAGGCCCAGCGGGACCTACCACTTAGTGCAAATCCACAAAACTACAAAGTCAAGCCCAGCCTAGATCATCAACCTCAGATCTCTGAGAATAAGTGATTATTTTTATTTAAGATTTAAAGTTATTTGGTAATATCACAATGACAGTAACTAGCTGATACAGAAATTTGTGTTGAAAGTGGGTACAGTTGTAAATAAAACAGTGAGCGAAGGTTGAAAAATACTAAGGAGATATATATATATATATATATATATAATGTTGTATAGAAGGAAAACATTTTGTTAAACTTTCACCTTCTCTAACTTGGAAGATAAAAATTTGTTATCTTACAAGATTGTAGATTTGGGTAAGAGGAATTTTAAGCAAACTATGAAAAGTATGAGCTATAACCTTTTAGGTGCATATAATGTTTTTCTATAGGAAGAAGATGGGATCAGAAAAGAATTTACAAATTTGCAAGCAGAATGTTATGAATGTAGAAATTTCTGGCTTTGAAAATTAAACTATTCCTCATCTTCAGTTTCCCTGGCCGGCTTCTCAGATTAAGATGTAAAATGGAAGCAAAGATTAAATCAACATTAGTATACAGCCTAGGGGCATAGAAGAAATCAGGATTCAGCCCTTAACCATTTGTTAAGATATCTGAAAGAATTAAAGTAGTACCTAGTAGATTCCCTCCAACTCTAAAAAGGGCTCTAGAGAAGAGCTAGATAACTTTTTAACTTTTTATTGACAATGTAAAAGTCTAACATTGATAAATTTTTTTAAAAAATCAGACAAGTTTAATATATCCATTTTGAATTATATAAAAGAAACAGATGCTATAATTCAGAAAATTGGTATTTTATTTTTGGTAGAATATTTTGGTGTATAAATCTCAGGAACAAATTTTTATCTCTCAAATGAAGTATTTCTTATATAAGAAAATGATATAGTAAAAGTTTCCTGGCATAGCCCCCACAGAAATCTAATGTGTCCAAGATTAAGTGTAGAAAGATAAGCAAACAACAGAGAAAATGTGGGTATGGTATTTGGCCAATGAAGCAAACAACAACAACAAAAAAAAAAAAAAAACATAGAGAAGATCCATAATACTTTTGAGAGATATGAAGGGCAAAAGTACAAAAGGAGGGACCAGGCTTGCTGGAAATGTAAGACTTCCTAACTACCTACAAGTAGAAGGCAGCCCAAGGATGTTGCTTAACTTTAGAAAGGGCATTTTAAGCAAAGTCCTTTTCAGAAATGGCCAGGAAGAATGGTTAGGAATAAAGAACATTCAAAAGGATGGAACAGTGAGCCCTGAAGATAATGGACTGGAAAACCATTCCTAGGAAACAGAATTAAGATCCAGGGGTAGGCTTGTAATCCCAGCTGTTGGGGGCCCTGAGCAGGAAGATCCCTAGTTCAAAGTTAACCTCAGCCACAGATAGGTGCTAAGCAACCCAGTGAGACCCTGTCTTAAAAATAAAAAATCGAAAGGACTGGGGATGTAGCTTAGTGGTAAAGTGCCCCTGGGTTCAATCCCTAGTATCTCCCCCTCCCCCTCACAAAATCTTGTCAAGGACCCTTCCCTAGTCTTAGAGGAAGGAAATCTAGAAATATTTTCAATTAAGATTTCAAAATTACTATAGAACAATAGCTATTATGTGCCTGAATCCCATTTTTCTCTCTTCAGTTTTTCAAATAAGGGTACTGATTATTTTTTTCTCTTGCTTTGTTCTAACAGTGTATGTTGTGTTTGGGCAAAATAACTTTCCATTTTAAGGTACAGGTTTCTAGTTCAAAAATAACCTCATTGGGGGCTGGGTTTGTAGCTCAGTGGAAGAACACTTGCCTAACATGTGTGAAGTACTGGGTTTGATTCTCAGCACCATATACAAACAAACACTCTAAAGGTCCATCAACAACTAAAAATATTTAAAAAACAAAACAAACAAAAACACAAACAACAACAACAACAACAAAACCTTATTGGTACTGATCTTGATTACAAGATCCTGGGCTTTGAGCCCAGTGTCATGTGGCATTAGATTTTTAAAGGTTCTGAGATGAGCATAAACAGTTTGTTTTGTTTTGGTTTTTCATGGAAGAGGGCTTACAATTTATTAATTGTGGCCAAGACTGTAGATTGTTATAGACTGAAATTTTGTCTCCAATTATTAATTCCTTTCTACAGCCACATTCGCGTCATATGTTCATTGGAAGAATAATGGTAGAATATTTTGGTTTATAGATCTTTCAAATTCCTTGATTCTGACCTTTGCCATGTGCATTGTCTGAGTTCAGATAGACAGAAGTGGCAGTTGTAACTGTTGTAAGCATAAATCTTTAGGGGCATCATTAAAGATTTCCATGAAGAAATCTTCCCTAAAACCCAGAAGGGACTGAGAGAGATCCACAACTTGAAGCAGAGCCACCTATCAGCATCCAGTGTAGATCAGTTGACACTGGGTCTCTGTGTTCATCCTAACCCTTCAAAACCCTTTATCAGATTCAAAGACTGCAGTTAACAGTGTCATATGCTACAGAGGTACAGGCTGAAGTAGACCAACAAAGTCCCCTGGGTAAGAAGACACTACTTATCATTTAGAAAGCATTCTGAATAATGGACAGGTGGTTGTTTTATTGTTGTTTCTCCTGGGATTAGAAAGTTATTCTTAAATGAGGCATTAAATAGACAGAATTCATTTTTGAGGGCTACACGGCAATCTGTTTCATGTTTGGCATCCAACTCAGCTCTGTACTACCCTTCTCCACCATACTTTCTACCCCAGGGAGGCTGCCATTTGTGTGCTAGTCAGTGGAACCTCAACTTCTCTGGTTTCTGTAGTGTTCCACTAATGGGGAGCCCTAACAGGAGATCAGAGCTAGGTGTGACTGAGACAAGGGTGCATATTCACCTGTGTCTCCTAAGTTCCTCCCACCTAGGTCACCATGGGCTGGCTCTTTCTCTAGGTCAATCACGGTCCATCTTTGTTCCCAACAGGGCATTGTCCTGCTGTGTTTGAGTAAAGGACTCCTTTCCTCAGGTCCCTAGTGAAAGGAAAGCAAGGAGCTGGGAGATGGGCAAAAGAGAAATGAAAGATGGAGACCAGGCAGAGATACACATGAGAGAGTTTATTTGTCAGAGCTCACAAATAAAGGCACATCTCTCCACAGACGGAGAGAGGCAAAACAGGCTTGGGGTTCCAGACTATTATGGGGGAGGATTAGAGCCAGGCAGGGCCTAATGCAGGTGGTAAAGGGTGAAGTGGTTATGAGGGAATGGTGAGTCTTTCTCAGAAATGCCCTTGGGCTGGAAAGCAAAATTTTTCTTAAAATGGTGGCTGTCACTTCAGATGGCTGTCCAGATGCTAAGCAAGGACCTTACACTTAGGGTGGTAATATCTCCACTCCCAATCTCAGGGACAATCCTTTCACTTGTGATTTTTCTAAGCCCTACCCTTTATAGATAGTTCAATGTAGTATGCTAGAATTTTGATGAAGACATAAATAATAAGATCCACAGAATATGAATCATGGCTATTCAGTTTCATCTGAAATAATAAGAAAGCAATAGCGTATAAAGGCAACACATTTCTTAAAATTGATGGCACTCAGCATTTACATGCACATTCTCATGATATAATCATTAAATAGATATACGTACTGTCTCAACTTTTAAGTTATGATATATAAAATTCTACATTGATAATAGTTTTATAAATCAGGCATGTTTAATTTTCAAGACAGATTTAAATTATACAAAAGAAATAAAGTTACATAACAATTAATTAGATGTACTTGATATCTCAAATTTTCATTTATGATATATAAAACTAATATCGATAAGATTTTTTTTTAAATCAGGACACTAAATTTTCTTTTAAAAAATTTTTTTATTTATGTATGACAACAGAATGAATTATAATTTTTATTACACATATAGAACACAATTTTTTCATGTCTATGGTTGTGTACAAAGTATATTCACACCAATTTGTGTCTTCATACATGTACTTTGGTAATAATGGCTATCACATTCCACCATCATTTCTAACCCCATGCCCCCTCCCTTTCCTTCTCCCCACATCTATCTTATCAAGAGTTCCTCTATTCCTCCCTTCTTCCCCCTCCCTACCCTACTATGAATCAGCCTCCTTATATCAGAGAAAACATTCGGCATTTGTTTTTTGGGGGATTGGCTGACTTCACTTAGCATTATCTTCTCCAACGCCATCCATTTACCTGCAATTGCCATGATTTTATTCTTTTATTGCTGAGTAATATTCCACTGTGTATATGTGCCACAGTTTAGCTATTGTGAATTGTGCTGCTATAAACATTGATGTGGCTGTGTCCCTGTAGTATGCTGTTTTTAAGTCTTTTGGGTATAGACTGAGGAGAGGGATAGCTGGGTCAAATGGTGGTTCCGTTCCCAATTTTCCAAGAAATCTCCATACTGCTTACCATATTGGCTGTACCAATTGGCAGTCCCACCAGCAGTGTATGAGTATACCTTTTTCCCCACATTCTCACCAACACTTTTTGTTGTTTGTCTTCATAATAGCTGCCATTCTGACTGGAGTTAGATGAAATCTTAGAGTAGTTTCGATTTTTTTTTTAAATCAGGTAAACTAAATTTTCAATACACATTTTAAATTTTTCAAAATAAATAGTGACATATTTTAGAGAACTAATATTTTTATTTTTGATAGCATGCTTTGATTTTTTACCTTTAGGGATAGCTTTTCACATATTATAGAGCTAAAGTATTTCTTCTGTAGAAAGTTAGTCATGTTATCTTGGAAAATGTATAAGTTTGAAAAACATTGTATATATTCAAAGGTTAGTAGAATTCATTGGTTGGCGGTTGGGCATTTAAGTTATTCATTATTAATAATTTATGTACGATTGCTTATTGAGTCTGATTCTCAGCCAATATTGGAAAAGTATAGATGTATATGATCACCAGAAACCCAAGGCTTATGTGGGAGCCCTGACAATCTGGTCATGTCAGAACATGAAGCTCTGTTTGCATGACTGACATGGTTTCACCTAGCTTTCCAAGGAAAGAACTGGAAATCCCCTTATGGTATTTTATAAAATCTAAATTCACTGACATACAGACTTCAGCATAAAATCCACATTTTATTTGATAACACATTAACACTTTTCTTTCCTAAGGTAAAGATTAAAGAGTATAAAACCAAATTGACAACTTAGAAAAGTGGAAATGTTTGTGAAGAATTCACTGTCATTTTATGATGAAATGATGACTTCTGCCCTTAAGAATTAGAGAAATTCTTTATGTTTCCCTTTGAGATAAAAGAAGCTAAAATGTTTTTGTTGAATAAACAATGGGGACACACACACACACACAGGCATGTACATGTGCAAGGGTGGTGGTAGTTTTTTCCCAAGACATAAATCATTCTGTTCTTTCCATTGAAATCTTTGGTTAAACTTATTTCAGAGGCCTGGGCTATAGTCGCTCTGCATGGTATGCTTCAGGGCAAGTAAAACATGAATTCCAACAAGCTAAGTCATAGGAGAATAATAGCAGTGCAAAACTGAAAAGCTTAGGATGGGAGATGAGCTAGTTTTTTTTTCCCTTCCGCACAGACCCCACACAGAGTCTGACTTAGGGAGGTCACTACTCCAATCAGACTTCAAGGACACAAGAAGACACCCAAGATCTCAGGACCATATCATGACTTTAACCTGGAGAAGAGCTCTGGATGCAGATTTTTGAAAGCAAGGCCCATTCGATAATAAAGATACCCCAAGATCTTCATTTAAAATGAAAGCAAGGCCCATTCGATAATAAAGATACCCCAAGATCTTCATTTAAAATGACGTGTGAATGTTTAAAATTTCACATTGTCCATTCTTGAAGAAAATCTACCAGTTTTGCTTAGACGTGAGAGTAAAATTAAGAATAATTCAGCTTTTCCAAGGACACAAGCTCTAAAGCATAGTCATCTCTGACTCTTTTTCTTTGTTTCCATTTATTTCAATAAGTTGTCAAGAACTTACAGTTTTAGTAGACCAAACACCTCATCAAACTGCCCCTCCTGTCCCATTTCTATGCCCACTACTCAGTATTTCAGCCAAATACTTTGGTATTGGGTAATAAGCTCCTAAATTAATCCTCTAATCCTGGTATTTCCTCTTCCCACTTTCCACACCATGGTTAGATTAATTACTAGAAAAATCCACCTTTCAACCTGTCATGACTTTGCTCTAAATCTTTAAGGATGCTAGATAGTAAAACCCAACTCTTTTATTTGGCACTCAAATCCAGCACAACTTAAACTTTAAAACCTTATGGAGCCATGAATAGAAATAATATTTTACAACCACTAAAATTTAGATCTGCTTAACAGTTTACAAATGGTGTTTAGGCACACAATCATTATTACCATGTTTGGGGACATCAGCACAAATGGTTTATATCTTTTACCGCATTGTCTTGGGGTGAGGGGAGGAATGTAAAAGGAAAATGGCAAAGAAAAACAGGGTAGAGACAGGCTTTGCAAAGTGGCCTGCAGTTGAGGGCAGGCCTGTGTGAGCAAAGGAGTTTACTTCTTGGCTTCTTGTAGAATGAGAGAAGCAAATACTTGAATTCCTCAGGCCACATTGGCCCCTTCAGAGGAAAAACTGCTGCTGTTAACCTGTGATTTGTAATATACCAGAAAAAAAGTTAGTACTGCAAGATTTTTGGTTTGTGATACCAGGGATTGAACGCCAGGGCCTTGAGAACACAAGGCAAGTACTTCACCACTGAGCTGCATCCGCAGCTGGGCTATATAATGTTTTCATGGCTCCGTGCTGTTGGTACATTGGAGAAGATGAAATTCATTACAGGAAGAGAAATGGGAGTTAGGAAGAGGATATGGGGATGACTTACCAGCCTAATAACTTTCTTTGACTCTCCTGCAACTTCCTTCTCACCAACCCTCTTTCCTGATACAGCAGGGAAAAAGACCCCTGACCACTGAGATTGAGCCTGTAGCTTTTCCCTCCAAATGTCTTCCTTCTTCAAGTTTCCTTGCCTTTGTCATCATGCTACGTGAAGGACTGGTTAGTCTTTGAGTTTTAGGCTACTGTCTTACTGAGGAAGCTAGAGAAGGAGTTTAAAAAGAGCTTGTCTTTTTGTTTTTCTTATGTTGTACTTCCATTTCCTGAATGTCGGTTTCATTTTCCTCTTGCTACTTCCACTGATGATTCCCTCTCCGTAGTCCATAGTCCAAATACAAGCAGTCACCTTAATGACCAGTATCAATCATTGGCAGAGCACTTCACACAAAGCCTCTCCAGGAATTGCCGACTAGATTGCAGATGGCCTACCTTTGTATCAAGAGCCCACTCAGACCAATAAGTGAGCCTAATGAAGAGGTTGGGGTGAAATAATTATAATAGGAAGATGAACATGACAGCCATCATGACTGATATGTCCAGGAAATGGTCCCCCATCATGCCTCTACTATCCTTTCTATTGATCCTTCAAAGAACAACTTTTGTTTTTGTTTCCTTCTTGAAACTTTCCCTACTAACTCAGGTCATAACATAATTGAGTGACTAGAATATCTCACAATCATTACAAAATTCATCCCTTAACTTGGTGCTTCTGAAATTGAAATGTATAGAGAATCATCTAGAAAGCTGATCAATATACAAATTTTCCAGAGATCTAATTTAATAGGATTGAGTTGGGGCCTCAGAGTTTGCATGTCTGACCAACTTGCAGGTGATGCTGGTGCTACCTTTCTGTGGAACACACTTTGAGTACAACTTCTGAACTTCATGGGTTTGAGCATATTATGCAGTATCTACCTTTAGAATGGCGACGTTAACAGCATCTATCTCATGGATTCTCTTGCATTTACAGGAATCAAAATGTATTCTGTGTTTGATTTATAGTAAGCATAAAAATTAATTGGCCCATCTTCTCATTCTCTGATCTATTTTACTTTTTCAATTAACAATATTAATTCAGTGTCTGAAATATGGTTCTTCTTCAAAATCAACTTAGCACTGATATAAATTCAAATGGTGGTATAGTACACGTCTCCAGTCAGGTTCCAAGTCACTTGGAGAGGAAGCACGGCTCCACATTATTTAATATAGTAAGCACTTATGGTTCTCTATGAAGAGACAATGGAATGTTAGAGTGGATAGTCAAGGTGTGATATCCAGTACCTCAGTTTGATTTGTAGCTCTGGTACTTAGAATCTGAGTTGAGATTATACAAGTTGCTTGGCCTCATCCTTTATTAGTGTCCTTTTATCTAAACTGGAAATAACAATAGTAGCTCCCTCAGAGGGTCATTGTATTAAATGAGGCACAATATGTAAAGCAGTTGGAAGGGTGCTTTCCACATAATAGAACCACATATGTGTTAGTTATTAATATTGAATTCATTGTATCATTTCTCTTGGGAGAAAGACTGATAATTTTAAAAGAATATTAAAACAATATAAAATTCTTTACTAAACTACAGTTATTTTTAAGTATTACAAAATGAAGTTTAATTTAAAATTTTTCTGGGTTCTATGTTCACACAAAACAAGTTGTATGCTAACTATCATCACATATTCAAAAAGTTGTAAATGTTTACATCTCTTTCAAATTTATGTTGGCTGCCCAGTACTGACGTTGATTCATCATCCTTCCTTCACCATGATACATACTATTTTTTAAAAGAGCTTTCCTGAGTTGAGCCTTTTTACAATTTATAAAAAGTGGTTTTAGGTTATGATCAAGCATGTACAGTTGTGAATATTGAGCAAATTCATATATAAATATAATGAGTGGAACATATAAAATATACTTACCATGCTAACATTTTCTTTATTGCTTTGTAACTATTTACTTATCTCTCCTCCTTGCTAACACGTACCTTATTAAAATCATAAACATTATACTTTCTATAAGCCAGGAAGAATGTGCATGTCATGGCAGAAAGAACATAATTTTTAGAGTCAGACCCCTATGGATTTCAATGAGATCTTCAAACCAGCTATGTGACACTGGGAAAATTCAGCAATGTCTTTGAGTCTTTGCTTTCAGAGTAGAATATCATGAAATTTGTAGATAGCATCACTTACCATGAAGTGTCATAGTAAAGATGACATTTGATAATGTATGCACTTGGCTCAAAAAAGATATTATATTAATAGAAGTTAAATACTTTCTTGTATTTTTGGCATCAACCTTGGTGAGTAATACAGTAAAGGTACTTGAAAGTATTCCTTGAAATAATTGATGTATAAATTCAAGATCTTGGTAGTGCGTCATTCTCCATGTTAAATAATTCCAGACTAGAAATCAGTATGTTCAGTAGCTCCGAACCACCGAGCCTTGGCTTTCTTCACTTTTTCCTACACAATGGTGACAATTGCAGGTCACTTCATAGTTCATTAATTAAATACTGGATTACTCTTTGGGGTAGTTCAACTAACAAACAAAATCATATGAGATAGGAAATTCTAAGACTACTTTAGGATTTTCCTCAAGATTTTTTTTAACCTATTCTGTTTTCCTTCTTGCCATGAACACAGTAAAAATTATTTTATTGCAGTGAAATAATTCATCTGAAGCAACTTCTGAGAGAATTCCTAATAGAATGTGTTAGGATGAAAATGCTTATTGGTTATTATCTTGAAATAAGTTGTTTAAAATACTTTCAGGCCACAGATTTTACATTTGTTTAATAGAAAAGATAATACTCACTAAACTGTTTGGTGGTGAGATTGGTTTGCATGTCTGTCTAAATCTTTCACCTGTTCTTTCTTTTTATTCAATATATGATATCTCAGTATTAAGCACATTTTGATTGTTCTTATTGCTTCTGTTTTAATAGTCAAAATACCAACCAGTTTGGATTTCCTCTTATGAGAGTTTCCATTCTTTTGGACAGACAGTGTGGTTATGGCAGTTAGCTAACTATACCCTAAAATTTAAATGCTCTTCCTGCAGTAGGGTATTAGGACAGGAAAACAGTTACACAGTCATGGTAATATGCATTTAGATGTGGCCATGTGACTACTTCTTTACAAAGGCATGTGTGCCAAGATAGTTAAATGGTGGGCATTTTCTATTCTTTCCTTCCCTTCTAGATACAGAGGACTTCAAGATCCCAGGAAAAGGCAGTGCATAATACTGAGTCACTTGTACAGAAAAGCCCCTGGCTGAAAAAGATCAAGTGCAACCAAATTATTAGATGAATGAGAAGGAAACATCTATTGTGTTAAGCCACTAAAACATGAGGATTTATTTGTTATAGCACCTAGCATTACTCTAATACTATAGAAAAATTGTTTTTCTTAAAATGGCATATGTGTCCTCTGCATATAAACCTGGCAGATGATTCTATATAGAAAAGGACTATATATGTGTTAAGTAGTAAGTGGAAATAATCAAATTCCTGCCTTCAGATTATAGGGGAAGTGAGGAGGAGAAGTTTTTAATCTGGACTACAATGTTAAAAAAAATATTGAGTTAACTGCCAATGGTTTTAAAATCACATACAATCACCAGGTGCAGTGGCACATACCTATAATACCAACGCTTCAGGAGGCTGAGACAGAAAGATCACAAGTTCAAAGCCAGCCTTAGCAAAAGTAAGGTGCTGAGCAACTCAGTGAGACCCTGTCACAATAAAACACAAAATAGGGCTAGGGATGTGGCTCAGTAGCTGAGTGCCCCTGAGTTTAATAATCCTCAGTATCACCCTCAAAAAAATCACATACAATCTGAATATTTGGCATCTTGAAAATTTGGAGGAGTTTACCACCCCATGCCCATGTTCCCACAATGCACCAATTAGCTGTGGGTGAGAACTAGGTGACCAAAAGGTTCCTACAGCTTCCTACCATTTCCTAGAATCTTGTGTATAAACTTGGAAATTTTATCAGAATCTACCCAGGTTTATAGTATAGAGAACCAGTTACAGCAGATGGACCAAATGAGAGAATTACAGAGAACTATGGAATAAATTAGGGATTGACACAGTAAAAAAAAAAAAAAAAAAAAACTAATATTAAAACTTGAATGGAGAGAAACAGAATAGTGTAATAGTGTTGTAGAAGGCTGTGACTACTTCAAGTGCTGGACCCATAAGAAATTTGTTGCGGAAAAACAGTCGGAAACAGAGGAAAAGAAGGGTTGGGGAGATTAGAAATAACTATTTCCTAATTGAACTTATTATTTAGAAGTCAGGGTGATAGGATTGTGTAACACAATGGCTATACATATAATAGTGAGTTGGCTAAGAACCTCCCATACTGAGGCCAAACACATTTGTCTGAAGCAAAGTTTGGTGAGAACAGTTTGTTAAGGGAAATTTGCATTGTAGTTCCAGACCTACTGATAGATTTCTTCCAACATGCATATTCTTACCATAAGAGAGAGAGGAATGAGATTAAGAGATTTCTAGAGAACACATGTTGGAGACTTAGGAATAATAAAGATTCCATATTGGGGATGTGATTCAAATAAAATAACAATAATAATTACAGTTTTAATTGCTCAGAAGTTAAGTATGTAATGCACTTAAGTACCTGGCTTTTCAAAATCCAGCAATAAAATTCAATTCACATCAAGACTTAATTTTATATACTCTCATATTTGTTTTTTCTGTGTTTCACATCAATAACTGCTGCATTCCTTGCCCTCTTAGTTTTGAACACTGGCAACTTTGGAGTATCCTCCAAAGCATCTTGAGCATGCTTGTCAGATTCCCCTGGAATGTCCTTTCTCAATCTGCTTAGAGTCAGTGTGGTATTGGGGTCAAGAGCATAGACTCTGGAGCCAGATTGCCTAGGTTTGAACTTTGACTCACCCACTTAGGAGCTCTGTGACTTTGGGCCTATTACAAAATCTCCCCTTAATTGACATTTGTGATATAGAAAAAACATTGAGATTGAAAAGTTTAACATTGGATCTAGATAATAACTGAACCCAAACCAAAATTTTCACACTTGCTAAAATTTAAGTTTACAAAATGTATATTCAGCAACTAATTGGGATGCTTTGACGTCATGAAACAGAAATCCTCTTTGGACAGATTTATAGAGAAGAGGCATTTGTGTGTTTGTTAATGAGCAAGCCAAGAGATAGGCCTCAGGTAGGTCCTGGGTTATTCTGCTGGCTCAGTTAGGTCACAAGGACAGGTTCTTTCTGTCTACTCAGCTATCTACAGTCAGTCTTCATTCTTAGGTGGTTTCCTTCCCACTAGCTAGTTTTCTACCAGGGGCAATCTGAGCTTGGTGTTTATTCACATGGCCTGGGTAGGCTGGGTGGTAGTGGTAGAGGGAAGAGTCCAACATGTCAAAAGAAAGATAGATAATTTTTGAGAAGCAGTGCCTTTTCCAGAATAATTATCAAATTTCTCTCCTCTCTCATTGGCCCACATTGCCCAAGAACTCCTAACAAGAGATGATATTTGCATGTAATTAATCTAATCTGTTTGTGGAAGGGGAATGGAATGTAGAAAAATAACTACTACCATGCTGAATTGCTTAATTTGTAATGGAAAAAAAAAACTTACCAGGAAATAAGAGGCTTATTTATATTTTAAATAAAATATATTTTGTCATTATGGGAATTACCTCCTAATCATGTGATTCAGGTTATGTGCTGAGAATCTGTTGAATGCAATGTAGGAAAAATTTTCATTTAAATTATTTTTATATGGACATGCATTTAGGTAATTTCAATCTCTGGATTGCAGGGGAAATAGGAAAAAGTATCAATTGCCTATTAATAGGTGAACAGTAAAAAGAAGGTCAATTTTAAAAAAACAAAACAAAAAGTCCTGTAAGTAAGTAATACCCATTTCCTGCTTTCATCTACATAAACCAGAAAAAAATACTTTACATAATCATTCAAATTAAGAGGGAAGTAAAATTAGAATGAAAAATCTAACTGAATTCCATCGAGGTGTGTTCATATTCATATTACAAAAAAAAATTCAAGCATATTTTAGACGCCTCAGAATTAACATTTGCAAACAGACAATTTTAAGAACACCACAATATTATAAAACCCTAGAAAAGTTTTGTAGATCTTTAAACCCCTCTAAGATGATTGTGCCATGTTTCAAAGATAACTTGGATTTATAAATTAATTTTATAGATCAATTGAAGTTGTCCACATTTTTTATAGAATTATCATTAACGAATGTGCGAAATGCAGCAGGCAGAACATATTTGATTTTAGTAATCTGAGCTAGATCCTTAAAAGTTAAAATTAAGTTGCACTGAACACTCTCATACTATCAGAAAAGAAAATGAATAGAAGAACTAAAAATTAGGAGTAATGATGAAACTGCTATTTTATTTTGAAGAAATATCCAACCAAGACATGAAGGGATTGATGTTAGCTATAGTCATGTTTAATATTTATATTAATCACCTGGAAATGAGAGTAAACAATATGTTAATGAAATTTGCAGATGATACCAAATTGAAGAGTGCTGTTGGCATGCAAAATGACAAGATAAATAAATGATTTTGATGTCATATATGTAAGCAAAAATGACCCTTTACTTTAAAAATCAGGCTAATACAATGGATATAAATCAGCTCTAAAAATTCACCATTAGGAAAAACAAGGCATAAATAACAGTTGCAAAGAATTTAACACCTATTTACAGCAGATTTGACTTTAGTAATAATGTAACCTAGACAAATTAATGCGATATTTGAATACTAGATTTGTTAAATTTTCATTTTACAATGAAAGAAAGGCTGATTCTCTATATAATTCTGACAAGACCAATCTTTAAATATTGAAAACAATTTGATGTTAACCATTGCACCAAATATAAGAAAATGAAATTAAATATGTCTGAGATGAGATGGGCAATAAAAATGATTAAGGAGTTAGCCTGATGAACTTCTAAGGAAAGATTAAAATAATTAATCTTGTAGTCTGCAAACCCAGGCAAAAGAAGCACAGGGGACATATGTAATAATTTTCTTCCCCCAAAGAATAGTAAAACTCCATTCATTCAAGGCAAAAGGCATTCCTTTGAGTAATCCAGATTAAGATTATTTTGTAATTTTCATTAAAATAACAACCACAGTGATATTTCTGATGGAATGGTAAGTAAACAGTTGTATACAATTATCTACTGTGAAATCATTTGGTGTATTCCAGGGACCATGTGAGTGAAGGAAAATAATGAAATAAGAATCAGCTACAACAGTGATAGCTGCTGAAGAGTCAAATAACTGTCCAAAAGGAATCATAACAATACTACTCTGCTGATGATGGCAGATGGAGATTTATTTCCTCCTTGGTTTTAGAAAAGGGCCCCAAACCACTGCAGTTGGAGTCCTCTCTCTGACTGAAGGCCAAAGTAAACAATGGCATGTTGTTTTTCTATTTCTACATTCTTAAAAAAAAAAAAAAAAAAAGAATGAATGCTTATTTACTCAGTAATTGTCCCAAGAAGCAGCATCTTATTGGCAAAGTACTCATTGAGTTTTTAGGTGTGCTTTTGCTTCGTTTTTTTTTTTTTTTTCAGTCCTGAGAAGGAAAGACCTCAAATGATTTCAAACAAATCTGTGCAATGGTTACAGAAACAAGAATCTTGTTCTTTATATAGCAGCTGTTCATTACTTTCACCAATTTTAACAACAATAAACGATCAATTCTTACTCAAATTTGGGGGTAATGAGGTTTTGTATTCTATGTCTCTGTCAAAAGCAGGGCAATAAGGCAAGAGTTCCCACCATTGACTAAGGGACTAATTCTGCCGCAGTTGTTCTGCATCATCTCTCTCTGAATCTTACCCAATTTGCCCATGAACTGTAGATAGAAACACGTTAACTCTAGGATTCAGTGGACCTACATTTACCCAACTGTGGAACACTGTATACCTGTTTTACAAAGCAGTATTACTGTGTTATAATATATTTAGAAGGAAGAAATGGCAGCTTTCCATTATAAACTCACTTGAAAAGATCCTGGAAACTTCTGACTTGGTTAACACATAACCTTTAGTATTTTATGTCTTCGGAGTTAAATTCAATGACTTGCAAGACTTGCATAAGTTGTCTTCTCTGATTTTTTACAGTGTCATCTTCAGTCACTCTTTCCTAGCACACACACACACAAACACTCACATCATGATTTATACACAAGAAAAATTACATTTCTTTTTTTTTTTTTTTAAAGAGAGAGAGTGGGAGAGCGAGAGAGAGAGAGAGAGAGAGAGAGAGAGAGAGAGAATTTTTTTTTAATATTTATTTTTTAGTTCTCGGTGGACACAACATCTTTGTTTGTATGTGGTGCTGAGGATCGAACCCAGGCCGCACACATGCCAGGCGAGCGCGCTACCGCTGAGCCACATCCCCAGCCCAAAATTACATTTCTTAAACCTGTTATGCACATGTTATCTCTATTTAGAATTACATTTTTCCTCTCTAGAAAATTTCTGATGATCATTCAAGATGCGGTTCAAACGTCACCTCCTGTGCCAAACCTTATAGCACCTTTTCTTAATCAACTTCCCTGCTCACTCAGAGAGAAGCGGTCGCCATTTCCTTTGTGTCTTCACAACACTTACATACACTATCACACTGGTAATGCAACAGTACCTACAAACACAACTCCAATTGCAGGTATCATTTACTAGTTACCTAAAATGAGTCATACACTAGAGGGGGTATTTTCTATAGTCTTAAGCTTGTCAATAACACCCGAAAGTAGCATTGTTCTGTGAATAACCTGAGACCCAGAAAATCTGAGAAGTGTACCGGAAGTCATTTGCCAGTTTACATAACTTCACTTACTTCAAATCTGTACTCTTTTCACAAGATTGCCTCGTCTCTTTTGTATGTCTCAAGTCTTGCCCTTGTAATCACATTCAGTAATTTTTTGTTTTTGATAAAGCAGTATATTATTATCTTTAGCAACCAGGTTCCGGAGCCACATTATTGGCTTCTGAATCCTGGATTTTAAATCATTAATTAAGTGACTATGAGCTATTTCTTATCCCCTCCATGTATTAGATTCCTCATCTGTGAAGTAAGGATGATTATTACCTCATAGGGAGGTTTTGAGAATTCAATGAGTTAATACGTATAATAATTATAACAACACCTTCTCGGTTATAAGTATTCCATATCTATATGGTTCATGTACCTTTTTCTCATCTAGATTGTGAACTCCTCAAAGGCAGGAATCATATCTCATTCATCTCTTCATCTTCTCCAGCTAGCACAGTGTCTTGCAAAAGCCAGTAACTTGCAATGTAGAATCACAAAAGTAGATTTATGCCAATGGTGAGTTAGTGTGTGGGGAGGGGGATAGAGGTACAGGAGGAGAGCGTCATGTATGTGACACCGATATATAGTTGCTATGAGTCACTTTTTCCTGACAGGTGAAAAAAAAGAAAGAACCTGTCAGCCGTGGTGGACTCCAGCAATCCATAATTGCACTCTTCCAGCTGGGAAGCTACGATATATGCTGCAGAACCAATTTCCCCTTGCAAAAGGGACTGAACAGATAGTGAAAAGTCTCAAGAGCTAAGAAGGCATGCTAAGGTGTCAGGAGCTGCTCACCAGCAGCTGCTACTGATCCTCTGCCCCCTTAGCCTGGAGCTGCCAATTCCGTTTCTTCATGCTGTGCCTAGGCCTGCAATCCAGAATTGGCTCCTGTTATATGCAATGGTAAAAACTCCCACGAGGAGGGATCTGCTTCAGTGATTAAGGCTGACGGACACCATAATGTGCTCTGCTCTCCTGTTTGCTATTGTTCTGACCCTTTCTGTTCTTATAAATTTCCTGATTTCTAGTTTCTGTACAGAATTTCAAACTCCCCTCACCCACAACCCCTTCAAATGCCCCATACTCTTCATTCCCTCTGCCCTGATGTCAGCTCTCTCGCCTGTGGCTGACTCTTGAACACATTGACACAGGGTATTTATCTTTGTCTTGTTTCATGCTTGATGGAATTTCCTAATGCTAACCCTGGGTCCAGCCCAGTAGCACTGGTGACCAGCATAGCTGTAAGGAAGCAAATTTGCAGCTATCCTCAAGTTATGAGCCTTGCACACACATTTTTTTTTTTTTTTACCCCAAGGAAAGAAGTTTTATAGAATACTAGATGGCAGTTACGGGCATGGGAGTTGGAATTAGAACTGATTTGGAGCCTGGCTCTAAATGCCCATCCTTGTACCTTTGAGTAAGTTACTTATCTATCTAAACCTCAACCTCCTTATGTGCATAATGAGGCATATAATAAGTCTTACCTTGTGGCAATAGTATTTTCAATATTTTTAACTAATTAACGCATGAAATATTAGTACTAATATTATCAAAGGTAGATTTCTAAATTACTGGCTCAGAGATGAGTCATAGCTAAATATGAGACTGAAAAAAAATTAAAAGTCATCATTATTATAAAGATATCTTATTTTAGACCTAGAAATGACCTTAAATATCCAGTCATCTTTTTTAAGTAATGTGGAAATTGTGAACCAGATAGCAAGATTCACAGTCCTTTCACTAAGTAATTAGGAAAAGTCCCCATTTCTACATCCCAAATGAATATTTGGGGCCTCGATTTAACAACTGCAATTTTGAATGCCTTCATTCAACCTCTCCACCTTTACATCCATCTATCCACCCATTCTTTCAGGAAATATTTATTGTGTAGTAGCCACTGTGCATCAACTCCCCTCCTTAGCCCTGGGAATTTTCAGAAGAGTCTTAGTCCCTGCCTTCATGGTATTTCATTCTACTTCTTTCTGCTGCTTCTCATATCACTCTAAGTTTCTGTTTCTGTCATTAGAAAATACATTAATACCCATTCTGCATATCAAAAGTAATCCTTTTAGAGAGATGCAAGCAACACCATGTTTGGAGGAAAGAGCTCTCATTCGTAGAACTGGATCTCATCGATAAATCATTTTATCAAAACATCACTTAGAAGCCCTTAGGTAAACATGTTCTCTATGTAACATTGGGAACTATTCTTTTCCTTCTGTTTGTTACTGTCTTGTCTTGGGAGACCCCATTGCCTTAACATAGTTAGATATGCACAAGAACGGTGAACAAATATAGGAATCTGAACAAAATTGTGTGGACTTTAAGGGATTGGTACATTATACAAGAGTATTGACTATTGTATACCACTTTTGGAATTCTAGCATTTGGTAAGTGCTCAATGAATGTATTAGAAATAATAGTGAAGGGTCAATGAATAACTAGAAGCTCTTCTGCAAACAGTTAGTTAAAGACTATTGTTAACAGTAAAAACTCAAGCCTTTTGTGTTTCACCTTTGCTTTTGCCAAGGATAAGCAAGGATAAGCATGCTTTAGGATTAGTTAACAGGTGTGGTAAGTACTGCCTGACTGGCAGCTGATAGTAATCAATGCAATTAAAGAAGAGTTGTCCCTCTCAGCATTTATATCTCAAAGTACCCCCCTTTTGTGACAATTTCATGCTCATCCAGAAAGCTTTTTGACATCTTAAGAACCCTAGCTATTTGGAAGCTAAAAATATTCAGGGTAAAAAGAAATGAGAACCCAGATGGAAGCCATTTGCAAAGGAACTGTGATTGTTGGGAAAAAGTTAGATGTCTGAATCACTCCTATGCAGTCCTGGTCCAGCCCATAATTGGCAAAGCACTTCATCCAACCCTCCCCATAATGCTGGGAAGTAGATCATATTTCACTCATAACATAAATGAGGAAAGTGAGGCTATTGGAGGTTTTTTGCTAAATGTTACTTGATTAATAGCAAGGACGGTTTAAGCTAAGACATGTAAACCTATGGTTTCTGACCAAATGTGTTATCAAATAAAAAAATGTATCATTGCATTGGATGCATTGCTTTCTAGCATGAGATACATTGCCTCCTTAAAGTAAGTTTATAATTCAAACAGGGAGGGAAAAATTCATAGGAAATAAGAAGTGAGATAAAAAATAAATACTGGTTGGAGTGGTTAGAGAACTCCTCAAGGAGAAGAAGCTTTAGAAATGAGCCTTAAGGCACAGAGAGAATTTGAACTAGGTAAAGAACCACGGGATGGACATTCACAGAGCGATGCAGCAAGAGCAAATGTGTGCACATCAGATTGCTGTTCACAGAACCCATGGGTAATCCACTAGGCTGACTCCAGAATCAATTCAAGGGTAGGCAAATGGGAAGCAAGAAGTTTTGCTCCTATGGTTAGCTTTAAGAAGAACTCAATAACCTTATTTTGATATTTTTCTGGACATAATATCTTTTTTCTTCTTCTTTTCTTTCTTTCTTTTTTTTTCTGGTACCAGGGATTGAACCACATCCCCAACCCTTTTTGTAATGTTTTATTTAGAGATAGAGTCTCGCTGAGTTGCTTGGGGCCTCTCTAAATTGCTGAAGCTGGCTTTGAACTCACAATCCTTCTGTCTTCTCAAATTCATCTTGCCAATAAATCCATCCAGTTGCTTAAGCTACATATTTTGGCATTATCCTTAACTTTTTCTGTAATCTACATCCAAAACCTCACCAGGTTCCATTATCCCCAACTTTCACATATGGGTGGAATCAGACCTCCTCTTATCACTACCACTGCTACCACCTTAAACCATTTAATTGGCATCAATTCAATCATTTCCCAAAGAGTTATTCCTCTCTGCCCTGGCCTCTTTCAGTCAATTTTCAACAAAGGAGCTGGAGTGATTCTATTAAAAGGAAGGTTAATCCATTTCATTCACAAGCTAAAAACCCATTCATTGCTTCCCATTTTATTCAGAGTAAATGCCTAACTACTTCCAATGGCCAATAAACCCCTACACGACCTGTCTCTCATTAGCTCTGTGATCTCATTTTCTACCACTTGCTCACTCTGTGGCAACTCCTTCAACACATACCAGGCATACTACTGCCTTAGAAATCTTCTTTTTGCTGTAACTTCTTCCCAGATGCCTTTTCCCCAGTATCGGTATGGTCCCTCTCTCACATCTTTTGGATCTTTATGAAAATATTATTTTCACAGTGAGGTCTTTCCTAGTGACTCTGTCTAAATTTTTAGCTTTTAACCCAACACATTTACTTTTTAACTTCCTCCTTGTGCCTCTCTCCTCCTCTGCACTTACCACTGGCTAATATATACAATTTGTGTTGCTTAATATTTATTATCTCTCCCTCTGATGTAAAGAACTATGAGGGTAGAGTATCTGTATGCCTTGTTCACAGCTTTGTACCTAGTGTTTGGAACTGTACCTGGAACACAGAAGATCCATAAGTAGTTGTTAAAGAAGGATGTCAATAACTTTATTAGAAGGTATGGGTGGGCTTGTGTTTGTCTTGACTAAGTATGGAGAAATAGATGCTGCATGACTTCCAAGTCTGTCATGAAAGACAATGCAGCTTCTGCCTTGGAATTCTGTACATAAGAGACTTGAACTACAACATATGGAGTCTGACTGCCATGTGTCTGCCATACTGTGTGGAAGCCAAACCACATGGAGAAGGCACATGTACATCTACTCTCCAGAACTACTAGCCTTTGAATCACATCAGCCAGGATCCACATATGGGAGTGAATGAACCTTCACATGATTCTAATCCACAACTGCCAAGTCATTCCTGTGCTTCAAGTCTTCTTAAACAGTAAAGAATATCCAGTGCATCCTGTCTAAATTTCTGACCAACAATATCTGTGACAAACATTAAATGGTTGTTTTAAGCCACTATGTTTTGGGATACATTGTCTTCCACAATAATAACTGGAACAAATCTCTTCATAATGTGTCTTTGTAGCTCCTTCCATAAGTCAATGGAGGCTAGCTGGGATGGTACGTCTGTTAATCCCACTGGCTTGGGAGGCTGAGGCAGGTGGATCATGAGTTCAAAGCCAGTCTCAGCAATTTAGTGAGGCACTTAGCAACTCAGCAAGACCCTGTCTCTAGATAAAATATAAAAAAAAGGACTGGGGATGTGGCTCAATGATTAAGCTTCCCTGAGTTCAATCCAAGTACCAAAAAAAAAAAAAAAAAGAGAGGCTATTTCTCATCCCATGTGCCTTAGTCTTTTTTATGTTGCTACAACAGAATACCTATGACTAGGTAATTTATAAAGGCAAGAAATTTATTTAGCTCATGATTCTGGAGCCAGGAAGTTCAAGATTAGGTGATCCCATCTGGCAAGCACCTTGTGCTACATCATAACATTAGGGGGAAAAAATGGAAGGGAAATCAGACACATGCAAAAGAAAAAAAAAACCTACAATAGATGACTTCACTTTTTAACAACCTCCTCTTGCCATGCTTAATCCAGTCCCGAAAGGCATTAATCCCTCTTAGTGACCTAATCACTGCACAAAAGCCCCACATCCAAACACTGTGGCAATCAAAATTCACCATGAATTTTAGAGGGAACATACCATATTTAAACTGTAGCACTTAAAATCCAGACCAAGAATGTGTCTGTTCAAAGACTAGGCCTCAAGGGACCTTATGAACTTGTGCAGTTGGAACCCTGCCCCTTCTTAAACTTGAGCTAGGCTGACAGAAGATTAGTGACCTAGATTGGCTTACAGCCAGTCATGTGAGAGAGTTTTGCCTGGATTATTAGAAGTACCTACTTGACTTGAAACTGACCACACAACTGATCATACAACTGATCCCAGTTGTGACCAGAAAAAAAGAAACATCTCACTGACCAGTGGGATCATAAGAAATAATTAGTGATTATTGTTTTAAGCCACTATAATTTGGCAGGAGACTTGTTGGTGAGCTGTCTCACAGCAATAGTTCAACGATACAAAGGGAGAAAGATCTCTCAGGTGACTAGACTCATAGTTTTTGAATTGGAAAAACTGTGGTTGGAATATTGGAAATAAAAATTATTGCTTATTTGTGGTCAACAAATTAAATTATTCCCATTCCTCACATCTATGCTTCCCTACTCATAGTATAAAAGATGTGCAAGAGGGACTATTTCCTTTATCTCATGTATGAATGGGATAAAATAAGCATTTTCCTTCTCACTCTACCATTCTACACCTTACATCGCATCTGACCTATATATCTTGACTGGCTTGTAACAGCCCACTTCCTCTGTAGGACTGGACTCAACCCATGATGACATACAGTGCTTTGTGAACAGTGTTAACTTGTTAAACCTGATTGGGGAAGGGGAGAATAACTTTTAAAGGTAGCTTGGAATTCAAATTTTATCAAAGCCAAATTGAAATACAAAAAAAGATTTTTAAGAATTCTAAATTTAGATGTAATGATTTTCATGCGTGTTTAGAATCTGGAAAACCAGCTACTTTTCTCTCCTATTTTAGAAGGGTTGCATACAAGAGGGAAAAGGAAGTTTCATGCAGTTGAAGATGAATCCTTTGTGGTTTTCTTTCAAGTAATAATCAAATAATAATAATTCATGTATGTTGATAGCAACCAAATTTCAGGAAGAATTAAATATATTGTTTTTGAGAGCATTTATTTTTAAATTAAAATTCATTCTTTTCCTTAACAGGCTAAGCTTTCAATTTTATAAACAGAAATAATCAGTAATTTCCTCATGTAGAAAGATGTCCTTATATAACCAAACTTTCTATCCTTGAATAAGAGTGATACAATGGGAGAAGGTAAGTCTGTCAACTTTTTGACAAAATCCAAGTAAAGATAATGCAATGTAAAAGGAGTAATTCAATAAGAAAATTAATGCTCAGATTTTGAAATAGGCCATTTTGTATTTCTTTGAAATGATATTTTAACAAAGACTTTATAAGAATTCAAAAAACCCGTAATCAAATTTCCTTTCTTGTTGCTACACATACTATAGCTGGTTAACTATAGTCGTCAAAATTCTAGCACATCACTGAACATAGAGCATAAGGTTGCAAAGGAATTTGTCATTTAGCATTGGTGACTGTGTGCTTGCTGGTTCTATTTTTGAACCCATGCCTTCTGGAGGAGGTTAGATTAAGACTAGGAAGATAGTATAATTTTGTTAGTTTTGTAGAACATCATCTAGAACATTCAGGAGAAAATATTTGGTCTGGGATTCAGAGTTAGATGACTGGCACAGAAGTTTGTTTAAATTGTGAACTTATGTGAGAATAGGCAGCAGAGCACAAAATACAAATGAAACTACAAGAAATTCCAGTGTTTTAAAGAAATCAAAGGGGGAGAACCTAAAGGAGATGACTGAGAAAGTAACAAGCATAAATTTGTCATAGGATGTATGTACAAGAGGCTAATGAGATGAGATCTGGGATAATTCCATCAGATTGGACAAATTGGACACCATTACAAGGACATTAGTGAGGGAAGTTTCAGTGGATGGTGAGGGTGGTAGCCAAATTTGAAAGGTCTGAGATAGGAAAACTGTTCAGGATGTTTGTATGAGAATGAAAAGGGAAAGCAGTGTAGGTGAGAGTAAGATCAATATGAGAGAAAACTGAGGGACAAGTTGAAGAACTGAAAACTGATAAACCAATTGTTGGGTGCCTGTCCATTTTTTCTTTCCTACAGATATATCAATTTATCATGAATGATCTCACCCAATCACTGATAAAATTGTCCATTAGCACAGATAGTAAAAGATTTGTGACCCATGTCTCGGAAGACCTCTTTCAGATGTTCCCAATCACTGTTAAAATATCCATACATATCTTGTTTCAATACTTTTTTTTTTGTCTTGAAATTTCTCAGTCTGAGTGACCTATGATATATTTATATCTATGACTCCTTTGTCCTCAATTTAAATTCACACGTCCATCCTCATGAGCTTCTTTCTGCACAGTTATAGAGTTCCATAGCACAATGTGCTACTAGGCTTTTTATTTCTTTCCAATCTTTATCTGGTAAACCAAGAATCATCCTACTTCCACTTTCCACATATGGAATCACAAAAGTTCAGTTCAGTGGACGGCCTCATTTACTTCCTCAGTTTAAAACCTCTAGTTAACTAAGATTGCTCCATATACCACATATTTGTACATGAGGCTGTAAGTGTATTTTCCCATGAATTGTAAGTCACTTTCACCTCTAATGGTCCTTACCTATGTTTTAACAGATAGATACCATAGTACATACATAGATAATACTTAAAATATTTCCTCTTTCTTCCTCAATTCTCAGGTTAGCATCTCCCTCTTTTCCCTAATGATTAAAAAAATTACCTACATTCTCAGGCTGTATAACTAATAGGTGACTTAATTCTGATTTTTGTTTTGTTGTGAAATTCAGTTATAAGGACATGGAATGGGGAACACAGCAGGCAGGAAGGTGAGAGCAGGGATAACAGAGAGTCAGTGTTTAAAATTTCTCCATAGTCACCTGAGTTTGTGTTCTCTTGATCCCTGTACTTCCTCTGTGAAAATTTTCCCTGGAACTGGTTTATCAAATGTAAATCATCTAAAACCTAAGCCTCACATCAGTTCTCAGGCCATCTCTAATAGGACCCTTATGCTCATGATCTCAATGAAATTTACATCACTCCACTTACCTCATTCCCAAAGTCGGCTGCTTCATAGTTTTTTTTTTTTTAAATACTCTAATTTGATTAAAGGGTTGCTATAAGAGTCCTTGACATTCTGGCTTATTTGCATCTTTGTTTTATATATATATATATAGATAGATCGATCGATCTATATATATCATATATATATGTTATATATATATGTTATATATATATACATAATTGTATTGTTATTATTATTTTTATTATCTTTTTCTATACAATTAGAATGGCAAGTATTCTGCTGGATTTGTTTTATTGAGCACTGGAGTGACATCATTTTAACAGAAGCTTCTGAAAAGTATAATTGTGTCTGAGTTAAACTGGGAAAGTTGTCTGTATTGACTGAAAGAAGGAACTTGAAAAAGGCTAAAGTTTGGAAAGACTTCGGAATAATTAAGAGGAATGAATGCTAAGCCAAGTCACCATATTCTTGGTTGTATAGTCTATAGAAATTGAGAGTAGGAAACAGATGGAAGTTGAGGTATAGACTCAATATCACTGGGAATGTCAGATCAGAAATTATTTTTGGAAGTGTAAAAGGAGCTTTGTGTGTAGGAGGAGCCCAAGAGCTGGGATACAAATCCTGGGAGGTACTAGACAAAGAATGAAAAATCAAGCCTTGGGTGGTAAGTAGGGCTTACCCACTTTGTGGAGAACTATTCAATATTTTTCTACTAATTATACATAATTTCAAATTCCCTGTCTTTTGAATTTTAAAATTGGAGCACAGACCCAGAGGAGTTAGAACTATTTTCTAGCAGGAGCAGGGAGTTTAGATGTGATTTCTCTATCAGCTCTGTTTTTCCTCCCTTCCACTCTGTAGTTCTAGAGGTATCACATTTATCTAGATATAATTCTCCTGTGGATTTTCAGCTTCTAGAGATCACAAAGTAGATGGAACAGCTATATAGGTAAGGTAAGATAATGAAAGGATTTACCAGACTTAAGGACTAGTGGAAGAGATTGAACATGAGAAAGGCGAGAAAGGCTGCCTGTGTGCATGCTTGACAGGACTTGTAGTGCTCATTCAATCTTGGGGAGGAACAAAGGGCTGGCAGGTGAAAGAGAGCGGCAAACACTGTCAGGCCAGGTGTTCGGCATTAAAGCTGTGCTGTGCTGGGGATCCCAGATGGCTTGAAAGAGAGGTGCGAATGAAATGACCCAGAGAAGTCAGGAGACGGGAGAGGAAGGCAATAAGCTACATTTAGGGTACTTGCAATTAGAAGGATTTCAATTGCTTGGCAGTTATTGGAGCGATAATGAATGTTTGAATCTCAATAGTGGATAGATCTATTTAGTTTTGAAGAAGTATTGTCCAGCCTTTTCCTCTAGCTATCCCCAGCCCTCTCTCAGTTGCTTTCATTTTAAAGAAGCAGAAATATATTTTAAGACCTTCAAAACTAGAATGGAAAGCAGGAATTTTTAATTAGATGTGCTATATAATCATTGGTATTATCAAAATGAGAATCTAAGAAAATTATGTTAAATACATAATCTGGATATTTTATATATACACACATGTATATATAAGATATACATATATACATACTATATATAATATTAATGTATACATATATGTAACAAAGATTAATATTATATTACAGAATTGTATATTATATTATACAATGTATATAACATACATTAATATTATATATAGTGTACATAAAAATGTACATTGATTGACCACATTCATTTAATAGTGGAATACCAATGCTATTTTTCTTTTTTTGAAATATGAACATTCTCAAAAATAGTACTTATTTTATATATATGCATGTGTGCCTATCAGTAGCAAACATTTTATTAGATATGAATTTTAATTTTGCTTAGCAAACAATACTATCCAAAATTTTTAATAAGTAGCATAAAATAATTTTGTGTTAGTTTTTGTATGACAGGAATATATAAATTTCTTTTCTTTTTTTTTTTTTTAGTATTTTGCTGAGATAGATGTTTGACAAACTTATTTGTTGATTTAATTTTTAGAAACATTGGGCAGTCCATGACATGATAAAAACAAAGGCACAAGAGAGTTCTACTCATGCCCTACACCATTTCTGCATCACATACCTATTTAATTTGTAGATTTGAGAAGCAGGACAGGTTCCCAATCATGAAACAGAGATCATCACTAGACATAAAATACTGATAGCTGGAGAAGAAAGGAATGGTCATATATTTCAATAAAGTTAACATGAATATATAGTACTTGTTTTCTATATTTAGAAATTATCTCAGAGAAAAACATTGAATGTATTGCAAATGATTGTCAGGTGACAATTCTCCAAGAGTGTTTTGCATTTCTGCACATTTTAGGGGAGAAGTCCTAACTACTCTTTGTTTTAAACTAAATCTTTTAAGAATTTTTTGTAGAGTAAACACCTTTGGAAGACAGTGTCTTCCTCTAGAATGAGGAAGGACATGGTATCTGCTCTTTACTCAGAATTCAAGATCTGCAAGTTCAGAGTTCCATTTGGTCCTGGAACTCACTGAGTGTGAAGTTGCTATCTGGTTTTTTTAGCATCACTAAGTAGAAAATGGGGCTTAAACAAGAGAAAGTGCAAAAAACACAAGTAGAGAAAACTTTTATTGCCAGAATATTTAATCATAGTTGGTATCACACAGTAGTCAAATAGCACTTGTTACTATATATTGTATTCTAATTTTTAATAACTTGAAAGTATCAGAAACTGTGTAAAACAGAAAATTTCTAATGTTTAGCATTGCTATAAAATATTTAACATAGAAATCTGAAACATTTTAGAGGCTTATTTTATAATGCCTATTAAATTTAAAATATAGTTAAATGATAACCAATCTACTCTGTAGCAGGTAACAATTCAAACGTGTGAATTGTAGAGTACTGATAACCTTTTAGTGCCTTCAAAGACAAGTGATATGAAGTTACATAATGAAGAATGTTAGCCTTTTCTTTCAGTGAGTACTTCTTTCCTTTTCCTTTGGTCAACCTATTTTTCACACTAGCTCTTATTATTTTTTTCCATAGTTTCAAATACATGCTCAAGATTTTTCCTTAAGGAAAAACAAGTTTGATTTTCTTTTTTATGCTTTTTTTCTAAAGAAATTTAAAAAAAATATATATTTAAAGGCCTGTTTTATCAATACAGGACAGTGGAATTCCATGTAGGTTGCAAGAAACCTTTCACTATGTATTTAAACTCACATCCATTTCTACTTCAATCCACAGAAGCTGCTTATCTATCTCTTGGGTTCATAATCATATAAATTACTTCTTTTAATTTAACATAATGAATATAGCAAATAATATTTGGAATCAAAATACCTGCCACAAATCTCACTCTAAGAATTAGTAGTTGGATAAACTTGAGAGAGCCACTGAATTAGATTTGTGAATCTTTCTCCCTATTTATAAAATAGGTAAACAATAAGCAAACTTCCATCTCATACCTGTGATGAGGATCAAATTAAATGACATGCCTGAATGCACTTATAAATTATTAAGTTATGTACAAACATATTATAACTTGGAATATAAAATGAGCAAATACACACTCTTGAAGCAAAATTGAGTAATGTGTGTGCCTGAAAACTATTGCCAACATCTAAGTTTATATTGCCTCATAAGTCTGAAGAATGCTTATCAGCATCTACACATTGAATAGTACCATTATTTGATAGTTAGCCAGTTCTACATTAAGAAAACTGTGCCCAATTACTCTTCCCTGCTGATCCTGATAAACTTACTCTATCAAAGTTAATTTTGGACAATCAGTCCTAGAAATAACATAATAAAAGTTGTTGAATTTATATATAAGGGAAAATTTTTATTCACAACCAGATAGAAAAACAATTAAAACATATATCAACTTACCTTGATATATCTGCTTCACAATACTGAATTTCAGAATGTAATTTGAAATACAAAGTTTACATAGGCAAAAATATGACCTAAGAATTCTATACCAAAGCCAATAAATAAACTAGGAATGCATTCTTTAATGTGTGTTTGGGAAAACAATTCTAACCTTTACTAAAAAGGGGGTGGAGAATAGTGATAATATTAATTATGACAATAAATATGAATGAATTAAATTCTATTATAGTTAAAATTCTCATTTCCATTTAAAAATAAATATTTATATATGAAAGCAAGTTTTAAACTAGCACAAATCCATGTAATTTACTTTTTTCCCCCCCTTTGGTATTGGAAATTGAAATGAGGAGCATTGAGCTCATTAACCACATCCCTGACCCTTTTTTATTTTTAATTTTTAGACAAGATCTCACCAAGTTGCTTAGGGCCTCATTAAGTTGCTGAGGCTGGCCTTGAACTTGCAATTCTCCTGCCTCAGCATTTCCAATCACTGGGATTACAGGCATGTGTCACCACATCCAGCTACAAATCCATATACTTGAATATTACCAACTAGAAAAATATTCAAAAATATTTGATAACATTGGAAACTATAAATTGTATTTAATCAAATATGTAGAAAACAAATGTGAATATCAAAACCAATGTGGATATTGTTTCATTTCCATTAAACATAGAATCTTAAAAATGGCAGGATTTTTCCTGTCTTCTTACCAGTCTGATGAGAGCTATAATTGCCAAGTGGCATAATTAGGCTTGATTTTAATTTTGTGTTATTTTCAAGATAATGTTAATTTCTAAAATTCTATAATGGCCATATTTTACTTTTATAATCAGTAAAATTAATTAAAGAAATGGCCAAAAGAAATCCATTGACAAATTCTGCATGCAGTAAGCATATGAAGAGCAGGTCTGCAAGAAATTGAGGGGAAAAAAAAACAGGGGTATAAGATGAGTTGCCAAGAAAAGAGAAATCCAAGAAGGAAACAAACAACAGTCTGAAATAATGTGGGGAGATCAGATAAGACGGGATGAAAAGAAGCCTTTGGGAAAGTCTATTTGAAAGAGTGACAGGTGGACTTCTCAACAGCAAGTTCAGACTGGGCCAGAGCTCTTTGCCAAACTCTTGGCTGTTATAACCTGAAAAATGAATGGAGGAACTCATAGCACATTCTTCTGAGGAGTTTGGCTTTGAAAAGAAAAGTTGGGTTTTGTCTGATGGATAGAAATCTAAATGATCAAAAGATCATTGTTATCCTTTGTTTTATGGTATGAAAAGTGAGCAAAAAATTCATGATGTTACCATAGTGGTAAAAGCAAAGGACCTGAAGTCTACATTTAAATTTAGGTTCCAAGAGAAATATACTTTTAAGATGAATCTTTAAAGATAACAATTAAGAATTAGATTCCTTGGCAATTTTGAGTAACTGGTGTAGAAACTTAGTTGTTTTTCTACTTTCAACTCTCATTGTAAATTTCCATGAAGCCAAAATAGGCAATAGAGATGAAGTTGTATAATTTTCTACTCTGATTGAAATCAAGTTTAATTTCTTAAAATTGTCCCATTAGCATGCTCTCTTGTTATAAGTGTTTAGGCAAAAAAGGTGGGATCTGGGTCCCATGATTCTTCTACACATTCTTGCTGAGGCATGTACACAAAGCAGGTCTCTTAGCCAAGACATAGAGGTCAGTTCCCAAAAGCATTTTCCAAAAGAAGTGTTAGGTCAGAGGGGAAATTAAGCCATCATCTGGGGGAAGGAGAGAAAGAGCAGAGAGCCAGAGAAACTGAACGGTTAGTTTGCCAAACTGGGAAATCTAGAGCAGGCAGCAGATTGCTGAGACAAAAAGAGATCAGGCTGAGACAGATGGAGGGATGGGGCTCAAGGGCCAGTTTCCAGTCTCCTGAACATTTAGCATCATTACAACATTCCTGTTTTCTATGGCATGTACTTCCTTTTTCTGGGATCATCCCCCTGAGTCTGATGGAGATGGAGTTTGTGCTCACTGCTCTTTACAGTCTGGTCTCCTTTTGTCTTTCCTTTCTTCCCCAGGTCATCAGAGAAATCATCTTCTTCCCCTCACATTAACTGTCATCTGCTATTCTCCAAGACATTCTTTCTCATATTTCAATAAGTTTATCTGCTGGATTGTTGTTATTCTATCCAATAATACTGCCTTCTTATTTTAGACCATTTCAATATTCATGTAGACAGCAGGGCTGAGACTAGGGTAAGGCAAAAACAAAATTTAAGGAGGTATTCACTCTCAGAGTTCAGTGTCTTGTCATTGCCAGTAACTGCACCCCCATAGTGACCTCAATGTCCTATGTTTTCACCCAATCCTTTTAGACCTCCTCCTCCAATACTCTTTCAACCACACCAGTGTTCATTCCTTCTAACTTAATTGTTCCTTTCCCCTTTGATACCTTCACTTTCTTCATTACCATTCTTAATTTCATGGACCATCATCATGATTGTTCACTTGCAAATACCCCCTCTGTTCCCTTGACCCTCTCTGGCTTAAGCCAGAGAAGGTCACTTGGAAGAAAACACAAACCTGCATAAATTCAACTCCCTGCCCGCTTTACACATATACCTAGACAGCCGAAAGTGGTTGAAGAAAACATACAATTATTGTTCCCAGTAAATTCAAATAAATAATTATTAAATGAACTAAAATATGGGAGATACAAGAAGTACTTTAAAAAACATGTTTCACTCCATAGTAAATTTTAGATTTAGATCTTTAAATGTTTTTATAAAAATTAAAATTTTTGAATACTAAAGAAAATAGAAGTACGTATGATTTGATTCTGGGTGTAGGTGACAATTTTCTAAACTCAAATTTTCTAAATTTAAAAGCAATATGGTGGAAAATTCACACACACACACACACACACACACACACACACACACACAAATCCCAGAGAGATAAGATCACATAAAAATAAAAACTTCTAAAAGGCATGACATTATAAATACAATTTAAAAACAAACACACAGAAGTAAAAACTATTTATCACAAGAAGAGCTACAAGGAATTAATATTCAAATCATGTAATCATAAAACAACTGAACAGATCAGAAAAAGTTATAAAAAGCTTATAGAATTAGAGAAAATGCTACATCTATGAACTTGAGAAATATAGATTTATACATTAGGTTCTTCTTTCAAATTAGCAGAGTAAAATAATAAAAAATGTTAAAGTTTTAACATTGCATTTAATCATCGTATTTAATAACTAAATGATAAAGTAAACTAGTAAATTTAATTTAAAACTTAATATAAGAATAATTTAAAGACTAGGGTTTTAGTGAATTGAAAATTTATCATTCCCTTATAGTTTGTTTAAAACTTCCATCTTAATGCAAGAGGTGACATGATTGGAGTGTGAGAACTGTAACCTTATCAGCCCCTGCTACTTTGAATGGACTAAGTGGGTGGTAACTGTAGGCAGGTGGGGTGTGACTGGAGGAAGTGGGTCACTGGGAGTGTGCCTGGAAGGGTTCCTCTTCTCTAGCACCCCCACCCTTCCTCACTGCCATGAGCAAAGCAGTGCTACTCCACACACCCTTCTGTCATGATGTTCTGCCTCACATGAGACTCAGAGTAATGGAGTGAGCTGACCACAGATTGAACCTACCTAATCCTGGGCCCAAAATAAACTTTTCCTTCTCTAAGTTGTTCTTGTTGGGTATTTTGATCCTTGTAAGGAAAAGCTGACTAATGCACAGACTAAATTTTAAAAAGTATTTCTATCGTTTTGAATCAATAATTTAACTTCTGGGGATCATTTGGATTTCAAAAGAAAATAACAGTTTGAAATACATAGAAGTCTTTTTATATATAATGATTATACAGTAGTAATTTCCTCAAAGCAAAAATTGGTGAAAAGAAAACCCAACTTTACAAAAGTAGAAGGAAAAAAAAAAGACAATTTATGGACTCACAGCATGGAGAATTGTGCATCTATTAGAAATGATAGTTTAAAAAGAAGGTTTAATATCCAAATATATGTAATAATCTTAATAACAAAATTTAATCTATAATCAGAATGTTTTCAGTTCAGAAAAATGTACATGAAAAAATCCAGAAAATATTCTAAGATGTACAGTAGTTATAGCTGAGGGATATGACATTGTTTCATACGAGTTTGATTTTTTAAAAGGTATTTATTATTTTTTACAGTTTTTTCAATACAAGTATATATTAGTTTTATAATCAGAAAAATACTTCATTTTTTAATCAAGAAAATAATAATATAAACATAATTAGCAGAGGGCTAGAAACAAATCACCATACATTGGTCATGTCTTACAGAGAGTTGACATATATATAATTTGTTTGTTTGCTTCCCCCTCCCCTCAGGTTAATTAATTCTAATGACCCAGATTTATTAAGTATATTTCAGACTCTTTCCTTGTATCATTGCTTTTTCCTCCTAATTACTTCTATTTCCACACCCAGGCTGACGATTCCTCTTTCTGTCACTACCTTTAGAATAAATGATACAGGGACATCCCTTGACAAAAGTTCCTAGCAGCCTCTTCTTTCTGCCTACTCTTGAATCTCTTTCCTCCGTGAATTAGCTCTTTTGCCTGTGGTTTAGCAAGTTTCTGGGTTGCATGTACCATATTTCTATCTCTGTACAATTTCCCCATCATGGAAGTATAAGAGCCCTTTTTGGAGAGAGACTGGCAATTCAGGGTAGACTTTCCTTAGTTCTATTCTGTCTGAATACTCAATGCTCCCCCTTACTGCCACTTCAGGTCTATAATGATCTATTTGTTTCTAACCACTTAATAGCTGAGCCATTGCAATTTTTCGGGCTTTTCTAAATGAATGCCGGACTAGCTTCACTTATAATACCAAGCTTCTTTCTCAGTTCCTGCGAGTAGAATGCCCCAGTGCAATCCACATCTCCCTGGATACTTGCCTATTCCCCTTCTTCATTGCTTCCTCTTTACAGGGGCCTCCCTTTTATCTTTAGGAGATACTCTGCCATTTGTAATTATCAGCCTGCCTGGACAATCTGGAGCCCCCAACCCTCATCAGGCATTTCTCTTCTTAGGTACTCCCTCATCTCTGGGAATTGTTCCTTCACAATAACATTTACACAGATCACAAAAACATTAGCATTTAATTACAGTTCAATTCCCTTGCTTTTCCTTAAATCAGAGGATGACTGGAGGCTTTGAGACAGGGAAGATTTAGCTAGGTAGCAATTCTACATTAACACTGCATTTGTATGTTAACATGAAATTATATTATAATAAAGTATTTCAAGATTATTAGAAAAAACTGATGTTAGGGTCCTTGTTACTGTTGTTGCATTTGAATCTCAGACATATACTCATCTTCATGTGCTTTTTTTTTTTTTTTAACCAGCTTGTGCTAATCAATTGTATGAGTATTATCTCTTCCCGAGATTAGCATGTCTTATATATATGAAGATAATATCAATTTCTGAATTTGCATCATGGTCAATGAATGAAACCCCCAATTCTCTGTATGTAAAACTCAATCATGAAAAGCATGAATGGTTTGAACATGCTTTGACATGTCTTTATATGTGTTTTATTTATTTTCTGGTCCTACTAACTTATTTGTATTCTATATGCATTTTTTAAATATTTATGCTTAAACAGTGGTATCAATAAGCTCTACCATCTTATGGAGTTTAGACAAGAGCATAATATCAAGTATACTAATAATATGATACTCATTAGCAAAATTCTACCAATATATCTCATAGCTACTATTTCAGCAATTCTAAATTTGTACTTATGCCAGACTTACACATATTTTTATACCAGTTCTCAGTTGGGTGGGGGGAAACCTTAGCAACATCAAAAAAATTTCACCTGTGCTTTTTTTTTGTATAATGAAAACAATTTTACTTCCTATTGTCCAATTATATATTTTAATATCTAACTCATTTTACCTAACTCACTTGAACTTACTATCATTTATTTTTCTAAACAGTCTATATTGACTTGACAGAATCTCTCTACAAAAAGGACTCCTACTTCCTTCATGGTAAGGGAATAAGACAGAGACAGAAATCTAAAACTAAAATGTAAAAACCAGAGAGGCCATGGGCAAAAGAGCTCAATTCATGAAGAAGACTCAAGGGTAGGCAGAAAGAAGAGACTGAACTTCCTGGGTCAGCAATTGTGCCATCTGATCTGAGAGGGAAAAAGATCAGTGGCTACAGAAGAAAATAATTATCAGGCAATAGATCCTATCTATCATTCTTTTCACTTAGTACATTTTTTGATGCTTTACAATATGTACAAAGGTTTTCCCTGTGGTTTTTAAAGGTACTACTCTGTTTCTGTGACCATGACCTCTGTCTGGTCCAGTCATGAGGAGGCAGTACTGAAAGTAAACTTGGAGTCAGGGATATTTCCTGGCACTGTACCCATATTGCAGGTCTACTTGTTGGATAAATATACCCCTAATCCATTATGTTCTAGAGAAATTGGACCCAGAATTGGCTGCCATAAAATAGTACTGATCTATAAAACCCAGTCAAATTATTTTTGGAACATGATGGAAAACATTTTTTCACTTAGGATACTGTGTCCAAGGTAAAATTTGTTCTTCATAGGTGTGGGGTGAGGGACTCCCTGTGCTTTATGGTGTCTTTTGTGGTTCTACTTAGAACTAGGAGCAAATCTTTCCAGATGGCAGGAGTTGTAGGTGAAATCCACAGAATTAATAATTTTCTGTCACCATACAACTGAGAAAGAGACAAGAAAACTTCTTACGAAGAAGAGATCTCTAAGGATTCAACTATTGATAGTGACTTTAAAATAGTATTTGGTGTGATTTGAGGGTTGATTTGAACCATGTTCCTACAGGTATTTATAGTACAATTACAGATGTGAGTAAAGTGAATTACCTGGGCCAGAAACCATTGAAATAATAGAAACGGATATTCTGAGTGGAGATATAGGTGGTGTGGATAAAATATAACCATGGTAGTTGGCAAGGTAGCCTAACCATTCTGTCATTATGAAATATAGCACCATAGGAACTGCTCTTGCTTGCTATTTGTATAGTGAAGCTGGCCTTTACATGGAGATTGCTATTCAAACAGCAGAAGCACTTTGATATGAGGTTGTTGAAAAACAGAGATCACTAGAGGTCCAAGGTCCAGGAAGCTTGGTCTGTCAGCTGGTGTGGATAAAAACCAATTTTTTAAAGTGATATCCGATGGTATACAGTGTTCCTTGAAACAGCACCCCACTACTCTTCTGCATTTAGACTGCTTTCCATTTGCCTGCTGTCCCTGCCCCTTGTTGGCTCTTATCCTTTGAAAGGTCTAACCCAAGTCTTCCTTCCACTCTTCTATATCTTAGTTCTCCAACCATCAGCTTCTTTTTCTTTATGTTAAAAATCTGCCTTGCCTTTCACATCCACCATTCACCCATTGCTTTCTATTTTACAAACATTGTTCCACAGCATTCATTTATTTGCCAAAAAAAGAAAAACTAAAGTAGCTTCTTAGAGATATGGAGAGTGACCAGTGGTTAGAAAGGGGATGGACTATTACACTCTGCGCGATAAGCTCAGAGCTATTATTAGAAACTTCAATAGCAGTATGGAGACAGAAGTTCATGAATGCGAGTGTGCATGGGGAAATCTGCCTTAGAGAGAGAAAGAGACACATATAGAAACAGAGAGAGAGAGAGTCTCCACTTGTTTTATAATGTAAAATGATCTAATGTACCCAAAATATAAGTTGCTCTACTGGGATTTCTCCTTGCAAAATGTCTTTGTATTTCAAAAGTTACCTTTGCAGTTTTGTGTCCGTATCTTTCTTTTGAGGTTTTCCACCAATCTGCTGATTTTGGAATGTCATCTCATTTTGGAAAAATTTTATAAAATTAGTAAGAGTGGTATTCTTCCAGATAATTTTCTCAATACTCATTTGCCAGAAAATATTTACATTGTTTTTCTCAGTTCAGACTCAGATGAATCTAAGAAACATAATTTGGCACACTAAATTCTTGGAACTCAGAAGTTATTCTTTCTCGCCTGTGATGTTTTCCTTATTTCTCATTTGAGTAATGAATGTCTATAATTGAATAAATTTAGGATAATAATTATCTATAATTTAAGAGTAATAAAATAAGAGGATCTAGGATGCTAAAGCAATAAGGTCTAGTGCTAAAGTTATATTGATTCAGTGTTTCCTAAAGCGTTTTAATGAGTATGCAGATGCATGGCCCTGAACAAAGACACAGAATGAAATATAACTGACTTCCAAAACAGATTAGATAAAAATGAGGTGATTTCATCCAGTGTACAGAATGATGAAAAACTCAGTGCCAACACGATGACCCTGTAGTTAGCATCATAGTACAGCCTGTAAAGACCTGAGCATAGGACATGCTGAATGATGTAAGAGATTTGCTGGAAACAGGCTTCTGAAACATATCTGCAGAGTTAAACACAAAATTCCTGCTCCACTAGAGAGCACTAATGACCAAAATCTTATTGCTAAAACTTTGGCAGACAATTTCACTGTTTGTGAATCTCTGTACATCTTAACAAACCTCCCCAAAGAGGCAAAAGTTCTACCAATACATATGGTGATGAATATAGCCTCTTTAACAGAGAAAGACTTCAATGTTCTGCATTATGATAATATCTGACCAAGAAGGAAATATAGAAGTAGACTGCAAAATCATTAATACAACCTCTTTGTCTTTTTATTCTAAACCCCAGCATACCACCAAAGGGCTTTAAAGTTGCAGACAATGTCAGCACTGAGAGAGGGAATATGATAAATACAACCATGTGGAATGTGGTATCGTTTCACTGCTCACACACTGGCACAATGTTGGCCAGAATGATGCTGTGCTTTCTCCTTTACCAAAAAGCAATTGTATGTTCCCTGAGGCTCACAGTCAATCCTAATGGACTCTCCCCATTTGTAGGAGCAAAAGTAATCCAGGAAGTAACACCCAGATTGTACAGTCACTATCATCATAGAAGCATGAAACCAATGGGTAGAAGTTATGCCGGTGGGCATTATATAACATTTCTGCAACACCAACTTAAAATAGCCATAAAAAGTTTCTTTTTTAACTAAAATAAAATATTTCTGCAGAATATGTATTTATTTTGCTATAGGAAACTGAGAAACAGTGTTCTTTTGAGAAGTTTTGCAAATAAATTTATTTGGCTACCAGCTCATTCTGAGTCAAAATCCACAGATAATTAGGAACCAAAACTCCCAGTAGATCAAATGAGTATTGGATATAATATATCTCAGACTTGGTTGTAAGTCTACTGACTCAAGATCTCTTTGTTGTTGTCTCTTCCCCCTCCTCCATATCTCACACATATTTCATAGTTGGCTCCACACTTCCTCCTCAAATCTGTTCTCTCTCTCATATTTCCATTTTCATTGAGATACATCAATCCATTCAATCCATCCAATCCATTGAATACATTCAGCTAGAAAGCTGTGTGTATCACTCTCCTCCCATCCAACTGTCCAAGTCCTGGTGATTCTGCTTCTTAAACCTCTCTCACTGATTTTCTTTTATTTTTAGGCTGTCTGTGACATTTTCAATTAGTCCCTAATCTCTCTCACTTGGGTTAGAAAATTATTTTCCTCTAGTTCTAGTTTTTTTCTTTTCCAATTCACAATCCCTATTAACACAGTATTTTCTCTCTCAAAGTCTAAGTGATATGCCATTCCCTATGTAAATAGGTGTATGGCTCCTTGTTGTCTATAAGAGTACTCCATATTCTACTTAATGGTACAAAATATTCTCATTAGTGCTAGTGTGGTAAATGCAAGATGTATCTGTGTTGCAAAGGTGAGTAAAATCAACACTAAGTTTAAAATGCAAAACCTCCTTTGTCTCTCCACTGATTATAGGAAGGATCCTACCCCTAATCCTTCACTGCCTCCCTTAATTCTTCACAGGTGTCTCTCTCCTCAATCTACAAAAGTAGATTCTTAATTAAACTCAGATTAGAACACAGGCTTTGCAGACAGTCAGAAATTCAAATTTATGACCTATCACCAATAATATATGTATCTGGGCAAGTCTTCATATTTTTCTAAGTCTAGCTTTTCACC